>NC_056730.1:275183330-275433330 GCF_019279795.1 Protopterus annectens | reverse complement strand
CGGCTTCATTTGCAGTTGTGGGAAGATTGTGTATTACTGCAAGGTCTTACACATTATTTATACATTGTTTTGCACTTCAGTCTCCATAAGTGCAATTATCTGTAAAAGGTGGTTGTACTATTTTGAACCCTGTCTGGGGACTTAGTCTTAAAGTTGTATTCACAGTTGTGGCAGATCTGTGAACTACTTCACAAGATATGCCTCATTTAGTTATTTAATACTACATTTTTTCCATAAACAGTGTTACTGGTAAATTTCTGCCTAGTCTGGTGACTTAGACTATCGTAAAATTGCAGTAGTGAGGGTGCTGCGAATTCTGCTCCAAGACTGATGCTTTAACACTCAACAAAAACAACTTCTAACACTGCACGAACAGCCACATCCACTGAAGCCTCAACTACCAAGCCAAAAAGGTAAGTCAACTACCCGGAACTCTAGTTATAGGGGACTCAATTGTACAACATACTGATGTCCCACTCACCAGGCTGAAGCCTCAACTACCAAGCCAAAAAGGTAAGTCAACTACCCGGAACTCTAGTTATAGGGGACTCCATTGTACAACATGCTGATGTCCCACTCACCAGGCTGAAGCCTCAACTACCAAGCCAAAAAGGTAAGTCAACTACCCGGAACTCTAGTTATAGGGCACTCCATTGTACAACATACTGATGTCCCACTCACCAGGCTGAAGAAGGAGAAAATACTGGTAAGTTGCCTAACAGGGGCCAGGATACTCCACTTATTAATGCAATCAAACCACTGCAGCCCAAGTACCAGCATTATTGAGTCATAGTCCATATTCATAGGTTCATAGGTAGGTACTAGGTTATCGGCCCAAGGGCCTACGTAAGCCTAGCCAACAAGGTTCTCTGGCTTATGCCACCCAAGAAAGTTATTTTCCTGTGCCACTGTCGAGCAGAGTCACAGAAGTGATCCCCAGGGTGTATTTCCTATTTCCCATCCATTCATTAAGATTTTTCTTGAAGAGTGCTAATGAAGAACTTTGCTTGACATAGATGGGTAGCCTGTTCCAGAGTATGGGAAGTCTCTGGGGAAGGAATCTATCCCTCCAGCATGTTCTGTTTATTGTGGTGACAAGATTAAGGTCCCTAGAGTGTGTAGCTCAGAGGGATTGGGATTTCTTTAGGTGTAGCATGTCCAACAGCTCTGGGGTTGACATAGCTGTATATGTTAGGCAGAGATCACCTCGGAGTAGGCGATATGCTACGGAGTAAAGCTAGAGTTTTTTGAGGTGGTCAGTGTAGGGCATTTGTTTGAGGTCTCTTTGTGAGGTACTTCTGTGGCTTTTCCAGCTGCTGCAGATGTCTTGTGAGGTGCATTCCAAAAGGGGCATAGTACTCTATAACAAGTCTAATGAGTGTCGAGTAGAGGGGAACAATGACCTCTTTTTTCCTGGATGAGAACCCTTTTATGATGAGGTGTGCTACATAGAAGGACTTCCTGACTACTGTGGTGATGTGACTATCAAAGTAGAGACTACTGTCCACCTGGGTCCCAAGGTCTCTTATCACACATTCGGTGTTAAGCAGATTGCTGCCTATGTAGTAGTTCATGGGTACAGAGTTTTTACCAAAGGGGATGACACTGAACTTTTTGGCATTGAGCTTGAGGCCATGGCTCTGACACCAGGCATTTGTCTCAGCGAGGCCCTTCTGTAGGATGTCCACATCATTTGAGGACTTGACGATGGCTCCTAGTTTGCAGACATCTGCAGACTTCATTAGCCAGAGGCCTTCTGTGTTAGCCTGTACTTCAGAGAAGTAGATACCAAACAGGAGAGGTCCCAGGATGGAACCCTGTGGCACTCCACTTGTCACTGCTTTGAGGTCAAATTTGGAGTCTGCAACTTTTACAGTGTGGGTTCTGTCAGTGAGCCAGTTAGCAACCCATCTTGTGACATAGGGATTTATACCTAGTTTAGTGAGTTTAGCTATAATGCCAGAATGGGGAATGGTGTCGATAGCCTTAGAGGTCAAGATAGTCTGTGTGAACCACCTTACCCTCATCTACGGCTTTGGTGACTGTCTCAAAGAAGTCGATCAAGTTCAGGAGGTATGATCTGCCTTTCAAAAACCCGAACTGGGTTGGATCCAGAGTTTGGTGGTTACCAATGTCTTTGTTTATGAATTCCATGATGATACATTCCATGGCCTTGCAGACGAGGCTCGTCAGGCTAATAGGTCGATAGCTCCCAGGATCAGTGGTGGCTTCCCCTTTGTGGAGTGGGATAACTGTTGCTGCGCACCATTCAGTGGTCACAAAGCCTGATGTGAAACTATTATTGAACATGGTGCTTAAGTGGGGAGCCAGTTCATTCTGAAGTTTGTGTAAAATGCAGCCTGGGATGTTGTCCAGTCCCATGGATGCTATGTTTTTGGTTTTAGAGAGTGTAGCTTTTACCTGCGTAGTTGTGATTACAGGGACTCTGCATTCTTCCTGTATAGATATTGGCCTTTTAGGGGGTGGGGTGGTAAAGTTAGCACTGAACCTATCTGCCAGGATGTTAGCAATATCAGATGGTTCTGTAATTTTCATGCCGTTGTGCTGTAACTCAGAGCAAATCTGGGTGTTGCCATCGAGATTCTTGACATAGCTATAGAATGCTTTGTGGTTGTCCTTAGAATTAGTGTCAATTTTGTTTTCGTAGCTAGCTTTGGAGAATCTTATAAGGGATCTCAGCTTCTTACTGAGGCTGACCAGGGAGCTTCTCCACTCATGGGATTTCACTCTTTTTTGCAAGTTTCTTCCTTCTGTTGTATGGTTTGTTTATGGCAGGGGACCACCAGATTGGCTTCGTTTTTTTACAGGATAGTGTCTTGGTTCTGTTTAGGATAGCACAATCCATGCACTCATGTAAGTGCTTATACAGTGCATTTTTGTAGTATTCAGCAGTTGTAACTGTATTGTCCATCTGCATGGGTGTCATGAAGTTCACTACTGTTGTCTTAAGAAGCATGAAGTTGGCTTTGGAGAAATGTTTTACCGTGGTTTCCTTAATGAGGGTGAGGGCGGGATGTGGATATCAAGGGTGATTAGCTTATGGTCAGATCGGACCAATGAAGAGTTGACTTCAGGTGTGGAACACCGGTCACTCATGTTGGTAAGAGTAGGTCTATGATATTGTTGCCCCTGTTGGGGATGTGGATAAGTTGATCCAGGGCACTGGAGTTTATGAATTCCAGAAAGCGCTGAGCTAAGGAGTTGGTACACGAGTAGTTTTCCCAGTTAATGGTGGAGTAATTGAAGTCACCCATTATTAGCGTGTTTGGTTGAACCCTAATATTTTCCAGTACATCAAGAAAAGAGGAGTGGGAATCCTGGGGCATGGTGGGGGATCTGTAGCAAGCTACAATTTGGATTGCAGTTTTGTCCAGAGTTAGTTGCACTTGGATAACCTCGGATGCATTATGTTAAGCAACTAGCCTGGAGGTGTGGATATCCTTAATGAATATTGACACACCTCCGCCTTTGGTGTTTCGGTCCAGGTTACATGGCCGAAAAGTGTGGTATGCGTTTTAGCATGGTAGTGCAGGGGTGCTCTCTGGAGCCTTGAACCAGGTCTCAGTCACTGCACAGATATTGATGTTCTCCATTTTAAGGAGGAGTGCCTTGAGTGAGTGCATTTTGAGATTTAGACTTCTAGCATTGAGTAGCATTACCCTCAGTTTTTGCTTGCCTGTTCCTGTTACGGTGGTGAATTTGTTATTTGAACCTTGCCTAAAAAAGACACTATAGGGGCAGCAAGAGCCTTCGCCAGTATCTGGAATCCCAGGGGTGACAGGTGCAGGCCATCTGTGCAAAGCATCGTGGTCTGTCAACCATGTCATCCCAAGCAGACAGATACTGGATCCCCTTAGAATGACACCAGAAGCTTAGCCAATTGTTGGTGTAGGTGTCAATGACCTGAGATGCACCTTACTAGACTATATAAAGAAAGACATCATGGAGTTCTTGTACTATGTGTCACAAGCTGATATGTGCCTAGCATTGAGCAGCATTATACCTTCACCAAGGATGATGCCACATTATGAACAGATTACTGACTGTAATAATTAGCTTAATGTTTGGTGTCATTCTAGGGAGACACAACATTTGTCAGTGTCGGAGGACATGATTAGCAAACCGCATTGCTTTACTGAGGATGGTCTGCACCTGTCCCCTCTAGGTTTTCAAATATTAGCTAAAACATGGTCCTTCCCCATAGAGTCTTTTTAGACAATGTCAAATTGTCATACCTTTCAACATAACAAAATCTACCCAAGAAGTTTAAAGGTGTTACTGCTCAATGCCAGGAGTCTAAAGATGAAGCTCTTCTCACCTTGGAGAATGCAGACTCCTGTGAAGTTACCAAGATGTGATTTAAAGCCACAGACTGTACCCAGCAGTGCAAAGAATCAGTGCCTTCCACACATTCAGACTAGCAAATACACAGGCAGGAACTAAAGGTGGAGGTGTCTCGAGCTCCATCAGTAAGAAGTACACCTCTACATTGGTTAAACAAGATGACATATCTAATGACATATTAGAGTTTTTCCATGTCCGGATTGCCATAGTCAAAGTCCCATACCACATCCTAGCAAGCTATAGGTCACCCTCTATGTCCCATAAAATCCATAGCTCATACTTAGACCTGTTGGAGATACTCACCATTCAACCTAATACTATACATGTTTGGGTTTGCTTTGTTGAGAACCTCCACAACCTGACTTTTGACCACCATTTTGCTTCCATTGTATGGAAAGCTTTCTACATGTCCTACCTCATAAGTAAGGGTATCTCATCCAGGGACAAGGTTGTCATAACATCCCTGTATTCTTCCCTTATAAGGCCAGCTATTGAGTGCAATGCCCTGTTCGGCATGTACCTCACAAAGCACATCCAGCAGCTGAAGAGACTACAGAGGTTCCTCACCAGGAACATTCAGGGCCTCAAATGTCTACCCTACACAGGCTAAAAGCCTTATCCCTCTACTCAGTTTCATACCGACTCTTCAGAGGTGACCTCTGTCTGGCATACAAAGCAATCTCAGATCCCGCTTTGATGGGACTACTGCATATCCACAAGTCAAGCTCCACTCGAGTAACCCACATGCGCGACCTCAACCTGGTCTGTGACATCAACAGGGCTTGTTGGCAGGACAGTTTTGTGTCCCAGAGACCCCCCCCTTCTGTGGAATAGACTCACTCTCCATGTTGAGCAGAGTTACTGATTATCCCTTTTTTAAGCGCAATGTGGATAACTGGATGGGAAACAGAAAACACACCCTTGGGAATCCACCTGTGTCCCTGCTGGACAGGGGCTTTGGGTGCTGACTTGTCTAAACATGGGCTAAAACCCTTGGCTAGGCTTATAAGAGCCTCAGGGCCAATAGCCTAGTAACTTCCTATGATCCTATTCTCAAGAGTGACTTAAATTATCCCTCTATACACAGGTAATCCTACATGACCCCTCATTTGCTGGAAAAGAGCTTTCTAGACTTTGTAAGCACAAACATCTGTATCAGTTAGTGCATACACCTGCCAGAGGTACAAACATATTAGACCTGGTACTTATAAATATGAGAGAATACTACACCCCCCCCCAAAGATGTGTCCTTTCTGGTGAGGTCAGACCACAAAGCAGTCTCTTTCAAAATAAGAATCAGTTCTGTAACCCCAGCAAGCCCTGTAACACACAGAAACTACTACAAGGAAAACTACTATTTATTAAGTGATAACTTGTCAAAATTTCAAGCCCTTCCAAACCTAGAAAATAATGAGGGCTTATACAGAATTATGCAAAGAAGCTCTGTACAACCATGTCAATGACTGTACAGAAGCTACTGTGCCTACGAGAATTAAGCCAAAAAAAAAACACCCTGAAAGAATCCAAAGTTAATCCGGTTGTACAACAAAAGAAAAGTTATAGTGAAAATTACGAAATGTAACACTAAAAAAGATAAAAACTCCCTCCTCAAACTGAATAGACAACCAAGAGGACTAATTAAGTCCAACAAAGCAAATTTTGAGGCAAAGATAGCATCCCCGAACAATAACAACCATAAGGGCTTCTTTAGATATGTATGGAACCTCAAAGGCAGCACAAAACAGTGTGCTGAACTGTTGGTAAATGGAGCCACGTTCAAGCAACCAGGTAATACAGCAAACCTTCTGGCTGACAAATTAATTTCCAACTTTACTCCCCTCTCACACCCAGCTGTCCCTTCAGGAAATATCATCTAATATAATGCCTCCAACTATCAGTAGGTAACAAATCACAACTGCACTCTTTAAGGCCGAAAATGCACCAATAATATCCCAGGATGCCTCCTAAACAGATTGAAATATGACCTATCAGGGTCACTGTTATAACTACGCAACCATAACCTTCATACTTGCTTCATGCCATGTGAAAAGAAGACTGCAACAGTCACCCCTCTGCACAAAAGTAGGCCATAGACCAATTCCAGAACTACAGCCATTAGTCTGACTGGTCTCATATGCAAATCCATGGAATGTATTGTCATGGAAAGAAGTAACAATGACAAATGAAACCTTCAGACATTGGAGCCAATCCAGTTTGGTATTGTCAAAGGTAGGTCATGCCTAATGAACCTAGTGGACTTCTTTGAGAAGGTCAATAAGACAACTGATGAGGGAAAAATGATGCACACTGCCTACTTTTATCTAACTTAGGCATTGGATACAATAACAAACCCGGGCATTGTAAACAAACTCATGGAATTAAACATAAACCCTTATGCACCTTGCTTGATAGCCATCTGCCTCACAGACAGGACCCAGGAAGTTAGGAATGAAGAGACCACCTTCTCTAGGAAGCTAGCCATCAGTGCAGTCTGCCACTGCTCTGTGCTGGGTCCACCCCTCTTTAGCATTTATTTTTTCTTTCAAGGCCAATGTCAAGGGCCGCTGGCTTACCAAGTTTGCAGAAACCCCCCAACACATCAACATCTTACAGGTAGGTCTAACAGGGACAAATGTCTGGTACTAAAGCCGGGGTTTAAAACTTAATGAACAAAGAAACTGGTTCCAGGAGATACAAAAAAAACAAATTATTTTTATTTGTTTGAACAGCCTTTTTATTTATTTTTGTGCTTAAAACTTAATGCCAAGAATGTATAATAGTACCTTTTGGGATGTCAGCCAACCAGGGAAACTACCTCATTGATTAAACACCACTAAAAGTAGACATAGTAGTCAGGGAATTGGGGACTCATGTACATAGTAACCTGACTTTTAACCAACATGTGCCTAAGGTTGTAAGAAAATCATTCTGCCACTCAACTTATAAGTAAAGGCATAGAATCTATGTACAAGGAAGTCACTGTGCCACTACGCTCAGCCATCATTAGACTCATCACTGAGTGTAACGTCCCCTTCAGTATGTAATTGATCAGTTACATGCAACAACTGAAATATCCACAGAGGTTCCTCACAAAAAGAATAGTGTGTAAACACAATGTTCTGTGCAGAATACCTGAAAGCCCCATCTCTATACTCTTTTCCTACAGACTGCTGAGAGGTAATTTATCCCTGGCATACAAGGCATCCTTGGATCCCACTATGATCTTTTGCATGCCCGGAAAATGAACAGCACCAGAACTACTAAATCTAAGGATTTAAACTTTGCTTATCACTTAAATAGGTCATGTCAGGGGAACATATATGTATCTCAGAAAATTCCCATTCTCTGGAGTTGGCTTCCCATCCATGTGAAGCAAAGCCCTTCCCTAACCCTATTCAAATGCATTCTGGTCCAGTGAATAAAAAATCAGAAATTAATTCTTGGTCTGAAACCTATGTGTCTGATTGACAGAAGCAGCCATTAAACATGCCTTAACACATGCACACCCTTTAACCTCTAAGGCACAACAACATGTAGGATACATTTGGGTTGCATGGCTAGGCTTATAAAGGCCACTATGAATATGAGGATTTCACTTTGGTTTTGTAGTGAATAAGTTTTTTCAGTTATACTCAAATCAGAACAAAAAAAAAATGATTATATCACTTGATCTTACTGCTAAGTATGGAATACAGAGTATTCATAGGGATTCTAGATTATAAGTAGTCTAAGGTTTTATGTGCATTGCCTCAGATGGACCAGTAGGACATGGCTATGGGGGTGGGAGACAGAGGACAATGTAAGGAAGACCTTTCTGCTGATCTATAGGGTGGTCAGAGAAGAGATATGATGCATGGTGGTCTGAGAGAATTTATGTATTTATTTCTCTTTGTTTCCCAGGAAGTTCTGACTGGAGTGTATCCCATTTTCAGCAGAGGTCTGGGGAGAAAAGCTCCACATATTAGACAAGAATAGATGCCAATGGTCTTGCTTGTCCTCTCTTGACAAGAAGTCTGGTTGTCTTGTATAAGGATTTGCCTGGAATTTTATGAGGTGGTCAGACACCAGGTCAGCACAACCCAGTCAGCAGATCCTAACATACTCTACTTACTACTTTTTCAAACAGAATCATCAGTTCTATACAGTTATGGAAATATTAGTACCTGTGCACAGCAGCAGTCACAGCTTTAACAGCTGCCGTTCTTCTGTCTAGGTGTTCCTGTGTGCATCCATTGTATGTATCATAGTCATGTGCTGCCTGCATAGGTGCCGGCAACCTTGATAACTGCACAATACTTATAAAATGGAGATTCTCATTCAGTGAGATCTCATTTGCTGAGATTGCAAAAGGACCAAGTTAAGAATGGCCAACTATGTTTTGCTGACCTGGTGTATAGCCATCACACATGATTTCATTATGAAGGTAATTGTGCAGGGTGATATAATAAGAAACTGCATTGTTATGCAAGACCTAAAAAAAGTGAAATCTTAGCTTACTCCTGCTTTTGTATCTCCTGGAGGATGAGTCTAGGGCTTAGAAAAGCTGTGTTTATTGGGTAAACCAGAAAGAGTATCTGGTGAAACTCTTCAGAACATGAGTGTGGCATGACCTTTGGGATAAAAGGGTAATAGGGATAAAACAGAACTCCTCAGAACTACTTTTATGGTGTAGTGGGATCAAGGACCAACTTTGGCCAGGCTAGCTTGGTTTGATTAGTGACTCAGGTCACAGGAGTTATGGCAGAAAAGGGTGTGTCCTGGGAGGGGTGATGCGCACTTATATGCTAAGTAAGGGGCGGCATGATCCAAAACAGGAGCTGCCTTCATAATCAATCAGCAAATGGGTCAGGGAAGGGGCTGAGAAAGGGAAGTGGGTAGGGCATAAAACAAAAAAACAACAAAAAAAAAAAAAACCTGGATGGAACCACAGACAAGCTGACCTCTCAGAATGCCATTAGGATCCGTGTGTGTGTGTGTGTGTGTGTGTGTGTGTGTGTGTGTGTGTGTGTGTGTGTGTGTCACTACATACACACACACACACACACACACACATATATATAGATATATATGGGTCCTCTTCAGATGGTCGAACTGTTAAAAGCTCGACTTTCATATGGCCGAGACCATATGATCAAACTTTTAAAAGTTCAATAGGTCTGAATGGGGATCTCCATAGAGTGCAGAATGGGAAGATTTCCCTTTACCGCAATGTAGTGTGATCTCGGAGTTGGTATATTTAAATAGCAGGGGGTGCCGGATGGCTTGTCCCCCTCTTAGTACTGTTTATTTTTTTTTCACATTTTCGAACATTTAAATTTTCGATCATATAGTCTCGGCCATATGAAAGTCGAACATTCAGATGTTTCATTATATGGGTCTACTTTACATGACTGACATTTCAAAAAGTCAAAGACCATATGGCCGAGACCATACGATCGACTTTTGAAATGTCGACCATGCGGAACGGGCATCATCATACAGTGCAAAATGGAAAGATTTCCATCTTCCTCACTGTAGTGCGATCTCGGAGTTGGTATATTTAAGTTCTGGGGTGTGTGGGGGCTGTAGCAATGTGAATATTTTGTGATAGTTATGTTTTTATCTTTTTTTTTAACATTATCTACATTACAAACGTCAATCATATGGTCTTAGCCATATGGTCTTCGGCTTTTTGAAATATATATATATATAAATAAATATACATAAACATATAGGTTCATAGGTTCATACTAGGCTATCTGCCCTAGGGCATTTATAAGCCTAGCCAGAGTGTGTTTGGCTTTCGCCACCCATTTTAAATTAATTTTGCTATGCCCTTTTTCGAGGTTAATATACTGTGCCTCTGTCTAACAGTGACACAGAAGTGATACCCAGGGTAAACCTACGATCTCCCATCCACTCATCAAGATTCCTCTTGAAGAGAGTCAATGAGGGACTCTGCCTAACCTGGACTGGGATTTTATTCTAGAATGAAGGGAGCCTCTGGGTTATGAATCTGTCCCTCCAGCATGTCCTATTTATTTCACTGCTGAGGTTCAAGTCTCTCAAGCGTGTAGTTCGATGGGATTTGGATTTTCTGAAGTGCATTATGTCCATTAATTCTGGGTTGGACATGGCTTTAAATGTCAGGCACAGATCGCTTCTGAGCAGGCGGTATGCCACTGAGTAGAGCTGGAGTTTCTTTAACCGGGCAGCAGATGGCATCTGTTTGAGCCCTTTGATCCTCTTGGTGAGGTACTTTTGTGGTCTTTCCAGTTGCTGCAGGTGTCTGGTAAGGTACATCCCAAAAGGGGCATTGTACTCAATTATGGGCCTGATGAGGGATGAGTAAAGAGGCACGATGACCTCCCCTGATCTAGATGTGAATCCCTTCATGATTAGGTGGGCTATATAAAATGTTTTTCTAACCACTTTGGCCACGTGGTAGTCAAATGAGAGATTGCTATCAACTTGGGTCCCCAGGTCCCTAATTACTTCTTCTGTACTTAATGGATTACCACCTATGTGGTAATTTGTGGGCACTTTGTTTTTGCCAAAGGGGATGACTATAAACTTTTTGGCGTTTAGCTTGAGGCCATGGCTCTGGCACCAGTTGTCTCTTTCTATGAGGCCCTTTTGGAGGATGCTTGTGTCAGCTGGAGAGTCGATTATGGCACCCAGTTTGCAGTCATCTGCAAACTTGGTTAGCCACAGTCCTTCTGTGTTTGCCTGTACCTCCGAGAAATATATACTGAACTAGAGAGGTCCCAGGACTGAGCCTTATGGAACACCAATTGTAACTGCTTTGGAGTCTGACATGGCTCCAGCAATTCTAACCATATGGGTTCTGTCCTTGAGCCAGTTTGCAACCCATCTAGTGACATGAGGTTTATATTTAAGCTGGTGAGATTATCTATAATGCCTGAGTGGGGTATTGTATCGAAGGCTTTTGCGAGGTCCAGGTAGGCTGTGTGGACCACCTTCCCCTCGTCAATGGCCTTGGTGACTGTTTCAAAGAAATTGACCAGGTTTAAGAGGCAGGATCTGCCCTTAACAAAGCCGAACTGGGTAGGATCCAGTGTCTGTAGGTCCCCAATATCTTTATTTATGAGGTCCATGATGATCCTTTCCATAGCTTTGCAGACCAAGCTAGTCAGGCTTATGGGGCGATAGTTTCCAGGATCCATTGAGGCACCACCTTTGTGGAGAGGGACCACTGTTGCTGTACGCCACTCTTTGGGTACATATTCTGTAGTAAAGCTGAGATTGAACAGTAGTTTTATGTTTGGGTTTAGCTCTTCTTGGAGTTCATGTAGGACACAGCCCGGGACACCGTCTGGTCCCATTGATGCTGTGTTTTTTGCTTTGGAGAGGGTGGCTCTTACCTGAGCATCTGAGATGTCAGGGGGGCAGCACTCTGCTGGGATAGATATTCGCCCTTTTGGTGGGGGGGGGGGGTTGCGCTGAACCTGTCAGCTAGGATGTTGGCAATGTCTGTGGGTTCGGTGTATTTTCTGTCATTTTGGACTAATTCTGAGCATATCTGGGAATTCCCACCCAGGTTCCTAACATAACTAAAGAAAGCCTTGTGATTATCCTTTGTGCCCTGAGCAATTTTTCTCTCGAAGCTGGCCTACAATTTTATGAGTGCCCGTAGATTTTTGCTAATACTGATCAGAGATGCCTTCCCTTTTTGGGATTTTGCTCCATCACATAGTAGCTTCCTCCTTCTATTGTATAGTTTGTTTATGGCTGGGGTCCACCAGACAGGACGTCTGCCTATGGAGGATTGGGTCTTGGTTTTATTTGGCATTGCATGATCCAGGCATTCCTGAAGGTGTTCATAGAATGCGTTTATAAAGGATTCTGTAGTCTGGGCCGTATTTTCCACAGGCCCGGGGGCTTTGAAGGATTTCACCTCTGTTTTGAGGAGTGTGAAATTTTCTTTAGAGAAATTTTTCACTGTGGATTTCTGGGCAGGGGGTGGGGTCGGGATGTGAATATCCAGTGAGATTAGTTTATGGTCTGATCTTACCAGTGAGGGATACACTTCTGGTCTGGAGCATAGAGTCCCCATGTTGGTGATGATCAGGTCCAGTATGTTTTCCCCTCTTGTGGGAGTGGTAACAAGTTGTTCCATAGCATTTGAGTTTATGTATGTATATATACATATATACATATACATATGTGTGCGTGTGTGTGTGTGAGTGTGTGTATATGTATGTATGTGTATACATATTTATTTATTTATTTGTTTATTTATTTATTTATTTCCAGTTTGCTAACCGGGGAAGTCCACTGGGCCCGAAAGCCCGTTTTCAGTGGAGGCCCGGGGAGAAAAGCTCCATGATAATACATTACATACAAAAACACAGCAGAAAAGCTCTAAACTAATACATTACACACAAAAACACACTAAATATATATATATATATATATATATATATATATATATATATATATATATATATATATATAGATATATAGATATATAGATATATAGATATATATATATATATATATATATATATATATATATATATATATATATAGAGAGAGAGATATATATATATATATATATATATAGATATATATATATATATATATATATATATATATACGGGTCTACTTCCGAATGTCGACCGATCAGAATACCCACTTTCATATGGCCGGCACCATATGATCGACATTCCGAAAGACCAACATCCTGAAATAGCACCCTTTGCCTACCTGTAAACACAGTAAAACTGTGTTATGCAGGGGGGCAAGCCCCTCTGCACCCCCCCCCACACTCCCTGCTACTTAAATAATCTCACTCCAAGATGGCACTACAGTGTAGGAAAGGGGAATATCCTAGTCCTGCACTGTAGCGTTCGCTCATATGGTGTCGGCCATATGAGTTTTGAACATTTGAAAGTTAGAACAAATAAAGGGCTCCCATATATATATATATATATATATATATATATATATATATATATTTAGATAGCAATTGGCATAGGTTCATAGGTGTTTACTAGGCTAACGACCACAAGGGCCTTTTTAAGCCTGGCGATGGATCCCAAATCTCTGACAAGTTTTGATATCCTTGATAAGTGTAAGCATGGGCCTGTGAGATGAACCATTTATAGGTTACTTGTTTGCATCAGAGACATGGGTGAAAACCAGGGATGAATGTCCAGTTTTCCATCCAATTGTCTGCTCCACATGGATGGGGAGCCTGTTCCATAGATGGGGTGGACTCTGGGATACCTACCTATCTCTCCAGTAGGTCCCATTTATTTCACAGGCAAGGTTTAAGTCTTTAGAATGAGTAATTCTGCTGCTGTTTATTTTGTGGGGTCTGACAATGCCCTGTACACCAGGCATAGATCTCCCCTCAAAAGCCTATAAGAAACATAATACAGGGATAGGGCCTTGAGGCGGTTTGCAGAGGACATATTACTTAGGCCCTGTATTCTTTTAGTGAGAAACCTCTGTGGATGTTCCAGTTGTTGGATATGCCTGGTTAGGTATGTACCAAAGGGGGCACTGTACTCAATGAAAGGTCTGATGAATGCCAAATACAGTGGAACAATGACTTCCTTGGACTTAGATGCCATACCTTTGTTTTTAAGTTGCTCAGCATAGAATGATTTCCTCTCCACTGTAGACACATGATGATCAAAGGCTAGATTACTATCTATGTGTGTCCCTAAGTCTCTGACTACTAGAACCAAAAAATAAAATGAACAAACTGCAAATAAATAAATACTGGCAGTCCAAATGATGGAAAGCTATACTTATTATTGTTAAGCACTTTTCATTTACTAAAATAGTAAACGTCTTCAGACCTAGGTCTGAAGAAGTTTACTATTTTAGTAAATGAAAAGCGCTTACCAATAATAAAATTTGGACTGCCAGTACTTATTTATTCCCTGACTACCGGGTCAACTTTAAGCGGTGTGTTGTCAGTGTGATAGTTACCAGGGATGGATGACTTCCCAAAGGATACTATTATAATTAGTTTTAGTCCATGACTCTGACACCAGCTGTTTGTCTGTGTCAGACCCTCCTGGAAAACATTTGTGTCAGTGTGAGATTCAATGACAGCTCTTAATTTGCAGTCATCTGGAAATTCAGTCAGCCAAAGACCACTGACATTGGCCTTGATTTCTGGGAAGTAAATGCCAAAAAGAAGTGGTCCAAGGATTGATCCCTGAGGGACTTCACTTGTGACTGGCCTCTTTGTAGAGGTGGGCTCCCCAATTCTAACTTCCTGGGTCCTGTATGTGAGGCAGCTGGCTGTCCACTGGGTGACATACGGGTCTGTACCTAACCTCCTGAGTTTGTCAACAATGCATGAGTGGAGTATTGTGTCAAATGCCCTGGCCAGGTAAAGGTAGGCAGTATGAAGTATTTTGCCCTCATCCATTGCTTTGGTAATCTTCTCAAAGAAGTCAACCAGGTGGAGTAGGCATGATCTGCCTTTGACGAAACCAAACTGGGTTAGGTCCAGTGTCTGGAGGTTTACTAAATCTCTATGGATCATCTCCATGATAATTCTTTCCATGTCTTTACATATAAGACTAGTGAGATTTATGGGCCTGTAGTTTCCAAGATCTGTATATGGCCCACCTTTGTGCAGAGGGATGACTTTTGCCTTTCTCCATTCATGAAGCATGAAGTCTATTTGGAGGCTACAGTTAAATAGTAATTCCAGAGGCCCTGATAGGTCATGTTTCATGCTACTTAGAAGGCATCCTGGGATATTGCCTGGGCCCATTGATACAGTGCTCTTGGACTTAGAGAGAGCATTAAGGACCTGCTCCCTAGTGATCGTAGGGGGAGTTACATTCTATTTCCTGAGGGAAGGTTTAGGGGGAGAGAGGTGTAAAGTTGGAGCTAAACTTATCAGTCAGGAGGTTTGGTATATCTTCTGGCTCAGTATAGGTGGCTCCATTTACAATGAGCTCTGTAGAGAATTATGTATTGCCTTTGAGGTTCTGGACATAGCTAAAGAATGCTTTGTGGTTGTCCTTGGCCTAGAAGGCCAAACATACCTCAAATTTGGCTTTGGTAGACTTTTTTTGTCCTCTGAGTTGTTTATTTAGTTTAACGAGAGTGCTTTTATCCTGCTGGGTGCTGCACCTCCTAATTTTTGCCATGAGTTTCTGCCTCCTGTTATACATCCGATTGATTTTGTGACTCTATCAGGGAGCTTGTTTTTTGTTAGTTCTGTACTTCTTCCTGGTGGGTATAGCTGCCTCTATGCAGTCATTAACATGCTTATACAGGATTTCTGTGAACAGTTCTGCATAGGCAGACGTGTTCTCAGGATTTATAGGGGGTTTTGCCAGGTTCTCACTTAATAACATAAGGTTAGCCTTAGAATAGTTCATGAATATTCCCGGTTTAGATGGGAGTCCAGGTTTTATTTTTACTTCAAAGGAGACCATTTTGTGATCTGACCTTACCAGGGAAGGTATTACAGTAGGGGGTGTGCAGCACTCTCCCATATTAGTGAGGACCAGATCCAGAAGGGTTGCACCCCTCGTTGGTGTATTGACTATCTGGTCTAGGGAGTTTGTGTTTACAAAATCCAGGAATCTCTGCGCATGTATGTTTGATGTCGTATAGGATTCCCAGTTAATAGGTAATTAAAATCACCCATGAATATGGTATTGGGTTGGATGGTTAGGGTTTCTAATAAGTTTAAATAAATGGTATGGGTTTCCTGGGTCATAGAGGGGGACCTATAGCTTGCAAGGAAGTGGTACTGGATTTTTTCTATGGTGATTTGAACATGGAGCAGCTCAAGCATTTTCCTGTTTGACCAGCCTTGAAGTGTATTTATTTTTGATATAATTAGAGACACCTCCACCTTTAGTCCCTGCTTGTGAAGTAGCTGGTCTAAATGTGTGGAAGGCATTATAACCCTGCACTTGTTGTGTACTGTCTGCGGCTTTAAACCATATATCATAGACCGCACAGACATCAGCATTCTCTAGAGGTAAAGAGGGCTTCCAGGGAGTGGATTTTTTTGTTTAGGCTCCTAGCATTGAGCAGTAATTTAGATTTTCTTGGGTTTGATTTGCTATGTTGGAAGTACTTTCAGTTTGGCATTGCCTAAAAAAAGACACTATGGGGGAAGACAGTGTTTGAGCTAATATTCAACAGCCTAGAGGGGAGAGGTGCAGACCATCCCTGGCAATGCAGCATGGTCTGTTTACCATCTCCTTCCATGCTGAAAAATGTTGCACCCCCTTAGAATGACACCAGAAATTAAGCCAATTATTAAAGTTAATCATCTTTTGTTTTTATTATGGCATCATCCTTGTGAAGGTAAAAATGCTGCTCAGTGTTAGGCTTATACCAGCCTGAGATACGTATTCTGAGAGCTCTATGATGTCTCTCTTCATATAGTTTAGGGAGGTATGTCACAGGTCATTTACTCCTACATCGACTATGACTGAGTCATATTGTTAATTGTAATCCAATGACCTGAGTGCATGCGTAATGTGGTGATAAGCAACTGACGATAACTTTCTCCTTACTCATCCTGGTGAGAGGTGTCTCACAATGGGGTCTTCAATGACTAGAATGTTGGATTGTTTTGTGACTTGCCTTATGGGCTTAGAGGTAGAGGCTCCATGAGATGTAGCTCTATGTGTTGATGTGGGTGTTGTTTTGAAAGAGTGTGTTTGGGGCTGTTGAGGGTATTTCTTATGTGTACTTTTTCTAGGAGGTCTTTGTGGTTTAGGAAGGTTACATGTAAGCGCCTCTGTATATGTGGGTCTATATGTCAGCTTTGAATTGTGAATGATGGATGCAGCATGTGCACTACTGACAACCTTACTGACATTAGGAGCACTGTTATGTGAGAGCTTTGCCTCCAACGATGTTGTGTAAATACATCTCTCACATAGTGTATCTGTTTGTTTGAGAATTAGCTGGTTGCCAGTAAACCTGAGGCAATTTCTACATTGCCTCAAGATGCCCATATCCAGCAAGCCAGTAACGAAGACAGTAGGAAAGTTCATCTCCATGGCAACAGACCCATAATGGTTAAGACCTTCGTCTCCCATGTGCAAGGCACAAGGTTAGATCCTGCCTCTGGCCAATGCTTGTTTGGAGTTTACAGTTTCTCCTGTGTCACTGTAGGGTTCCTACCACCTCCGAAAAACATGCTGAGTGTTTCCGTTTCAGAATCACCAATGAATGGAGCTGTGAGCTGCACACAGACTCTACATGGTGCCCTAAAAGGAGAAGAGTTGTATAGAATAACAACTTTGGACATCTACTGTGGAGCGCAGTATCTTCAAGATAGGAGAACACGGATAACAGACTGCATGCCATTGCAGAGCTAGCCACTCAACGGTGTAAAATATGGCTCTAGGTGATTTGGTCATGTTGACTAATGTCACCAGATATGCATGGGTATTGGATTGAGGAACCGATCTACACCAGACCCATGCTGATGATGGGAGGGGTGTATGTGTCTCTACTGGTCAGTGTGTACCTGTCATAAGCCGGCCCTGTTGCCCAGCTTGGGTTAACTGGGATAGATCTGTTGAGTGAAAGCTGGACATAAAACCAATCAATCTGTCAAACATGAGCTAAGAATTGCTACACACAATGTAGGTTCACTGACAGGATGACAAGATGGTACAGAGGAGGCTGTACATCTTCAGATAAGATGGAAGGATGGTGCAGCAAAGCCACTTGGCTTGGGATCTACTACTCAGGATGATGAAAGGATAGAAATGGTGTGGGAATTGTGATGAGTGAAATGCTTCAGAAGCCATTGAGGGACGTCATCAGAATTGGTGACAGATTCATGGCAATCAGACTCTAGCCTAGGACAGTATTCATAATCTAGGCCTATGCCCCACAGCACGGTTATGATAGTGAAGAGAAGAGTACATTCAGACAGCCAGTGCAGCAGGACAACAAGAATTGGTGTTGATAATGGATGTACATACCTGGACAGAAAGAACAGCATATGAGGATTGCCTGGGTCTACATGGGTGGGGCAACAGGAATAAGGAAGGAGAGGCCATTCTAGACTTCTGTCTCCCAAATGGCTTGATAGTAGCCAACACAAAGTTCAGCAATATAGACAGTAACAAGATCACATACAAAACAGGCCAAGATGCAACTCAGGTAGACTTCCACCTTGTAAGGAAAGGGATAGAATCAGTGATTGAAAAGTCATCCCCAGTGAAACAGTCAGCCCACAGCATACATCACTGGTTGTTACAACCAGTGACAATCAGCGGTAAAAGAAGGGTTGAAGGTTAAATACTGGAGAGAAAGTACAACAGTTCAAAAAATCACTCAGTGCTGTAGTACCCTAGGGCTCTAGCACCCCAAAAAGAGGAATACATAAGTAAAAGAAGTCATGAAATGCAGAAGTCCAGGAATTCATCAAAAGAAGGAGTGCAGGAAAAAATTGGAGATAGAAAAGATTGACGTGGCTATGAAGGAGTACTGACACCTATGACTAACAAAGAGGCTGAGAAAGGAATTGCAATATCAAAGAACAGGATGTCAGAGGTACTCTGTTTCTGCAAAGTGAGTCAGTAGATGGTACAAAGAACCTATATCAGGTTTCAAGACAAAACCAGAAAGATAAAGAAGATAGTCAGCCACCCTTCATAAGAGATGCCAGCAACAACTCGTTCATCAGTCCACGGGACATCAAATGCAGATGGAAGGAGTACTTCCAGCTGCTTCTGAAATAAGAAAACCCCACAGAAGCTGTACTACCACAGATGCAGTCTATGAAGAGAGAAGAAGAGAAGCCCACCATAGCAGAAGTAACAACAGTACTAAGGAAAATGAAGTCAGGGAAAGCAGCAGACCCAGATGAGGTCACAGCAGATATGAAAAAGATGCTGGGTGAGATAGGGGAGAAATGGCTCCTGAAAGTACTCATAGCAGTGTGGAGAGAAAGGTGTATCCCAGATGACTGGAGAATAACTGTACCTGTGTCAGTGTACTTGAACAAAGGGGACATCCACAACTGTGCAAAGTACAGCGGTATCAAACTCCTGTCACATTGCATGAAAGCTCTGGAGAGGGTGACTAATAAATGGATATGCAGAATAGTAGAAAGCAAGATATAAGATGAGCAGTTCAGATTCAGATCAGGATGTAACACAACTGACACAGTGATTGCACTATGACAGACAGCTGAGAAGAAGCTAGAGATGAGGCAAGAGTCCAATTGGGTATTCTTAGACTTAAGGAAAGCATATGACAAGGTCCGAAGAAAGCTGATTTGGGCAGTCTTGCTGTTGTTCGAAGTCCCAGAAACATTGGTAGAATTAGTGCAGGGTATGTACAAGGACCAGATGACTTAAGTACAATCAGTGTTTGGTCACACAGGGAGAGTTCTCAGTGGGAGTGGTTGTGCATCAGGGTTCAGCTCTGAGCATACTGCTGTTCATACTGGTGATGGATTAAATTAGCAAACAGGTCGGAGGGGACAGATCAACAAAGTTGCTGTACACAGATGATATAGCATTACAGTCAGACTCTGAACAAGAACTTCAGCAAAGGATAGGGGAATGGAATGGAAAACTGAAGGCACAGTGGTAATGGCAGCAATTTGGGGAAATAAGAAGAAGTTGAGAATTGAAAAAGAAGGATGGATAGTGCAACAGGTTAACAGCTTCAAGTGAGGAAGAGGAAGTCTAAATGTAGAGGTCAAATGTGGAATCAGAGGGGCTGCAGCCAACTGGCATAGAATGCCAGGTGTAGTATATGACAGAAGAATGCCAAAGATGCTGAAACGTAAGATGTACATAACAGTGGTACAACCAGTACTACTGTACGGTACAGAAACCTGGGCAGTAAAAGGCAAAGCAGTTGAGGAAGCTAGAGGTGATGGACATAAAGTGCCTGAGAAGGGTGGTAAGATGCAGACTGTAGGACAGATGAAGGAATGAGGGCATAAGAGCAGAAGCCAAAGTAGCTCCAGTTGCAGAAAAAATCAAAGAGAACAGATTACAGTGGGTCAAGCACATGTGCAGAAAAGCAGAAGATAATCTGGTAAAGATGATTTTGGACAGACAGGAAGAAGGCCATTGGAAATGAGGGCGTCCAGCAAAGAAACTAGTGAATGGATTGTGCGAGAGAAGATTTGCCAGAGGCATGAGTGTGTAAGAAGGCAGGAGTGTGACAGTGTGGCACTGAACATATATATGTAGATGTGTGTGTGTATGTATATGTATATGTATATGTATATGTATATATATATATATATATATATATATATATATATATATATATATATATATATATATATATATATATATATATATATATATATATAATATATATATATATATATATATATATAATTTATATATATATATATAAATTTATATATATATATATATATATTTTTTTATATATATGTGTGTGTGTGTGTGTGTGTGTGTGTGTGTGTGTGTGTGTGTGTGTGTGTGTGTGTGTGTGTGTGTGTGTGTGTGTGTATATATATATATATATATATGTGTATATATATATATATATATATATATATGTATATATATATATATATATATATAAACTTCTGGACAGACAGAATAAACAGATTTACAGCTTCAGAAACATGTCACTATAACATTTATGCATTCCAGGGAATTACAGAAAATGCAAACAGAAATAATTCAGTGATATGAGTGCATAGATATGTTGAAAATTAACATTTTTCTGAAGAGCTCCTTAATGACAATAAAAAAATAAGCACTGTACGTTTCACAACACTGATATTTATGCATGCATTAGCCATTTTGGGACACGAAATTAATAAAAATAGGAAATTATAATTCCGGTGGTTCTCGTCTAGAGATACTTAGCCTGCAAAAGAAAACCTAAATCGTACTCTTTGCTTCCATCTGTTGGCTACAGACTGACTTGCATGTTGCACTGCAAATTACAGTACTCAGAAAGGTGCTT
The DNA here is from genome assembly GCF_019279795.1 of Protopterus annectens. NCBI lineage: Eukaryota > Metazoa > Chordata > Ceratodontiformes > Protopteridae > Protopterus > Protopterus annectens. The sequence goes on along the minus strand of NC_056730.1, from coordinate 275,412,036 downwards.
ATTATCCATTCCTGTCACTGCTACAGCAAGGCAGCAAAGACCAGCAGTGGAATTTTCAGAACATTCTCTGACCATGAAATGCTAGCTGTTATATCAAACTGGAAAACTGATTTTAGAGCACAGCAGAAATACTGTTTAAACAGGCAAATAAGTAGCCTTGCAGAATCTAAAACAGAAAACAAAGGTCACCAGGTACCTAAGCTCTAATTTCTTTGTTATGAAATATATTTTACATTTTTCTTTTAAAGCAAATTGACGTATTTTTACAGGATACTGCTATTAATTAACCTCATTAATTTCAGTCTACTGCACTGTTTAATTTCAATGTAGTCAAAATAATGAAAACAGATAAACGTTTACAAGGATATGCACATGATTCTGAGTGGCATAACCCAAAATTAAAGCTGAGCAGTTTTTGTACTCAGACAACTGAGGTACTTGATTTATCTGTGAAAATCCAGTGTATTGATCAGTACACTGCAGGAATAAGATGCGACTTAACAAAGGAGTTGTATTTTCTAACGTGTTAATGTCTATAAAGTTAAATCATGCTTTCTTAAGAGTTACATCGCTCTAAACAGAAATGAACTCTAAAATTCCAACAGTGATTTAATGGCAAAACATGAAAGTGAAATCTTTCTGCTCTGGTAGTTTTCATCTAAACATACTCTTGTCAGTTTTAAAACACTGGGAGTAAAGTAAAGGTTTATTTAACTTTTTTTTTCTTTTTTTACATATGTTGGCTGTGTTACTACCACCATCAAAAATACTTTATTGCATTAAAGACTTTCGTTTTTTTCCGGTTACGGGTCGCCACAGCGGAACTCCGGTCCACTCATCATTGGCAGTGGATTTTTATGGTGCCGAGTTGCCAGCCCGACACCCAACCTTCAATGAAGGCATGCCCATTCACGCTCACACCTACCTGCATGTCTTTAACGTCACTCTACCGCGGGGAGTACATGCAGACTCCACAGAGAAGGCTCTCCAGGCGAGAATCAAACGGGAGAACCTCTTGTTGTGAGGCGAAAATGCTAACCGCTGCACCACCGCGGCTGCAAAAATACTTTTGTTAAATTAAATGTTTTTGTAGTGGTCAATACAATTATTTTTCATATGAGCATTTTCATCATTGTCATTAGCATGGTCAGTATGTATTCAGTTAATTACCATATCAAATTTCTCTTAAATGAAAGTGTAGCTGTTTACTGTGAATATACAGATGTAGTTACTTTAATGCAAATATTGCTTCACCATAGATATATATATATATATATATATATATATATATATATATATATATATATATATATATATATATATATATATATAAATATATATATATATTTTTTTTTTTTTATATAGTCCATGATGTCTGAAGCACTTCAAAGCCTGCTACTGTAATATATTTTCCTTTACTCTATGGATATGTCTTGGTAAAATAAAATTTCATAGGCTCAAGTAGAAATTATGCTTGCCTTTATAATTATCATAGTGGTGTATCCACGGTAGCACAGCAAACTAGTGTTAATTGCCTTTGCAGGCTGATAGATAGATAGAAAGGCTGTTTTGTGACTAAAAGGAATTGGATAAAGCACAAAAGGTACATATTTAGAGTATATCAAATATTTCTTCATAGAACAAATGGTACAAATGCAGAACACTATAACAGAGAGCTACACTGCAGACATTTACAAGGATTCCAGGATATAAAATATCAAGAATAAGCAAAGACAAAATTTGGACAGTCACAGATTGGAACCATACTTCCAGAAAAATGAAGTGAACTAATAAGTCAGAGTTGGCAGAGCTAAGAGACCACTGGTCATTAGCCACACCTGCTTATAGAAAATTAATAGATGTCTGTTGTATGCAGTTCCAAGGACAAGAAATGCAACTGCAGTAGTCCCTTAAGGGATACCTTCTCCCTCTGTCTTTTGCCTTTACACTAAATGTGGTCTCTTCACAAGAGGAATCCATTTTCATGATAATCTTGATAGTGCCACATGGCCAAAATGGTAGAAAGGCATCCTGCTTGAAAATTCAGAAAAGGTGTTTCAACCCCTACCTTGACATGCAGCATGTCCCCAAGAAAAACAATCCACCTCAGCAGTCTGAGCAAGTGTACTTGTTTGACAATAAAGGAGTATAAAGGAAAAATATGTCTAATTAAAAGATCAGTGGGCTCAAGCAGCAGTCAAAATTTACTAATGGTGTAGGTTTTAAATAGTAAAGAACAAGACACTTTTCAACCAACATCACAACATATAGTTAATATGTAGACTCCAGATAAGCATATTCACAGAAAGCTGCAAATGTCTGCTAATCTGCATATGAACTTTGGAAATAGGAACACATCTTACCAAGCAGTGGAATTTCGTACGGGTACTGGTGTATTGCAGAAAGGGGCTGAAAAGGGAAGGACTGTTGTTGATTTCATTAATGAGGCATTGACTGCCACCAGGTATCAATGAGTGGAGTTGTTGCCTTTATAGAATGGACATATGTGGAATGGAACAGTTTACCCAGCGGTATAATGGAAATCCAAACATTCCCTGCATATTTTAGAGTGTGCCAATAACACCACTGTAAAGATTCAGTTATGATGGGAGAATTTATGAAATCTTGTCTATATATGTTGATTGAGGTGTAGATGATAAGCAGGATTTATAGGCAACCTACACAAGTCATAGTCAACTATTTTTGTATACTTTTATTCACTACAATTAAAGGTTATATCAGGGGAAAAGACAAAATATGACTTCAATATTAAACTAGTTATTTTTTCATTCTTTCTATTATTTTATTTATTGCATCCATGCATCAATAATCAGGAAAAGGGAAAACATTTCCATATTAAACTAGCAGTGCTGAAACAGAAGAAAATCATGGTCCAGAATCTGTGGTAACAAGCAGGCTACATGTTTAAAGTTTACAGCTATGCTAGACAGGCAGAAAACACAGTTGAAAATATATCTGGGTGCATCCATTGCTTTATTAACAGATCATTTGTACATTTTATGTTGTTTAAGATATTTTTTTCACAGCTCCGAAGTTCAGCCACCTTCTGTAAGGAGTTTGCATGTTCCCTGCGACTGCAATAATAGCCATCTGTTTCAAATCCATGTGATCAATTACCTGTCATCTCACCAATTTGGGTGTTTTATCAGTTAAAGAGCTACCCTTATAACAAACCAATGAAAGGCCTCAAAAGTTAAAATATTTTAATAAGCTAATACTGTACTCATTAATGATATAGCTAAACCAACACAAATAAACAACACTACACATATGTGTGCATGGCATCTCACAAACACACTCACACAGTTTCTGTCCCTTCCACAGAATTGGAGTGATTCTGAAGCACGGTTATATTAACAGTGGGTGGGGCTAGTACACACACACACACACACACACACACACACACACACACACACACACACACACACACACACACATATAGATAAGTTCATATCTAAAGTTACACAATGCTAAAAATTCTGACTACTTGCTACATTTTAGATTTTATCTTTATATACATGAAAAGAAGAATCTGGCAAAAATCTATGCTTCTTTGTATATTCTCATTCCTTTTCATCAGTTTTTGAGCACCTGCTCTCATTTACTCAACCTTTCCCACGTTTTTCAGTACTGCTTTCATTGCTTTTTTATGTCATTTGATCTTGAGGTTTTCAATTTTAAATGTCATATTTTACAGACTTCCATAGTTCTGAACACAAAACAAGAATACAAAACAAAACTCAAAGCCACTCGATAAAGGTTGGAGTAATAAAACAAGACTACATTATAAAATGATCATCAACAGAATGTGGTATAGCTTCATCCATACCTCTTAGCCTCTTAGAGAAAGAGATCTGGACAAAGCCATATATAGAAGTGGGAAAAAGGCCCAAAATAGGGACAAATTTTAAATATCGCTCTTACAAACTTAGAAAATTGATAGAATGACAGGTTTAGCATTAACATGAATTTTCTGAATGACATAAAGCCTCAAATTCAAATATCTGTCATCATTTTCTAAATTCAGTCTTTAATGATTTGCCAATAATTTGCCAGAAAACCACAATTTTATGAAAAACGGACCAAAAATATGAGGCAAAAATCTGGACATTCTGCGAAAATCTGTACAGTTGAGAGGTATGTGACTTCATCCTAAAAATAAACAGGATTCCTCATCTGAGATTAAGAAATGATCTCTAAAATAATGCAGGGATTATTTAGTCACACCAGCAGACATGGGTTTTGTACACATATTTCAATATGTACAAACCCAGAGATGCAGGTCACAAACAATCATTATCTTCACTTTAGACAGTAAGGTCTAATAATTTCTTACTCTCCTCTAGTAAACTTACTAGAATCCTTCAAGAAAGGGTAGCTGTGAGGGCAACCACCAGAACTGCATATGTAAACTGAAGTTTACAAAGGGAAGTACCCGTAAAACCCTGTTCTGTCTGGAGTCACTCTAACGTGATTTCCCTGCCACTATGTAAGTTTATATATCATGCATCTATTTCTCTATGAATACATATATCTATAGCTATCTCTCTCTCTCTCTCTCTCTATATATATATATATATATATATATATATATATATATATATATATATATATATATATAAATATATATATATATATATATATATATATATATATATATATATAAATATAAATATATATATATATATATATATGTGTGTGTGTGTGAAGATTTTGTGAGGATAGGTGAAGCCGGCCAGCCTAGCCAGATAGAATTTTGTAGATAATTCTGTCATCTGTAATATTAATGTAAACCACACGCTTGTTGTCTTAACTTGTAAAAATAGTGTTACATGTGGAATTGGAAAAAATATGTCAACAGTGCACTCTGATGACCAAGTAAAGCATGTTGTGACCCTTTGATGTTAAAACCCAGAGTAAATAAGTCTAGAGTGAGGCATCCTGCCTATTGTTTTAAGGCCAGATTTAATGGCCAGAATTTGCATGCATAAATGTCCTTTATTGCTCTGGTTTCTGCCCAGAGGTGAAGAATGTAAATGTTGTTTCTGTTAGCCTGGGATCCCAGAGAGAACCAGAGAGCATTAAGCATTTTTGTCTTGACTATCCAACTTACCAGCACTGTCTTGCTCTATATTAAGTTTATCTCAGACTTGTGTTTTCTCTTAGAAATAGCTAGAACTAGAAAGATTAGACTGTGTTTTCTGTGATGTCAGAACTGTACTACTGAATTATTTTAAGTATTTCTCTGTGATCTTTGAACTCTTGACTAGCACTGTGTAGTAAAAAGTATTGCCTTGTGTTTTGAATATTTATTAAATATTTTTAAACCCTTTCAACTGTGGCTGTTTTTGTAGAGATGATTTATGCTCTTTAGAGTACTTGCATGCCTTTGGTAAATTGTACAAAGCCACTTCAATAGCTTTAGCCCTGGGCTATACTGCCAATTGGATAATAATATTGCACATTAATAATTGGACACCCTTTTAAGGGCCTTTGAGTAGCTGATAAATATTAGTGGGTGGTGGCAGCTGGTACTTCCATATAGTCTGGGAAAAGGGGGCACAGCTGGAGAACCTGTGCCAGCCTTCCCCAGGAGTGTCTGTGTGGTTGTATAAACTCTTCTCAAAGTGTGTGTGTGTGTGTGTGTGTGTGTGTGTGTGTGTGTGTGTGTGTGTGTGTGTGTGTGTGAACTACTTGGGCAGGGACATGAAGCACTGGTTGGACAGAGACAGTGCTGGAGGTTTTAGCTTGCCCACTAGGCTGAGATCTGGACCCTATAGCTTTGCCAGTGGGGAGTCTTGTTGGGGACCTGCTGAGCAAGGGACTGACCAGCCCCGTACCTGACTGTGATCTCTGTGTGCTCTTAAGGGAAATTGCACTTTACTGTGTGTATTTGTTATCCTTTCCTCCTATATGAGGTGCCCTTCACTGGTGTTAGTGGTGAGAATTGAGGCTCCTTGATTGCTGGACCAGGGCACGGGTGTCACATATTAATTGTTTGGTAGTTGTGGGATATCCACACCACATATTAATTGGATGGCAAATACTAGTTGGCTTGCAGTGTTGTGGATAGAGTGAATTCCTGTAGCTGGTGTACAGTCAGCTCTGAAGGTGTTTTGTACTCTAAATCAGCCATGCAGTGAATATTCAGAGTTCAGATCACAATTGTTTTATTTCTTTTGTTAGCTTAGTTAGTCAAGGTGAGCAGGCAGCATGTCAGCAGAAGAGTATGGAAAGCTGACAAGGAGCCAGCTGGCAGAGATTTGCCAAGCTAGGGGACTGGTGCATGGAAACCTGACTAAGGCAGACGTGATTGGAGCCTTGGTTACAGCTGCATCAGAAAACTGCAACCAGGGGGACAATCATGCTGGCAATGGAGATATAATACCCTCAGAGAATGGACAGCTCAACCTTTCTGCAGAGAACTTAAAAATCCATCTGCAGCTAAAGAGATTTGAGTTGGAGGCCAGGCATTTGGAACTAGAAGCAGCTGAGAGAGTAAAGTATCTAGAGAGTGAGGACAAGAAGAAACTGTGCCATTTGCAGGCTGAGGAGAATGAGAAACTGCTATGTCTGGAAGCTGAGGAAAAGGAAAGGCAGAGACAGCATGAGAAGGAGATGCTGACTCTTTGCCAGAGTCATGGAGGTAATGGGGAAGGCAGTAACTGGACCACAGAAGCACAAAAGGTCAATAAATTTCTTCCGCAGTTTAAAGAGGGGGATAATTTTGATAGTTTCATCATATGTTTGAGACAGTATGCAAATAGCATGGTGTTGACCAAAGGCTCTGGGTATGGTTCCTGACCCCCATACTCCATGGTAAAGCTGTAATTGTTTTGTCAAAAATGTCTAACACTGCGTGTTTTGATTATACTCCTGCTAAAAATCACTTGTTAGAATTGTTTAGGTTAACACCTGAAACGTATAGGTAAAAGTTTTGTGAGCATAGACGCAAGGAAGATGAAAGTATGTGTGAATATGTTGCTGAACTGAGCACTTATTTCCATGGGTGGGTGAGTGGATGTCAGGTCACCACTTTTGAAGGGCTGGCAGACCTTTTGGTGAGAGAACAAGCCCTTAGCACTTTGCCTGAGGACACAAGGATCTGGTTAGCTGATAGACAATGTGCCACTTCATATGAGCTGGGGAAGAAGGGAGACCTATACCTGCCAAGCAGGGAAGCCCTGCACAGGAAAGGGGCCCCCAGTACTGCTCATGGGTCTAAAGGAACCTATGGTTGGCAGCACAGACTGCCTCAACAGAATCTGCCAATAGGAGGGAAATCCACTAGTCCAGGTACATGTCCAGGAGCTAGGGTTAAATGTTTTGAATGCAACCTGTGGGGCCATGTGGCATTCAGGTGTCCACAGAGGCAAGGTGGGGAACAAAAGGTGAGGGAGCCAGTAAGTGGGAAAGACAAAATGCCAACAGTAAGTTGTCTTGGGACAACAAGGGTACCAAACTACCATCCTACAGATGTCCTGATATAAAAGGATTTGGATGAGGCAGTACCGTGTTTGTGCAGTTACACGCAGTTACTTCAGGGAGGGTGCAACCCTGTAACAGTGAGACTGAAGGTAAGCCACAGCTGCTTGGGGGTACTGATGGTCCCTTGGACAGAGTGACTGTGAAGGTAGAGGTGAGTAGTAGTACCCAGGCTGACACTGAGGCACCACTGTTAGAGGATGCTAGACTTCCTATGGAAGGGGAGCTGGGAAGGGTTACAAGGAGAGAGTTGAGACAGGCTCAACTCTCAGACGCTACATTGCAATGCCTGAGGCAGGTAGCTAGGGAGGCACCTGATTCTCAAGGAAAGGGGGAAATCTGTATACTGGGACAAAGGGTCACTATACAGAGAGTGGACCTCTGAGGGAGGGCTGGAAGGTGAGAGAGTACAGCAGTTGGTAGTGCCTAGAGCCTACCATCTGGTGCTTCTAGCCATAGCCCTTGATATTCCCTTTGCAGGTCATATGGGCATAAAACGTACAAAGAGGGATATTATGCAGAACTTCTATTGGCCTGGAATTTCCAGAGATTTAACAGGGTACTGCAGGACCTGTGAGCAGTGCCAAAAGGTAGGCAAGGCAGGAGACAAGGTGAGAGCTCCTTTGATGCCTTTGCCTGTGATTGAGGAGCCATTTTAGAGGGTAGCTATGGATATTGTGGGTCTTCTGAGTACCTCAAGTTCCACAGAGAAAAAGTATATTCTAGTGGTAGTGGATTATGCTACATGATACCCTGAGGCAGTGGCTTTGTCCTTTACTGAGGCAGAAAAGGTGGCAAATGCATTGTTAGAGATTTTCCGCAGGGTAGGTTTCCCAAAAGAAATACTGACTGACAGAGGTGCCAATTTCATGTCAGACCTGCTGGATTGTCTGTGGAAGTCCTGTGGGGTGAAGCACATGAAGACCACCCCCTACCATCCCCAGACTAATGGTCTTGTTGAGAGGTTAAACTCTACAATCAAGTCCATGCTATGGACATTTCAGATCAGTTTAACAGGGAGTGGGACAAATATTTGTCCCAACTGTTGTTTGCTTCCAGAGAGGTTCCCCAGGAATCCACAGGTTTTTCACCCTTTGAGTTGCTGTAAAGGCATAGGGTGAGGGTACCTCTTGATTTAATTCGAGATGAGTAGGAAGGTGAGTGCGAGTCTCAGAAGGAGTCGGTTATGGCATACGTCCTGAACCTCAGGACAAGGCTCAGGGAACTCATGGGCTTGGCCCAGGAGAACCTGGCAGAAGCCCAACAACAGAAAAAGGTGTGGTATGACAGGAATGCTCGAGCTAGAGAGTATGCTGTGGGACAGCAGGTAATGGTTCTCATTCCTGTCAGACACAACAAGCTGCAAACAGCTTGGGAAGGACCCTACAAGGTGGTAAGAAAGGTAAGTGATGTTAACTACATGGTGGAACTCCTAGGCAGAAGGCAGGGGCACAAATTGTGACCTGTTAACATGATGAAATCTTACCATGATAGGGAAGCCCTTGTGCTGAGCATTTGCAGTGGATTGCAGGAGGAGTCTGAGGGAGATCTGGTGACTGATCTCCTCATTGAGGCTCAGGCTGACACCTCAGTGGAAGGGGTAGCAATGTCCCAGCAGCTATCTCCTACCCAAGTTCAAGACATCCGAGCAGTGTTGCAGGAATTTGGGGACATGTTCACTGGGAAACCAGAGTGCACCCACCTAGGGCAGCACCAGGTGGATACAGGTCCCCAAAGGCCTATTAGGCAGGCCCCTTATAGAGTGTCTGACAGAGTCAAATAGACTCTGAGGGAGGAGGTACAGGAGATGTCAGAACTAGGGGTGATTCAAGAGTCCAACAGTCCCTGGGCCTCCCCAGTGGTGCTGGTGCCCAAGAAGGATGGCAGCACCAGGTTCTGTGTGGACTTCAGGAAATTAAATAGTCACACAGACTCAGATGCTTACCCCATGCCTAGGACAAATGAGGCCCTAGAGCAGCTGGGTGGGGCTAAGTATCTTACAACCATTGATCTTACCAAGGGTTAGTGGCAGGTGCCCTTGACTCCCAGTGCTAGAGAGAAGTCAGCCTTTGTGACTCCTTTTGGCTTGTATGAGTTTACAAAGATACCCTTTGGGATGAAGAATGCCCCAGCAACTTTCCAGAGGCTGGTAGATCACATCCTAGCAGGAGCAGGAGGGTTTGCCCTTGCTTACCTAGATGATATGGCCATCTACAGCCATTGCTGGCCAGAGCACCTTCAGCATGTTTGGGAGGTGCTGGGCAGACTACAGAGGGCAGGGTTGACCATTAAGCCAAGCAAATGTCAGGTGGGTATGGCAGAGGTCTCCTACCTAGGACATAAGAGTGGGGAATGGTAAGATAAGGGCAGAACCTGCCAAAGTAGAAGCCATTCAGGCATGGCCTGCACCTGTTACCAAAAAGCAGGTGAGGGCATTTTTAGGGACAGCAGGGTACTACAGAAAGCTTGTCCCCAGTTATAGTACCATAGCTGCTCCCCTCACAGATCTGACAAGGAAGATCAGGCCAGATACAGTAGTATGGACCCCAGCATGTGAGCAGGCATTCCAGAAGCTTAAAGAAGCTTTGGGAGGACCCCCTGTGTTAGCCAGTCCAGATTACAGCAAATAATTTGTTGTGCAGGTGAATGCTTCAAGCCATGGGGTGGGGGCTGTACTTAGCCAGATTTCTTCAGAGGGGGAAGAGCACCAAGTGGTTTATCTCAGTCATAGGCTACAACCCAGGGAGGAATGCTATGTAGCTGTAGAAAAGGAATGTCTAGCCATAGTGAGGCACTGCAGAAACTTCAGCCTTATCTGTATGGAAGGAAATTCACTTTTATGACAGATCACAACCCACTAACATGGTTAAACAGAGCCAGCCTGCAAAATGCCAAGTTACTAAGATGTGGCCTGGGATTGGAAGCATATGATATGTCCATGCAGCACCACAGTGGGATTAGCAATGCCAATGCAGATGGGTTATCAAGACAGGGAATGGGGTAAGGTACACTCAGATAGACCTAACAACCTCAAGCAGCGTTTCTCAAGGGTCACATGAAAAACTAGCTTGAGTTCTCAGGGGGGGGGGGGTATGTGAAGATTGGGTGAAGATAGGTGAAGGCTGCCAGCCTAGCCAGATAGAATTTTGTAGATAAGCAAAACCACCAAGTAGCAAGACACAAGAATAGAAATACCACAGACAAGCAGGAAACAGGATCCAAAGTATTTATTATTTAGCGCCTCGACTTAACCAGCCTTCGAGAAGTATTCAAGAATTCTGTAGATACTTTTGTCATATGTAATATTAATGTAAACCACAGGCTTGTTGTCTTAAATGGTAAAAATAGTGTTACATGTGGAACTGGAAAAAAATGTATCAACAGTGCACTCTACTGACCAAGTAAAGCATGTTGTGACCCTTTGATGTTAAAACTCGGAGTCAGTAAGTCTATAGTGAGGGATCCTGCCTATTGTTTTAAGGCCAGAGTTAATGGCCAGAATTTGCATGCATAAATGTCCTTTATTGCAATGGTTTTGCCCAGAAGTGAAGAATGTAAATGTAGTTTCTGTTGGCCTGGGAACCCAGGGAAGTGTGAAGAATGATGTAATGTGAACCAGGAATGTGATTTTAAAAACAGAGAGAATCAGAGAGCATCAAGCATTTTTGTCTTGGCCATCCAACTCACCAACACTGTCTTGCTCCATATGTAAGTTTATCTTAGACTTGTGCTTTCTTTTAGAAATAGCTAGAAACTAGAAAGAGTAGAAAAAGTGTTTTTCTGTGATGTCAGAACTGTATTGAATTATTTTAAGTATTTCTCTGTGATCTCTGAACTCATGACTAGCACTGTGTAGTAAAAAAGTATTGTCTTGTGTTTTGACTATTTATTGTTAAATATTTTTTAAACCCTTTCAACTGTGGCTGTTTTTGTAGAGATAATTTATGCTCTTTAGAGTACTTGCATGCCTTTGGTAAATTGTACAAAGCCACTTCAATAGCTTTAGCCCTGGGCTGTACTACCAATTGGATAACAATATTGCACAGTAATAACTGGACATCCTTTTAAGGGCCTTTGAGTAGCTGATAAACATTAGTGGGTGGTGGCAGCTGGTACTACCATATAGTCTGGGAAAAAGGGACACAGCTGGAGAACCTGTGCCAGCCTTCCCCAGGAGTGTCTGTGTGGTTGTATAAACTCTTCTCAAAGTGTGTGTGTGTGTGTGTGTGTGTTTGTTTCAGCTACTTGGGCAGGGGCACAAAGCACTTGTTTGGCTGAGAGGGTGCTGGAGGTTTTAGCTTGCCCACTCGGCTGAGATCTGGACCGTATTGCTGTGCCAGTGGTGACACTTATTGGGGACCTGGAGAGCAAGAGAGCAACCAGCCCCAGACTGACTGTGATCTCTGTGTGCTCTTAAGGGAAATTGTACTTTACTGTATATATTTGTTATCGATGCCCCTCACAGGTGTTAGTGGTGAGGATTGAGGCTCCTTGACTGCTGGGCTAGGGCACAGGCGTCACAATACACACACACACACACACACACACATATATATATATATATATATATATATATATATATATATATATATATATATATATATATCTATATATATATATATATATATATATATATATCTATATATATATATATATATATATATATATATATATATATATCTATATATATATATATATATACCTACATATCTATCTATATATATTTTTGCATAATCTCTCTATATATCTATATCTATCTACATATATATATATATGTATGGTTTACTATCAAAATTCTGAAACTCACTCGATTGAGTAATGACTTACTCAAGAAAAAAAAAAAACACTGAAAATAGAAACATCGTTTTCACAGAATAACAAAAATGGTAATGTCGACACATTGATGTTCGACATTACCCAACTTACCTTGCCTTCCAGGGATTTCCAGGTAATGTTTTGCAGTGGGAAAGCTCCCCTGCACCCACCATGTGGCGAGCTGCATCCCCACAACCCCTGTTAATTATATATACAAACTCCAAGACTGCACTACGGTGAGGAAAAGGGTAAATTTCCCGATCCCCACTGTAATGCGATCTCCAAGCAGAACGTCAACCTCACAACAGAGAATGCAGACTAGCATTCACTGCTGTGGAATCGAACATATTTGGTTCAGTGTTATGTGAACTTGAAAGCAGCGTTTTGACCATCCAAGTTCATGTGACTGCCATCCAAATTTTTGAAAATAAACCATATATAAACATGTATTACTCGGTCCAAGCAATTGCACTTAATTTCTGTCAGTATTTAGTGTTACATACAGATCTTTTCTTAAGACCTTGTCTTAATGAATTGAGGTTATGTTTGTACACTACTAAAAGTAGTTTTGTTTGTGTTACAATCAGGATATCATTGCAATGTGCTCACATTAGCAGATGAGGCAACTGAGTATAGTTAAGTACAAGGTTTTCAAAGAAAAAAAAAATTAAAAAATAATTTGGCTAAAACTGCAAAATTAAAACTAGACAAATTATTCCTGTCTAAATGCATACAAGAAAAAGAGAGACACAAGACTTTTCTGATATACATTATTAATCTGTTCTCAAACAGTTTCTCTCAGGAACAGCACTACCTGTCTCGTGCCATTTGTCAGGTTAGACAAGATTAAACTCCCCAACATTTACACAGAAGCTGTAAAAAATATATTAGCCAAGATAAGCAAACTATTCTGAGCAGCATGAATAAAATGAATGCTGATGATTACTGGGCAAGCATAAGAATTTATCACTGTACACTCAACACAATACCGCATTTATACAGAGACAAAAATACACTTGGGCAAGCTTGAGTATGATTCCTTATATTTGCCTGTATGATACCACATGAATAGTTTTCAAGAAATATATCACAGGCCAACATGTTTACACTTTTTGTTTGCATCTTTTTAAACCATTTCCACCAAAATATTTTGCCACATTTGTCTTAGATCAAATAATTGCATAAGCTGAATTAGGATATTTTCCACTAAAGACAGAGAAGTAGTTTATCAGTCTACTGTTCCATTCTTAAGTCAGATTAGTACTGTGCATAGCCACATGTCCTGATCAAGTTGAAAGTACTAAATCTATAAAACAAGGTGATATGCAAGAAATACATGAATGGAAAGTATTGCACATTTATTACAAGATCATATATGATGGGTTTTAACAAGACATTTTAGAAAATGAGCAACTGCCACAGGTTAGTGAGTATAAATCTGTCACTGTGCTTACATTCTGATGCTCCCTTGAAAAAAAAACACTAAGCATACATAAGACTCTGCATAAAATGACTTATTCAAGACTTTAGAAGTTTTCATAGGATAATAGGATCATAGAAGATTACTAGTCTATTGACTGAGGTTGTTTTAAGCCTAGACGCTTCAACCCAGTGCCATAGAAATACTAGTCAATACCCAAGATTGCATTTAGTGATGACTGCCCATGTCCAGAAGGGTTGTGGGTGCTATCCATGCTAAGTTTATAGTGCCCCATCCACACATCCAGGTTCCTCCTGAACAGTGTCATAGAGATGCTATGTTTCTCATGAATTGATATCCTTTTCCAAACACTTGGCAGTCGCCAAGAGGTAAATCTGTTCCTCCAGCATATCCGATTCAAGTCACTGGTCATATTTAAGTCCTTGGAAAAGGTAGACCTAGACCCATTTGATTTACGGATATGCAGCAAGTTCATTAGGTTTGGATCTTGGATTGCTCTGTAGGCCAGGTATAACTCTCCCCTAAGAAGTCTATATGATATGGAGTACAGTGAAAAGGACTTCAGTTGGTCTGTGTAAGGCACATGATGAAAGCCCATAATATTCTTTGACAGAAACCTCTGAGGTCTCTCTATTTGCTGCAAGTGCTTAGTACAGTACTTACCGAATGGGTAGTTATACTCAATTATGGGCTGGATAAGTGCTGAGTATAGGCGGGTTATGACTTCTTTTGCTCTCAAGGCAATGCTTTTACTAATCAAGTGAGCTGTGTGGAAAGCTTTCCTTATAACAGTAGGCAAATGGTGGTCGGAGTTATGGTCACAGTCAACCTGTGATCCCAGGTCCCTTACCACTTCATGGATACTTAGGGTATTGTTATTGATCAGAGTGTGAAGGGACATCATTTGTGCCAAAGGGAATGATGATGCATTTCTTTGCATTCAATTTTGAGACTATGACTAATACACCAGTCATTGGTATGTGTGAGACCCTCCTGGAGTATACTGACATAATTTGGGGATTCAATAATTGCACCCAGTTTGCAGTCATTTGCAAACTTGGTTAGCAACAACCTTTTAGTTTTGATCTGAACATCTGCTGGTTGATGTGAAGTCACCCACTTTGATAATGTGTGTCCAGTTTGTGAGACAGTTGGCAGCCCATCTTACAATGAAGTGGTTTACATTCAGTTTGCTAAGTTTATTGGTAATGTCTGATTATGAAATTGTGTTGAACGCCTTTGTCAAGTCAAGGTATGCTGTGTGCTCAGATCTGCCCTCATCAGTGGCCTTGGTCACACTATTAAAGAAACCCACCAGATTTAACAGGCAGGATCTGCCCTTCACAAAGATGAATTGGGTAAGATGGCAGGTTTGGAGGTCACCTATGTCTTTATTTATGAGGTCCTTAATGATATTTTCCAAGGCCTTACAAATGAGGCTGGTCATGCTTATGGGTCTGTAATTCCCTAGGTATGTTGCTAGGCCACCTTTGTGGAGGGGAATAACTGTGTTTGTTCTCCGTTCCACAGGAACAAAGCCTGTGGTTAGGCTATGATTGAAAAGTATACTAAGTGGTGATGCTAGTTCATGTTTTAGCCTGTTTAGAAGACAGCATGGGATGTCATCTCATCCCATATAGGCCATGTTCTTTGCCTTGGACAGGGCTTTGAGAACCTGCTCTTCAGATATGTAAGGTTCGGAGGAAGTTTGCGGGAGGGTTTGTTGTAAGTTAGGAGGGGATAAGGGAGTGAAATTTTGCCAAACATATCTGCTAGCAGGTTTACTATCTCTGTGAGGTCAGTGTTTGTGATACCACTGGGCACCAGTTCTGCACATGCTTGGGCCCTACCTTTTAGGTTATGTACATAGCTGCAAAAGGCCTTATGGTTATCCTTGGCAGTACTTGCTAGGTTTCCCTCAAAGGAGCTCTTGGAGGATTTGACAAGTTGCCTTATTTTCCTGTTAAGGCTAAGGAGGGTGCTTTTCCATTGTTGGGTCCTTGTCTTTGTTTGCATGGACAGAAAATGTTTGCATTTATTGTAGAGTTTGCTGATGCAGGAAGTCCACCATGGAAGCTTAAATTTACTTGAGGCTCTGGCTTTGATTCTATCTGGTACAGCCGAGTTTATACACTTATGTAATTGATTATACAGGGCTTTAGTTTACGCTTTGATGTAGTTACCCCTTTCACCTATGGGCGGGGCTTGGAATGCATTTATACCTTCACCTAGGAGGGTACAGTTTGCCTTGGTGATATTTTTAGTCTGATTTAACTCTTTGTGAGTTCTGGTGTTAGTTTAAAAGTGACTGATTTGTGGTCAGTGTTAACTAATGAGGACCCAACAGTTGCAGCAGTGCACCTGTTTGACATGCTGGTGAGGACCAGATCTAGAATGTTTGTTCCTCTTGCCGGGGTATGGACAATTTGCTCCAGGGCATGTGAATTCTCAAAGTCAAGGAACTTTTGTGCTAGTGACTTTGGGCTAGAGTAGGTTTTCCATTTTATGGTGGGATAATTGAAATCCCCCATAACCAGTGCGTTCTGTAAAATTTGGATTGTCTTCAGTTTGGTTAAGTAGGCTTTGTGGGTGTTGTGACCCATGGAGGGGGATCTATAACTTGCTGGACTTGAATGGGGGTCTTACCCACTGTAACCTGAACCTGGAGTAACTCCATGGAGTTGTCCAGTCTAACTAGACATGAGGTGAATTTATCTCTATTAGAGACTGAAACACCGCCTCCTTTCATTTTGCGATCTAAAGGTTTGGAAGGCACTGTTGTCTTGCAAGGCTGGGGTACTCTCTGAGGCCTTAAACCAGGTTTCTGTGATTGCAGAGATATCTGCATCTTCTAGTGTTAGAAGTGTTTCCAGGGAGTGCAGTTTTTGGTTTCAGCTCCTAGCATTTAGCAGTATGACCCTTATTTTGTTCTGATTGGTTAATTTCACATCGGTAATGTTGTTTTCGAGACCTGGCCTAAAAATTGTGCTATGGGGAAGCAAGAGCCTTTGCCAGCAGCCGAAAGCCTAGGGGTGCCAGGTGCAAACCATCTCTGGCAAAACAGTGAGGTTTGTCAGCCATGGCTTCCCAGGCAGAGAAGAACTGGATCCCCTTGGAATGACACCAAAAACTAAGCCAATTATTGAAGTTAATCATTTTTTGTTTATACTGTGAAATCTTTCTAGGGGAGGGTTTTATGATTCTCAAGACTAGGGACTTACCTGCCTGGGACACATACTCAGAGAGCTCGACCATATCTCTCTTCATATAGTCCAGCGAGGTACATCTCAGGTCATTCACACCAACATGAACTATGACAGAGTCATAACTGTATTTGTTGCTGAGAGTCCTGAGCGCATGTGTGATTTGGTGAATCCTGGCACCGGACAGGAAGCTGACCGTGATTAATTACTCAGTGACACATCATTAGCATGCTGACAGCCTGACTCCTGTCAGGTTTAATGTGTCTAAATCTTCTCATAGTAGTAAACTGAGCAACAGCCCTGCTATGACACTTCCAAATTAGTTCAAAATAAACTTATTAAACATTGAAGCAATTATTTTTTTGAAATAATTATAATAAATGGACCTCTTCTCTGTACCATCTTACAAGCAAAATCATCTAACTAGGAAGACATTAGAAATAGGTCCAGCATTTCAATTATCTTGACCTGTTTGACTCTCTGTAACCTTTTCCTATCATACTGAACAACTGCATCATATAAATTATAATGGATTAAGATGAGCAGATTGCATTTCACAGTAAGGAATGACCATAATGCTGTAGTGCTGGCCAAAGAGAGGATTGTATCTCTAAAGAGGTCTTTTTAAAGTCCTTAAACAAGTGTGTACTAAAACATTTAGTCTTCTTCATAACCTTTCTAATATGAACAAATGTCCTACAAAAAAATCCTTTGTTTTATACTATTGTGAAATGTGGCTTTAGTCAAAAAAGTAAAAAAAAAAGTTATTATTTTCCCAGGATGGCTACTCAGATTCACCATTCTAAACAAAACAGAAAACAAACCTTTTCCAGAGTCATATTGTGTACTATGTTACTGTTGATTCACAAATGGACTCCTCCTCTGATATTGACTGTCCTTCAGGAAATATTACATTACATCGACAAAAAACTAAAGGCCCGTGGAGATGTAGGGTGCTTCGCAGACTAAAGATATTCATTTCACCCGATTGAAAACACAACAGCTAACCTTTTTTTTTTTTAAACCTTGACAATTTGCAAACACTGCCACTGTTATTCATCTAGTTGAGAATATGACTTTTAATACCTTTCCAATCTCCAATTCAGATAAATTTAATTTTACTGCCACATAATTCTCAGAATGACATTATTCTAAGGAATCTTATGGGTTTCCTCAGCAGAAAGGTGAGCTTTTTTATATTTTCTTTCTCCTGCTCAGTTAAATACTATCGAAACTTTACATACTTCATACCTCTATAAATCATCACACTATTTTTGACCCCTTTTTGATTCTTCCTTTCATCTTACCCATGTTGCAGTCAATAACTCTGGCCAAGAAGTCTTAAATCTCTGCAGTGAAGCTGAAGGACTAAAACTAGCCTTCATTAAGCAAAACAAACTTCACCTGCTTGATTTTTGACTTGATCCGTACAACACTGAATTGATGTGCATAAATGTGGCAAGCTGTCTGAGTAGTTACTTTCTCCACAGGGCAGATATCTGGGATTCTCAAACAATGGGATTCTTCACTATCCTTACAGCTCTCTGTCATCAGAGTGTTTAAAATTACTTAAGAATTTGCATAATTCCAGAATGCAAAGTATTAAAATGAACATTGCTTATTGACTCAGTCTGAAACATTCGGGGAATATGAAAAAAGTCATTACTAGATTTTATTCCATGGTAAACTATAATCCTGCAGAATACAATCCTGCAGAAAGCCATTAAAATAGAGATTGATAATTTACCATTTATCCCTGCTCTCTGAGACTTACCTACCCTCATATGGCCAGAAGAAGTATAATATTTTCTTCAGTCTGAAAATTATTATGGCTAAAAAAAAATCAATTCACAGCTCCCGTTTGCAACTACATTTCACTTAAGTTACAAGGAGCTTTCTGTTTCTTTTACTTTTGCTAGGGAAGCTGAAATAAATTGAGGACCACAAAGTAATTGAGCCTTGTGATAACCTACTTCTTGCCCATTACCAGTACCGACCCTCAGACTGAACATCCTCTCAAGAACAAGAACAGAACACTAAGGCCACCATTGAATTTGTAAATACACATCCGATCATCTAATTGTCATTTGAAGGAAGGCAATATTTCTCACTGTTTAATTTGCAGTGGGAGTGTATTTCAGAGCTGAGGGAGATGCTAAGTAACAAACCTACGAACCTATCTCTGTACCTTTTTCCTTTTATCTGCTGGTGAAGATTTAAATCCCTTGTTCTGGTATTCGTACTATTCAATTTGTACATATACAAAAGATCTTGGACTAATGAATCCCTAATGGACCAGAAGGCAAGTCACTGATGTCCCATAAGGGATATATAACATACCGAATAAATGGACTCTGCTTCTAGTCTTTTCTGAGTTTTTATGTCACTGATCTTAGCATAGATCCTCTGGGGTCTTTCTAGTTGTTTGATATGCTTAGTAATGTACATCCCAAAGAGGCATTATGTTCAATAATTAGCTAAATCAGTGATGAATATAATGGAACAATGACCAGTTTGGATCTGGACGATTTCCTCTTGGTGATTAGCTGAACTAAGTAGAAAGACTTCCTGATGATAGTCATTATGTGATGATCAATGGAGAGAGAATTATAGGTTCATAGGTAAGTACTAAGCTAGCTGCCTTTGTGGGCCATTTTAAGCCTATTCAATTTCCCTTTTTCTGCTCAAATGAACATATCACATTTGGTTAGAGATTGGCCTTATTCAGCTCATGGTCAATAATTATAATATTCTTGAAAAAACAATAACTGGAATCATATTATTGATTATATGAGGGAAGCCATGGATGGGATAAGGCATTTAGGAACTGTCTGAGTCTGGACTCAATTTTCTATTTCCCATCCATAGATCTAAGTTATGTTTAAAAATGGACAGGGATGAACTTTGTTTTATGTGGATGGGGAGTCTGTTCCACAGCAGTGGCATCCTCTATGAAACATAGCTATCCCTCCAAATCATTCTGTAGATGTTGCAGAAGAGGTTTAGATCCCTAGACTAAATATTTCTGATGCCATTTGGCTTGCTGATGTGCAATAAATTCATCAGTAATGGGTCAGAGTATGCACTCTATGGCAGAAAGATGTCACCGCTTATCAGTCTGTAGGATAAAGAGTATAGTAACAAGACGTTGAGTCGGTCCATGAAGGACATGTTGTTTAGGTCTTCTTTCCTTTTACTAAGGTATCTCTGTGCAGGTTCCTGTTGTTGCATGTGTCTGGACAGATACATGCCAAAGGGGCATTATATTTAATGACTGACCTAATGAGGGCTAAGTAAAGGGGACATCCCTAGATTTAGACATAGCCCCTTTTTTATAAGCTTGTGCAATACAGAAGGACTTTCTTACAACAAATCCATCAACCCATGTACCCAGGTCTTCCTGACTACTTTCATTACATGATGATCAAATGAGAGGAAAATATATCAACCCATGTCCAAGGTCTCTAACAACATACACTCTCAAAGGTGTCAAACAGCATACATTGAAGGGAGGGAAGGTTTACCAAATCTGACTAGTTAATACTTTTGTAGCATTTAATTTATGCCCATCATTAGCATACCAGGTGTTCACAGGTGCAAATTCTTGTTGCAGAGCATGAGCGTCAGAGGGTGACTTGATAATGATACCTAGTCTGTAGTCATCTACAGTCTTGGTTTATGGTCTTGAGGTCAGAAAAGTAAATGCAAACAAGAGCTCTTTGGAACATCATCAGTTAATTTAATTCTTTTTGATAAGGCACCACCTACCTGCACAGTATGGAATCTGTAATGTAGCCAATTCTGATTGCTCCTACCACACAGAGATCTGTGTGTAATAAATTTACCTTACTAACTATGGTAGTATGGGGTACAGTGCTAAAGGTCTTGGTTAGGTGAAAGCATGCCATGCGTACCATTAACCAGATTCATTAGACAGAACCTGCCATTAATATATGCAAACTGCTGAAGGTCTAACCTGATGAAGTTTTTGGCATCATAGTTAGACCATTCAGTTATAATTTGCTCTACATGTGTATAAGACTCGCCGGGCCGATGGACCTGTAATTGCCAGTGCCAGTGGTAGGGTCCTCCTTGTGGAGTGGCATCACCACTGCTCTAAGCCAGATCTCTGGGATGAAGCCTGTTCATTAGGGCAAAAATGAGTTTGCACTTTGCCACTTTGCGCATTGTCTCTTGTTGCTTTATGTCTTTTTTGTCTGTTTGTTTTTCCCCAGTAGCTTCTAATTGCAGTCTATGTTATTTTTTTGTGAAGTTAAATAGCTATAATGTCTTAATTAAATAGGAATTGGTAAAATCTACAGAAATGTTTTTCACATACAGCACAGAATGCCTTACCAAGCTGCTGCACATAGATACTTGCTAAGGCAAAATGTACTATAATAAATTGACTTACACCAATGCACTGCATAAAAGTGCCTAGTGCAAATTGATACTCATTGGTGCACATTGGTGCACTAGATGTGCTTGCGCTTTTTGCATAAAATCAGGATGGTAGCTGCACACTGCAGTGGATGACCATGATTCGTGTCTATGAGTTGTCATAACCCATAAACGTGTAATGGAAAAAATGAGAAAGATGTTTAAATACATTTGCTCCCAATGTTCACGACTATCAGGGTATATGTAATAGCAATAACCCAACAATCCGTGGCCGGTGCCACAAACCAGCAGACTTGCATCCTTATCTTGTGCAGTTACATATGTAGAGTATTCTTATGACAAAATCTTTGTTTGGTTTATTTTCATAACAACATAAGAAAATCAAAACTTTTCTTGCTTCATTGCTTACTAAACAAACATTAAACTGCTGGACCCAGCACATTCCTTGAGATTGTCATTTTATGAACCATGGACAGTATTTCTGGAAGTGATTAAATTGGACAGATTTCATTTATTTAGTAAGGGGGGGAGTAGGGAATACTGTATTTTTTCTTTATTTTGTATATTTTTGTTTTTTGTCATAAAAAGTAAGAATAATTATTAAAAATGAATATACTGACTGGCTGTGCCAAAGCACAATAAAAATTGTGCAAGCAATCACATATAACACAGTCTTCTGAAACTGAAAAAAAACATACAGTACAAGTTACAAGCCCACATAAACACTTACAGAGCTTACTGTTCTGAATAACACACCATAGAAATGCAGTACTCTAAATACTCTAAATAAAACATCTATAACAAACGATTTGTCCCCATTATAGACATTAGTTGGCAATATTGTTTTTTTGTATTGTATGATTCCATAGTTTAACACTTGCATTCATATTCTTTTGGACAGCTAAAGTTGCTCAACTTATAAGCAAGGACATGGCATCTAGGTCTGGAGAGGTCATTATACCACTGTACTTGATCCTTATCAGACCCATCATAGAGTGCAACGCCCTCCTCAGTATGTAACTGACCAGACACATTTAGCAACTGCAATGTCCACAACGGTTCCTTACAAAACTAATACAGGGAGTAAACACCACATCCTGCACTGATCCCTCCAAAGCCATGTCTCTTTAGTTGGTATCATACAGACTTCTGAGACTTGATTTTTGCCTGGTATATAAGACATCCCTAGACCTTGTTTTGATAAAACTTTTGCACATGCAAAAAACAAATAACATAAGAACTACTAGATTAAAGGACCTACATTTTGCTTTCAACACAATTAGGAGATGTTTGAGAGAAAGATATGTTTCTCAGAGAATTCCCATTCTCTGAAACAGGCTCCAAATCCATGTGTAGCAGTGTACCTCCCAATCCCTGTTTAAGCACACCTTGGACCAATGGATGGGTAATCATAAATACACAACTGGTCTGGTGCCTATTGCTTTAATGGACAGAGACAGTCAGTAAATCACTCTCTATATAAATCAAATTTGTGGATCATATATGGGTTGCACAACTATGCTTATAAGGACCCTAGTGTACACCTATGAACCTAAGTTCAGTATTCTCATCACCGCCTTCTTATTGAAATACCTTTTATAAAAAGAGAACACTTTACACACTTTGCTATTATCAGTATAACATTATGGAGTATTTTAAAGGTGTCATTGATATGCCATGCTTCTTCTTTGCATTTCCCTATGTATCATGGATGTTTATTAGGAGGGGCATGTTAGTTAGGAAGTTTCTAGAGGTTATATGGGTGGGAGGATTGTTAGTTTAGGCATTACTGCCTGCCTCTATCAATGACTTGGGGGGGGCCAGACCCAGGGTGAATTTTTGATTTCCTATCCATAGGGATGGACTCTGCTTCCCACTGATGGGGACCCTGTTCTACAGCATGGAGACTCTCTGAGACACATATCTGTCTTAACAGCATGTCTTATTTATGCCAGAAGCAAAATTTAAATCCTTGGATCTAGTGTTCATTTTGTGGATGTGCAAAAGGTCCATCAGAGCTCGATCTGAGGATATCTTGTATGCCAGACATTGATCGCCTCTCAGTAACCTCCATGAGACAAAGT
This sequence comes from Protopterus annectens, assembly GCF_019279795.1. Lineage (NCBI taxonomy): Eukaryota > Metazoa > Chordata > Ceratodontiformes > Protopteridae > Protopterus > Protopterus annectens. The sequence goes on along the minus strand of NC_056730.1, from coordinate 275,388,586 downwards.
ATGGAGAGAGGGCAATATGTTTATACTCTGGATTCTCCTGGTAAAGAACCATTGTGGGCATTCCAATTGTTGCATATGTCTAGTCAGAGACAAGTAGAAGGAGGCATTATACTCAGTGATGGGCCTGATAAGGGTCACGTAAATTGGCACTATGACTTTCTTGGACCTGGATGCCATACCATTACTTATAAGTTAGATGACATAGAATGATTTCCTTAGTATCCTGGCCACATGCTGGCCAAAAAGGCCAAATTACTGTCTATGTATCTTCCCATATCCCTGACTACTGGGTCAACTCTTAGTGGTGTCTTATTGATGGTGTAATTAGCCTGGATGGCAGTTTCCCAAAAAGGTACTATAATGTATTTCTTGGCATTAGGTTTTAGTCCACAATTTTGGCACTGGTCATTTTTCTATGTTAGACCCTCTTTTAATATGTTTGTGTTATGGTGAGAATCTATAATAGCTCCCAATTTGTGGCCACCTGTGAACGTGGTCAGCCAAAGGCCCGTGACATTGGCTTTGACCTCCAAGAAGTAGATGCCAAATAGGAGTAGTCCTATCAAGAAGCTCTGAGGTATCCTACTAATGACCAATCTCTTAGAGGAGGTGGCATCACCAATTCTGACTTCATGGGTCCTGCTGTGAGCCAGCTGGCAATCCAGTGAGTTATGTAGGGGTTTATGCTGAGCTCAGTGAGTTTGTCAATGATACCCATATGGGGTATTGTATAAGTTTATACGTTCATAGGAGATTTCTAGGTTAATGGCTCAAGAGCTCTTACAAGCCTTGTGAATATAACCTGAGATTACCCAATATCTGGACCCTAGTGGCAAGAGAATAGTATAGATTTGTGCCTATGCCTTGAGTATCTTATAGATTGCCCCTGTCCATAAGGGACATAGGCACTTCTCCAGCTGTGAATTTGTGATTCCCCAACCATTGAGCCAAGCAACATTTGAAAATTATGAGGGAAGGGCTCTGTTTGATGTGAATAGGAAGCCTGTTCCAAAGAAGGGGCAGTCTCTCTGAGGCACATTTCTGTTTCTCCAGCATGTTTTGTTTGAGACACTGACTAAGCTAGATTCCTAGATCAGATGACCCTTGTGCTGTTTGACTTGCAGATGTGTAGCAGCTCAATCAGAGAGGATTTGTGAGCACCTTGTAGGTCAGGCATAGTTCACCCTTAACAGTTGATAGGAGACAGAGGAAAGGGATAGGGCTGTTAGTCTACCCATACCGGACATTCTGTTTGCAGCCTGTATTTTCTTTGTGAGGAACATCTGAGGTTGTTCCAGCTGCTGTAATTGCCTAGTCAAGTACATGCCAAGTGGTGCATTGTACTTGATTATTGGTCTAATGAGGGCTGACTACAGTGGGGCTATAATTTTCTTAAATCTAGATGGCATACCTTTACTTGTAAGTTGTGCCACATATGAAGCCTTCCTCACCACTGTGGATACATGGTGACCAAAGTTCAAGCTACTATCTATCTGTGACCAAGATCACTCACCTCTGAGTCTACTCATAAGGGAGAGCTATTGATGTTGTAATTTTCATGGGTATGATAATGCATTTTTTCACACTTTGTTTTAGGCCATGGTTCTGGCACCAATCATTTGTGTGATCTAGATCATCCTGAAAGATATCTACATCACTGGGGGATTCACTGATTGCCCCCAGGTTACAGTCATCTGCAGACTGTGTCATCCAGAGGCCTTTGACATTAGCTTTGACTTCAGAGAAGTATATTCCAAACAGGAGTGGTCCCAGCACTGAGCACTGTGGTGCACCACTAGTCAATGACCTCTTGCTGCATCTGTATTCACCCACTTTAATCACATGTATTCAGTCCATGAGCCAACTGGCTATTCATCAGGTGACACAGGGAATTATGTCCAGTTTTGTGAGTTTTATTATACCTGAGTGTGGAACCATGTCCAATGCCTTGGACAGTTCGAAGAGGGAGGTATGTACTGTTTTACACTCATCTGTGGCCTTTGGGACTTTCTCAAAGAAAACCACCAGATTCAGTCGGTATGACCTGAATTGACAAAGCTGAATTGGGTCGGGACTACTGTCTGGAGGTTTCCTAGGTCATTATTTATCAGTTCCATGAATAGTCTTTCCATTGCCTTACATATGAGACTTGTCAAACCTATGGGTCTGTAATTGACCATTTCAGATGATGGTCCCCCTTTATGCAGAGTGATGACTGTTGCTATCCTCCACTCTTATCAGGACAAAGCCAGTCTGGAGGCTGTGGTTAGAGATACTAATGGGCCTGATAAGTCCTGATTTAAGCTGTTTAAGAGGCAACCTGGTATATCATCATGCTTGTCTGAAACTGTGTTTTTAACTTTAGAGAGCACAGTGGCAACCTGTTCTTTGGTAATAATTGGTGGTGGAGTAGTGGAGAAGATTATTTCTTGGGGGTGATGGGGCACTAAAATTTTGAGCTGAATTTGTTGGCCAGCAGATTTGCTATGTCTTCAGGATGAGTATAGGTGATGACATCTACAACTAATTATGCACATAGTTGGGTGTTGCCCTTATGATTGTGGACATAACTGAAAAATGCCTCATGGTTTTCCTTAGCTATGGAGGCTATTTTTACCATATTTTTACTTTAAAGCTTGCTTTCAGAGACTTGACTAGTTCCCAGATTCACCTGTTTAGACGAATAAGGAAATTTTCTGCTCCATTGTACACATCTCTTCTTACTTCTTGACAGGATTTTCTTTCTTATTTGTTGTTCAACCTATTATTACCAGGGGTCCACCAGGTTGGCTTGTTTTTGTGGTTTGACCTGGGTTTATTTCAGTCTGGTACTGCCATTTCTATGCAGTTGTTTACATGGTCATACTGGGTTTTTGTGTATGCCTCTGCATAGATTTCTGTGTTTTCTTGATTTGGGGGACCTTAGAAACTAGCTATGCCACCCCCTAATGGGGGTAATTTATCTTAGAGAGGTTCTTAAAGTTTTGGGGTTTAGACTGGGGGGCTAGTTTTACCTTTATTTAAAGGGAGAATGCTTTGTGATCTGATCTTACCAGTGATGGCATCACACCAGGAGGATGCAGCACTCTTCTGTCAGTGCCAGATCTTGAATATTATTTTCCCTAGTTGGACTGCAGACTAGTTGCTCCAGGGCATTTGAATTTACAAAGTCAAGAAATCTTTGGGCCTGCAGGTTAGTGGTCATGTATACCTCCCAATTAATGGAGGGGTAGTTAAAATCATCCATGAGTATGCTATTGGGCTGGATGGTGAGTGACTGTAGTAATGTCAGGTATAATATATAGGTTTTTCTGGATCATGGTGGCAGACTTATAGCTTAGCAAGAATATGGTAATGGATTTTTCCATGGTTAGTACAACATGGAGTAGCTCAAGCATGTCATATTGTTTGACTAGACCTGAGGTGCCTTTTGGTCTTTCATGTTCAGTGGATGGTCGGAACATATGAAAGGCATTATAGCCATGCAATGCCAGAGTGCTTTCCATGACTTTGAACTATGTTTCATTAAATGCACAGATGTCAGCATTCTCTAGGGTTAGGAAAGATTCTAGAGAGTTCAGTTTCTTGTTGAGATTCCTAGCATTGAGCAGTAACACCTTTAGCTCGACCTGAATAGATTGTGTTATGCTGGAAGGTTTGTCTGTTTGGCAATGCCTAAAAATGGCACTATAGGGGTGGATAATGTTTTGGCCACTATCTGAAAGCCTAGATGTGACACATACAGACCATCCCTGGCAAATCAGCATGTCTTGTCAACCACGTTCTCAAAGGCTGCCAAGTACTGGACCTCTTAGTAGCTAAGCCAATTTTTAAAATCGATCATTGTCTGCTGGTATTGTGGCATCATACATGGACTCAGTAAAATGCTGCTTAATGGTAGGCCCATACCTGCCTATGACACATATTCTGAGAGCTCAGGCATGTCTCTCTTCTTATAGTCCAGTGAGGTACATCTCAGGTCATTCTTGCACACATGGACTACGACTGAGTCATGCTGGTATTTTGGAGTAAGTGACCTGATTTCTTGCTGATCTGGTGAATCCTGGCCCCTGAAAGACAACAGATATTGAATGCCTTTGCCTTGTCGAGGTAGGTGTTATACACCATCTTCCCCTTATCCATTTGTTGGTGACATATTCAAATAAGTCCACCAAACTGGGTTGGGTCCAGTATCTGAAGGTTGCTTATACCTTTGCTGATCATTTTCATGATAATTTGTTTCATGGCTTTGCATATTAGACCAGTCAGACTAAAAGGTCTGTAGTTTCTGGGGTCAGTTGATGGTCCACCCTTGTGAAGTGGAATAACCATTGCAGTCATCCATTCTCATGGTACAAAGGCTGTTTTGAGGCTGTAGTTGAAAAGTGAGCAAAGTGGTCCTGGTATGTCATGTCCCAAACTATTTAGGAGGCATCCTGGGCCGCTGTTGGGGCCCATTGAGGCTGTGTTTTTGGCCTTGGTGAGCACTGCCAGGAGCTGCTCCCTGATAATTGTAGGGATATCATGGTGGGAGGTGGGGGGGGGTGAAGTCTGAGTTGAATTTATCAGCCAGCAAATTTGTTATGTTGCTCTGCTCAGTGAAGGTGACACCACTGATCACTAGCTTGGCACACATTGGTGTGTGGTGCTTTTGAGGTTTCAGACATACGTGTAGAAGGCCTTGTGGTTGTCTTTAGCTTTTGAGGTTATCTTAATTTTGTAATTGACCTTATTGGACTTAATTAGTCCGCTTTGTTTCCTGTTTATTTTAATAAGAGAAGTCCGATCATTATGCCAGTTGGGCTTCCTGATTTTAGCAATGACTTATTTCCTTTTGTTATATACTCTATTAAGGTTAGGATTCCACCAGCATGGTTCATTTTTTGTTTGTTTTGGGCTTACTTCTAGTAGATGCAATGGGCTCTATACTATCATTTGCATGGTTGCACAGGGTCTCTGTGAATAATTCCTCATAGATCGCTGAAAACTCTTGGTTGGAAGGGGCATTGAATTTTGACAAACTATCACTTAATATGATATAGTTTGCCTTGGAATAGTTCCTAATTGTTACAGGGTTTGCTGGGGTAAAGGAATTGGCTTTGTGGTCTGATCTCACCAGTGAGGAAGGAGGTAACATGGGGGGGGGGGTGGCTATCTGTGCAGCGCTCTTCCATATTGGTGAGTACCAAGTCTAGTATATTTGAATGTCTGGTGGGTGTGTGCACTATCTGGTCAAGGATATCTTTGTTAATAAAGTCCAGGAATTGTTGTTTCTGTGAGCATGAGGATATGTATGTTTTCCAGTCTCTAGAGGGGTAGTTAAATTCTCCCTTGAATAGGGTATTTGGTTTGATGGTGAGTTGATGGTGAGTGTATCCACCTGGTCTATGTACAGGCTATGGTATTCTAGAGACATAGAGGGTGACCTATAACTTTCTAGGTGCTATGGGACTTTGTCTATGGTGATTTGCATCCGGATAATTTCCAGGCCATCATCCGGTTTAACCAATGTAGAGTTATGCTTGTTACTAATACAGACTGTGACCCCTCCACCATCTGTCCCTGTTTCTTTAGTTGGAATTTACTCAAAGAGTGATGATGTATAGTGGAAGCCTAGTAGGAGAATCCCACGAGTAATCTCGGACTCCCAAGCATGCCAATGCTCTGTTGATGCTTTGTTAACCTGCAAGACTGCACCTTCCTAGCATTTACAATGACTATTCTAGTTGCAAATGGGGAACCTCTATAATTTTTTTTCATGAACATTTCATTTCCAGGTGACTCCATTAACTTCATACACTCTCTTTGGGTTTCTCCAACCAAAGTGAATTAAACTGCATTTCTTTGGACCCCTCTACACACTGGCTAAAGCTACTTATAAGCTCTGCTCCACTCCTTAATGTTATCAGAAAAAAGAACATCTGTGATCTCATACCAGTTTTTTAATATCCCACAATAGTATTGTGAACATGGCCAGATGCAGTAATGAATCATAACTAGTAATATAATTTCAAAACCATCTATCTTTGAACTACTATTATTTGAGTCTCATAAGGTAATCAGATTTGCAGCTGTCCTACCATTTTGAACCCTGGCTAAATCACACTTCCATGGATTTGACTGAAATTTTTTTATTCATAGCATTGATATTAATTTCTTCTAATATCAAAATAAATCTAGCACTCTGTTGCACATTTATTGTCATAGCCATATATTATTTAATGATAATACACCTGCACTACATTACTTTTTCCTACTTTGTTTTTGCCAAAAAACACACTGCTGGTTAACTATAAATTTTTATTGAACACCAGCCACAAAACCATCTGTACAGCAAACACTAATACATTATGACATGATCTGGTATATGAAGGCCGCTGGTGAATATCATTATATGTTTTAACAGAACAATGCATACAAACTAATAAGCCATTATTACTCATGCCCTGCTTTTTTAAAGGGTGGTCTTCACTCTTTCTTTATTCATATTACAGTTAACATTGGTGTTTATTCATATTACAATTAACAGAAAACAAGGCAGAATTATTCTACTATAAGTGCTCTAAGACTGTTGTCTCAAAGCCAGGGACTCAAGCATCTTATAACCTGTATAGGCTGCACAATTTTGAATTAGTAGCAACAGAACATTACCAAAACGCATTATTAGAGTTTGTTCAGGGTAAGTGAGGCACTTATGGGGAGGGAAAAGAGTAAGGTTTAGGGAGCAGCAGTGGAATTCTAGGGTTAGGAATCTGGGCGGAAACCCTAGGGTTGGGTGTGAGTTGGGAGTTTTAGAGTTAGGAAGTCAGGAGGGAGGTTTAGGGTTAGGGAAGAATCTGAGAATTTAGGGATAGCGAGTGGGAAGGGAGCAGGAAGGGTTAGGAAGTGGGTGGGAGTTTTAGAGTTAGGGCCCTGGTAAGGCTGTAGAGTATTATTGGCTTGGTTGTTGTGAAGGCTAGTAGCTATGGGAGTTCTGGAAATTGGAAACTTGAGCAATTGCAAGTATGTTGCAAGCTTCTAGCATGTGAGCACTTGTAGTAAACTCTAGAATGCAACATGTGCTGCATTTATAGTTCTGATTTATACAGTAGTTAAGCTTCCATGCATCAGCCCAGAGGCATAACTAGGTCAGTCAGTGCCCTGTGCCAATATAAAAGACAACACCCCACTCCAAGTAGCTCTTCAATGTAAGATAAAAAAAAATAGCACTTCCCTGTAAAAACCCAATCGCTACATTCCATGTCCTCCATCAACTTTATAGTTTCTACAGTTGCCCTCCCATCTCCTGCTAGGTCTTCCACTGAAGAGAAGAAAAAAAAACAGTTCACTATAATAATCCAATGGCTACATTGTAGCCACAAGATTGGAGTGTTGCATTTACATCCAACCCAGCTCTAGCTCTTTCACTTGTTTGTTGTTGTTGTTGTTTGTCTTTCGCTTTTCCCGGTTAGGGGTCACCACAGCTGAACTCCGGTCCACTAATGATTGGCAGTAGATTTTCACAAATGCCGAAGTTCCAGCTCGACGTTCAACCTTCAATGAAGGCACGCCTATTTATGCATGTCTTTCGAATGCCCACCCAACCGCCGGGAGTACATGCAGACTCCACACACAAGGCACTCACTGCACTCCAGCCGAGAATCGAACGGGAGAACCTCTTGCTGTGAGGCAACAATGCTACCGCTGTACCAGCTCTTGCACTGAACAGCAAAAAAAAAAAAAAAAAAAAAAATACTTTTACAACACTCATTCTTTCTAGGAAGAGAAGCCTATGCACATGGCCAGAGGTCAGAGGTATCCCTAAAAAATTCTTTCCAGTACATGAATGTTCATATAGACATAGAGAGCACTGAATGCCATTCTGGAAAACTGAAGAGCTCATTGGCACAGGGATCATTCAGAGGCAGAAGAGGGAACTAGGCAGAAGACAGGTATAAAAAAATCTAACAGATGTAGGTCATAAGACATGAAAGGTAGTAAAAGTAAAATAATATAGTCAACACAAGTGCTGCTAGAATATTGAATGTGTAAACCTCATTGAAAATGCGTGCACATACCCCGCCTGTTTTTTTTTTTTTTTTTCTGGAAGTATGCTACAGAAATGTTATTTAGGTTACAGCATATGCAAAACTATGAAGTGGTACTCTACTGTCCACAACATGTCCTGATGGGACAAAAGTGATATACAGTGGAGATTATCATTCACAAAAGCATTGCAGTGTGTTTCCCAGAAACAAAGCAAACTCTGATTTTAGGTTATGAATCTAATGCAGATTTTGTCACTGAATTTCAGTTTTTTAAATGTGCAGTATAGATACAGTTCTCAAATTACATAAAATCAAAGAATTCCATGTCTTACCTGGGAGATGGCAAAATAAGTTCTAAATTTTTATACAGAATTGTTCCAAGGACAAATACAGTGGATTCCTCCATGTCTGAAAAAAAAGGCAAAAGGAGAATCTAAATCATTAAAATCACTGAAATTATATCTATTGCATCCAAAGTAATTAACTCTTATTCTAAAATGTAAGAATGTAATCAAAAAGTTATTAAAAACATTTACATGCTAAAATGCTCTTCCTTCAGTGTCAGGTTGAAAAAGTAAAACCCAACAGTTCTATGTTTCCTCAACTCTTAATGACTATTGATCCAAATGTTCCATTTTTAGCCCACCAACCAACAGTGAGACATGAAACTTCTTATTTCCTGTATGTTAACCACACATTAATCTAAACTGTGGAAAAGAGTAACATGTATACAAGCATCAACATTAGTTCCAAAATCGTGGTCATCTCAGTGTAAAAATTAGTCCCTTTTATTATTTGTAGTCTTAAGAGCTTATAAAAAAGACTGTAACAGTGTTTTTATGTTTCTGTTCCTACTGAGATATTGAATTAGAGTAATTCAGTCTATGAATAATATAAATAAGAGTCAAATCACTCCTTAGAAGTTTGTATCAAAGAAAAATGATTTTAAAGGAAAATTAATTCATACAATTCATGTTTTTCACTCATTATTTTTCTTCTTGTAAAAAAAGCTGAATTATTTACTGTTATTCCCACAAAAAAATCACAGATATAATAAGCAGTTTTGCCTTAAAAGTGACTTCAGATTGTATGCACATTTTATTTTAAATTATGTAGAATTTATTGAAGCCAAGGCTACATGGGGTATTCAGAAATGAACAGTACTGTGTGAAGCTCTCCTTAATACAATCAGAGATTATTTTAAATGTTCCTATTGTCACTGAAAATAGCTAACTATGCTTCTGAATTAAATGTTTCTAAAAGTGCAGAAGCATTTAATTCGGAGGTATATCTAGCCAAACTCCATAACAGTAGGAAAGTTTATGAAACCACTAAGTCACATTAAGGAGCATGTCACAGAGCAATATCATTTTATTTTGTATAAGTTTGGATCTTTTTTTCTAGGAGTCTAAAATGAAATGGATCTGCCCTGGATGCACATTTAACTCCTGGATTTCATTATCTGTTTAAATAACACACATGGGGGAAATATGGGTGACATTTTCTTGACAAACAGTGCACTAGGCAAGCTATCCTTCCACATCAGAACATAACAATGTCTTGCTCACTATCAGTAATAAATTAATTTTGTAAAACCCTCATCCACGCACCTATGACTTTTCATATAGTTCCTTCTGTATCAACTTTAACAATTGCATCACAAATATGGGAGAGAAGTTAACAGTAAATGACTGTAGATATACTGTATTATACAACAAAAAAAATATTATCACACAGTACATAATGAAATCAGAATAAATGCAGTACAGAAGCTCTTAACCATCTCCATCAAACAAATAAATGCAGCAATGTTAAAATGGAGGAGAACATTTATATTAGAATTACCAGAGGTGAAAAATAAAATAAGTAAATAAATAAATGATTTGGTTATCTTAAATCTAAAATAAACTGTCAACACCTAAGCAAAGAGATTTAGTACCAGTGTGTAGCTCATCAGTAAATCCGTACACATTCTGTGACTCACAGAATGCCCCATCTAGACTTTATTGCTTGAGAGGATAGAGTCATCCTTATGTATTATCAAAAGTCCAAACATTGTCCATTTATAGAACATTTCAGTGAGTTTCTTACGTGCCTTAAGGGACAAGTTAGCTTAGTGACTATATATTTGGAAGAACAAGTCTCCCTCTATAAGTTCTGTTCCAGACTACAAGGAAGGGCATGCTAATTCCAGTCCACAACAGAGGTTCTTCACCTGGCCCAAACAACTAGAGACCCATACGTCTCACCAAGATACTATTCAAAATAATAGAAAGATAGAAAAGATCCCCAGTTTAATTTCTCAATGTCTTTTGGATTTCTAATATCATGACGGGAATGGACCTCATTCCTAAGTCAAATTATGATTAAAGTTCATGAAATTAATATTGTTTCAATCTTTTATATTAGCCAAAAGTGTTCTTCGAAGTACCCACAATGTGCCCAGAACTGACTCCTTCTGCAATTCTTACAGAATTACTTGTATCAGTAACATATCTAAATAAGACTGCAAATTATTTTTTATGAGACCCATTGCTCCTACTGCTATTGGAACTGTCTGGATAGCCTTCCTACATATTGTTCTAATTTATGCCTACAAATCCTGATATTTTATGACTTTGCACCTCTCTGTATGTAAGACAATGTAATCACTGGTGGGTGTAGCACTTTCAATCATCAAAGCTATTTTTATCTTTTTTTCATGGACTATTATATCTGTTTTGAGCTGTTGGTAATAGGTAATCCCATATGATATAGATGTCATCATTCTCTATAATGCTTTGCACCTCAGCATTCCAATGTTTATCAGCTACAGTGTAACAGTCTTTCCACATTACTATGCCTTTCAGAATACAGGCCCTCGATCATTAGTGTATCACATTCAGCAAGAAGATGTGTGACTGTTTCCATTTCTGTTTTACAGAACCTGCATGTGTCTGTTTCTCCTACATGTTCAATGGACTTTGTAAACCATGTGCATAGTCCACTATTTGGGTCTATATCACGTCGTCAAACTCACTAATCATCAAACACCTCTTTGTCGACCCCTATTTGTTGAAGTCTTCATTCGTTGAATGATCATTTCAGTGAACTTTTTCCCATGGTAAGTCACAAGTGAGCCAACCTACCAAGTACAACAAAAACAGTATATTTAAAACCCACCGTGGGGGAGGCTATGCCCACCTCACCCCCCATGCCCCCCTAACTAAATATACCAACTCTGAGATTGCACTACAGTGGGGAAAAGATCAAATTCCTGATAATGGCCCACTGGTTACTTACCGAGGGAAAAAGTTTACTGAAATGATCATTCGACTAATGAAGACTTCCACAAATAGGGTTCAACGAAGAGGTGTTCGACGATTAGTGAGTTCTATGAAGTGAAGTAGACCCCACTATCCTGGGACGCCAATATTAAGCTTTCATCGATTGATTTAAATTCACCTGTTCTTAAAAATTCCTGTGCCATATCCTGATCCACAAGAGGTTGTTTCAAGAGTTTTATGTACTTGCAACTATATTTATTCCTATCCCAGATTTCCTGCCTTCTCAGATGATCCTTCTCCTTATATTCTTTCTTTTGTTTTTTTTTTTTTTGGCACATTCATTTGCTGCTTGACTTTTCTATACTTCTGGTTTGGTTCCCATTACTTCTAAACTAAGCAGGGGAGATATCCTAGATTTGTTCTCTTCATGTTTCAAAACATTCACAATGTTTGGATCTTATGAGGTCAGCAGATACGTATGCAATTGTATGATTGTAGACCTATACATATAATCAATTTTAACTCATTTGTTCATGTTTTATTGTTGATCCTTCATCAATTCCCAAATATTTATACACTCCCTCAAGCTCAAGATCCTTTATACCACATTCCTGTCCCAGACTCATATTTTCCTTAGTTCTGCAGCTTTCCTACTTTAGTTGTTTCTTTTGTACATTTATCAAGACAAATGACATTCTTATATCATCTGAGAAAGTTTTGACCACTTCCAGTTGGTTGTGCTTTTAGCTTCTAATCTGATGAACTATACACTTTTAAATCATCCACAAAAAGATGAGACGTCTTTACACTTTGTTGTTGTCTGGGAGACAAGTTGCAACCATAACCTAATCTGTTAAGTAGACAGCTTAATGGCTTAAGGGCAAGACAAAATAGCAGAGATGACAAAGAGTCAACCTGGAATATCCCCCTGTGAATTTTTATCCCTGGGATAAAAATGTGTCCTTTATCATGGCTTAGCTGCAAATTGGTTTGCCACTGTTTCATGGGCAGTGTAATGTAATGATCAATGCTGGGTGTATCTTTTACATCCATAAACACTTGTTTATCAATGAATGTGGGATGCTGTCAAATGCTGTTTTGTGATCTGTCCATGCCATACTTCCCTTTTTTTAAATTTTACAGTATGACTTTATTTGATAACAAATGATCCTTTGTGCATATGAATGAACAAATCCACAAATACGTTCCCAGAGATGAAGGAATACACTCTTGAAACTTCAAATACTTGCTAATAAAACTCCTCATGATAAAAAAAATATATTTATTTAAGCCGTTTAACAAACGCGTTTCGTCAGAGCATTCTCCAACTTCTTCAGAATACAGGCTGAACAAACTGTGCCACTCCCCAATCATTCGTATATAAACCCCTCTAATTAGTTAATCACCTGACTATTCGTACTAAGACACAATGATATACATCTCATTAAAAAATACATTTCATTTGAAAATAGTGCCGGTTATAGCCATTTCTTTGTTACACATATAATGATAATGTAATACTCTGTGAAGATGGCAACCGTGCACATACTTTCTAAATTGTTTACAACTCTAAAATAGAATAAGATAATAATAAGTTTGATAAATGTTGTTACAATAAAATACACATACCCCCTTTTCTCAACCACTAAAAATGTTTCATCTATCATTAACTGAATGGTAACCCGATCACTATGAAAACGGGACCATCCTTTGTCCATATGACTTTCTTTTTTTACCTTTCTGTTCTATTGCCACAATTGAGTTTTCTTCTAAATGACTATAACCTCTGTCAACATCAATTCCAGTATATTTTTATACATCATCAGAAGGCAAGTTACTGGTGTATAGTTTTTAGGATATTTTGCAGGTACACTCTTAAGAAAGAATATTATTTTTCCTGTTGTTAACCAGGTTGGTGTCTTTTCAGGGTGCTCATATAAGTATTTCTTACTCCTGACTAAATATCCATGTAATGATGTTAATACTTTTAGCCAGAAGATAGTTACTGCATCTGGGCCAAAGGTTCACGAGTTAGGAGCTTTTCTTAATTTTCTTTCAGTTTATCTGACCATTTCTTCATCCCATTTTATATCCTGTACATATGAACTTCTTGCTGTTTCTTTTATTTCTTCTATCCATTCGGCATCTTTATTATGTCCCACAGGGTCTCCACAGATATTTCTCCAACATGTGTCTATTTCTTCATTTTTTGTCATGTTTCTATTCCATTTTCTTTGTTTCCCATTTCTCTATAAAACTTTTTTTGGACCATCAATGATTTGCTTACTTTACGCTTTTCCTTTATATTTATCTGCAAACCTCTTAAGTTTTTCTGCCTGTGCTGATATCTTTAGTTTATTATTTGCAACAGTGTACTATTCTAATACTGCATGTTGCTTTTATCACTGATATCTTTCTAAGCATTTTTCTTGATCTGTTCCCTCTTCTGGTCTGTATCAGTTTGTTGTAATGCAACTGTAGCGAACACCGGATCGTTGACACTCATTCAGCGAAAATCGTTTCAGTGATTCACTGAATTTACCAAAGAGAAGTAAATACTTGCCCTACAGCACAATCTTGCCCTTTTCTCCACTGTAGTGTGATCTCGGAGTAGGTATATATTGTTAGGGGGGTGTGGGGGTGCACCCCCCCACATCGGGAGGTGTGGGTTCGATTTGCATAGCTGTCGATCCATTGTGCTGTAGGGCAAGTATTTACTTGCCCTTGGTAAATTCAGTGAATCACTGAAATGATTATTGCTGAATAAGTGTCCAGGATCCAGTGTTCGCTGCAATTGCATTGTGATGAACTGATATAGATCCCCCTCTTCTATACTCTTCAAACAGTTGGCATAGGTGCTAAGCCATGGATAAATTTCTGGTTCCCCAAGTTACACTTGAATTGGGTTAGGGAGGAACTCTGCTTCACATGGATGGTGAGCCTGTTCCAGAGACTGGGTAGTCTCTGGGATATAAACCTGTTTCTTCAACAGGTCCTAGTCATATCACAGGCAAGGTTTAAGTCTTTAGAAAGGGAAACTCTGCTGTTTGTTTTGCTGATATGCAGAAGGTCCATCAGAGTGGGGTGTGTCAATGCCTTGTATGCCAGACATAGATCTCCACTCAACAGCCTGTAGGAATCGGAATACAGGGATAGGGCCTTGAGGTAGTCTGCACAGGACGTGTTACTTAGGCCCTGTGTTCTTTTAGTGAGGAACCTCTGTGGATGTTCCAGTTATTGGATGTGTCTAGTTAGGTACATACCAAAGGGGGCATTGTACTCAATGTTAGGTTTGATGAATGCTGATTATTATATTTTTTCAGTTTTTATCTGGAATAATCCTGCTTTGTGGGATCCTTTTTAAAAGGAGACATGAGAAGAAAATCTCACTACAATGTACTACAACACAGCAATGCAAGCAATGATGACTTTGCAGTGTAGTACTGCTATAATATAGTAATATATGGACAGTATGCTACAACGTGCAAAAATGTAAAATATCTACATGTGAGGAGGTATGGTAAATAGAAAATTTAATTGACTACATATGATAACATAGCAAAATCACTAATAATGCTTAGTTCATACTCAGGTACCTAGATACTAAATTAATAGTTATAGCATATGTCACAGAAACGATTATAGCAACTATGTTGTATGGATGTATGGAAAGCATAGAAGGGTTTCATTTTGTGAAATTAATTAAGCGCATTTAGTACACATAATGGGAGAAATAGTGTGACCCAGGCAGAGAGAAGATTTCAGGAATAATGATATAAAGGTCGCATTAAATGTTCCAAGGAATCTTCATTCCATGTGCTTAATAGCAGAGTGTTTCAGTTTGATGCAAATAAGTGACAAGATACCTGCTTATAGGATACACGAGGTACATCAAGCAAATGTAATAAAATGTGTCCCAACATCCCAGAATGTGTTATTTAATAAAGAGTCCATCTCACAGATATTCCTTTGGTCCTTACACACTGGCAAATGAGCCAAGGGTATGTGCTGTACATAAAGACAGACTGTTATACTCTTTCTACTGAGTTCTGTATCAGTTTAGCATTCGTTATGCCACTACTTTTTTATAGTAGATATTTATATACTCATTATGTTATACAGCCTGAGCCTGCAGAAGCTGCTAAAAGTCGTATGCATTGTTACAATGTCTAGGAGTTGCATATTCTTGGATAATGGAAGACCATGCTGCTGGATATACCCAATGGAAGTCACCTGGGACAATGCATAACTCATTCATTATTAACTATGTCAGTTTTTATGTGGCTGATGAGAATAGTACTTCCTCATCGGAGTAGACAACTCCATTTTTGTATCACCTGTAACACTGAGGTTATAATGCTTCATTCTTTTTAAGTGAGTATTTGAAAGTATTCAGACGTGTGAATGCTCACGTGTGTGTGTGTGTGTGTGTGTGTGTGTGTGTGTGTGTGTGTGTGTGTGTGTGTGTGTGTGTGTGAGACTGTGCTTGTTTATGTGTGCTAGTGTGGTGTCAAGACTGATGAAGCATGTCACTAAGGGAACCATTACAAGTTTAAGAAGCAATTAGGGAGGATGTGCATGATGCCAAACCCATAGAGGTTCACACTGCCACTCTGAAATCCAGGCAGCTCATTTCTACTGTTTGTTCCAACTGAGTCTCTTTTTTCACACAGATGAAAACAACTGCCAGTTGTATATGGTATGACTTTATTACATGTAGTCATTCTGTTCTGAATTCTGCTGTCTGGTGTACATTCTATTTCAAAAAATATGTTTTTGTCTTGTTCTCTTACTACTGATATGAAGGAAAGCTGCCTCGATGTGACATCCATTTATTTTCTTCACATCTTCTACTGAGGAACACAAGTTACCATCTCCCAGTCTGAAAGAAGCAGAGTAGCAGGCAAAGAACTGTGGGAAAATAACTGTAAATGGTACTACAAATTCATTTCCTATTTTGCATACCTTTCTTGGATAGCTTCAGATCCCATCTTTACTATCTAATAATTTTAGGGCATGATCTGTTGTGGATGGAGTCGACCCTCCTCTTCTCTGCTATTAAGTAATCTGCACTTCACTGGGCTAAACTTATTCAGAATATATGACTGTATTTGGCCATCTCCTAATGTCACTTTGATGTCTGTGGGTTATAGTTTAAATCTCCCATATCTCCTCTTTCTCTTTATACAAATGTATCAAATGTTAGTTACCAATTTAACAACATTGCTAGTTACTTTATGTGCTCTGTTAGCCATGGTTGTTTCTTCCTATGCATTTCTTCAAGAACTGTACTAGCCTTCAAATCCTCAAAATATAAAACATAGAATTCCAAAAACTAAACCTCAACTGATGTCAAAACTAAATATTTGACTGTCATTTTCTGAGGAGAGCTCCATCTATGCAGGATGGTTCATCCCTATACCATCTAAGTTATTATCTTCACCCCCAAAGATCCACAACTTGGGGTAAGAATAATTGCCCTTTAATTCACATATCTAGCCTCAAAATAATTCTCTATTTGAGAATTTCAAGTTAAATTCAATTCTTATTTCCTCTAGCCTTTTAATTTTTATCTTTCTCAGTGTTCTCTGGTATCTCGTGCAAGACAAAAATATACTTTTTTTTATTTTTCACGGTATTTTTCTACCTAATACAAAGGTCTATACATTGCTTTCAGTATGGATTATTTAAGCTGCATACATTCTTCTTTCATGTATTTTTCTGGGGAGCTCTGCAGGACAGTCTTTAGACACATTTGTGTTTTTGCAAGGTTAGCCTTTCTGAAATCAATGCTATCTTCTTTTGTGTGCCTGTACTATTTTACTGTATTCTCTTAGCGCACAGCCTCCTGTGATTACATGGTCAGAAGTAACTCCATAAATCTATATCTTTACCCTTTTCACTGTTCCGCAGCAGTAGAGTTCTTCAACAGAAGACATAATGAAAGACTAAAAAACTTAGCAAGTTTCCTTTGAACAGGAAGAAAAGAGAGGAGATAGGATAAAACATTGAAATAACTCAAGGAAAATAATAGACTGTAATAGGATTATATATTTCAGAAAATGAAATGTGAAAAATCAAGATGACAGCATATGAAGATTGAAGGTGAATGTTTCATGAACTGCCTGCTTAGTCAAACTGAGTGATTGAAATTATAAACACAAAGGGAGAAAAGATGTGTTGACGGAAAATATAATAAGAAATAAGCTGCAAAATATTCAATTTTCTAATATTTTTAATTTACAGCAATATTCATTGCCATCTGTGTTCTTTATTGTTTCTTCATTGATGATGTACATTTATTTGCATTTATATTTCTTCTTTGTAACTAGTGATACCCCTGAGCAGTAAGACATAAGTTAAGAAGAACTTCTATCTTACCTAATCTATGGCAAATGCATGTTGATTGGGCCAAAATGTGCTCATCTGCTATTAGAGTCTATGTTTCGGTATGAGTTGTGCTACTACAAATTATCTGTCACATAAAATGCTACATTACTGCCCAGTGAATGACAATTCCCCAAACCTCACCTCCCCAACAATTGATTATTGGACAATACCAGCATTACCACAGAGAAGCATTGTCAAGGAATCATGAAGGCACTAAGTGCCAGTTCTGGGTGTTTGCCCCAATCCATTGCAGTGGGACTGTACAGTAAATTATATTATAATACTTAGAGGGGGTGGAGGGGTACAGAAAACATTGTTTTGATAATTTTTTTGGGTGGGTTGACTTTTGGGAGTTGAGACTCCAGGAATTGCTGTTCATCCACTCATAGAAGAAGCTATCTTGCACTTCCAGTTAAGGTATGATTATACCAAAGTACACACATGGATTAAGGGATTTTGCATTCATATGTGACCTTATGGCCTAAATGCAGCATTATTAAAAAAATACACATATGAAGTAATGATACTTCTTTCCTGTACAAGGAAGTTCTGTAGGTCATGCATATTTCAGCAAGTGCAATATACCCTTCCGGCAGTATGGGTCAGACTGCTTTTTGTATCCTGTATTTTTACTCCTCTGGTTTCTTTTGTTAAATTGCCAGACAATTCTTTACCTTTGCTCCTTTCACAATTATTGGATCAGAGTACCCTGGCGTAAGTAATACTGCATTTCCCCTACCTTTTATTGATCTCTAGTTACTTGGTTTTAATTCCAAAATTTCTATGTCAGGCTGAGCCACGTTGCAGATAAAAACATCATGAGAATAACTATCGCAGGTTAGAAATACATCACTAACTGAGGGACACTTGCATACCAGTACAGGGAAGCTAACTTTTAAAATGTCTCTAATTGTCAGAGTTAAAGCCATCACAGGGCAGACCTGCAACTGCTCTGGCAGCAGGTAGGATAACATTATAATGTTATAAAAACAAAATAGAGCAATACAGGAGAAGATGAACAGTGAGATTCACAAGACATCCTGACTGTTTCCAGTTATATCATGTCAAAGCAGCAGTACCTGAAATTACTAGAATTATCTTCCAATTTACTTGCAGTTAACTTGAAAGGCTAGACATAGCAGAACTAAGGCCAAAGGGCTATATAAGTACATCTGGCTGTGAGTATCTTTTCAGCTTCGTGCTATTACTGGAAATGGTATGATTTATGCTACAGATAGTTGTAAGTAAATTTTTACAGAAGAAAATGTAAGGCGTAAGGTGTTACCATTTACCAGTGTGGCTGAAGCCTGAGCTCTCTACAGGTTAGTAAAGTCAATTTGTACTATACTTAAAAATTGAGAGCATGTGTACGGTTCACTTGGGCAGATAAGGGGCATAAACTCTATGTTTTCAGTGATACAGATGATGACTGGTTATAGACTGTAGGGAACAAGAGCTGAAATGTTGCTGTGAAGAGTGACATTCTTCCTTTCCTAAAGACATTTTCTGAAGCACACATCTAAGTTTTTATCAATAAGGGCTATGGGTAATCCAGTATGGTCTTCAATCCATACTACTTGCCTACCCTGGGGTGGGGCTATTGCATTTGGATAGAAGGATAATACATTGAACTTTAGTGTGTGATATTTTTCAATCCCCTGCATTTCTCCAGGGTGCTCACTTTCTGTTGACTCTAGCAGCTTTCAGAAAAAATGTTTTTTTTTTTTTTTTTTTTTTTTTTACAGAAATTAACCTGCAGTTTCCTTTTTCTCAGCTTTTATTTCTGTGCATATCCTAGCAATAGTATAAAGATGCAGCACAGACAATGAAAACGAGCATAGATTCTGTTGCTCATTTTGAAATGTACCTATCTTGCCTTTGACGTTGTTAAAGCAGGACTGATATTGCCTCTTGTTACGCGTTTCACTTCAGTTGAATGAGTTACTCCAGCATGAGCAGAGGTAGCTCAGATGCAATGCTACCATACATTAATGTCCTACTTTAATGACTACCAGGATGCCTGTGTCTTATTCATTATTACTCTAAACACCAGTTTAGCTCTTTCCTGATTGCATAATGCCGTATCGGTTAGTATGTACTACATTACTTACATGTCCCCATGTCCCTTCAGTCTGTCACATTCAAAATGCTTCTAAGAGGTTTGACCACAGAGTCCTTATGTTGTCATTTGCTCAATCAATGGTTAAAACAAATCTGTGCTTTATCCGATAATTCACCAAGTTATCCTGCACAGTTTAGTCAACTAAAGTAAGAAAAATGAGAGTAACAACAGCAGCAGCAGCAAGATACAGCATCAAACCACCAAGACAGATAATCCACTGAACAAAAGCTTTATTCCAAAGTACACACTCACAAAGACAGTACTTAATTCTGTATACAGCATTCAGGGAGTAAATCGCCTAGACGCAAGCTTCACATTAAATAGCAATCCTAATAAAAGTGTACACAACAATTATCCAATTATCCGATTAGATTAAACATTTCCAATTACACTCGGTATTGAGCACATTAGGAATTAAAGTGCCATACTTTAAAATAAAAACAGTTTCATGGGTTTATAGGTTCATAGGTGTGTACTAGGCTAATGGTCTTGGATCCTTTACAAGCCTAGCCCACAGAAGTGCCCTGGCATCATGCTGCCTGAAGTTAGTTCCCAGTGCCTCTATCAAGTATGCCACTGGAGTGATCACCGGGGTGAACTTTCTATTTCCCATAAACTCATCAAGATTTCTCTTAAAGAGGGCCACTGAGGTGTTCTGCTTGACATGTATGGGAAGTATGTTCCAGAGCATGGGCAGTCTCTAGGTTATGAACCTGTCCCTCCAGCATGTTCTGTTGATTGTGGTAATGAGGTTGAGGTCTCTGGAGCGTGTGGTGCGGAGGGATTGGGAATTCTTTAGATGTAGCATTTCTAACAGAGTTGGGTCAGACATGGCTTTGTAAGTCAAGCAGAGATTGCCTCTTAGTAGATGATATGAGACAGAGAAAAGCTGGATTTTTTTGAGTCTGTCCATGTAGGACATGTGTTTAATGTCTAGGATCCTCTTCATGAGGTACTTTTGTGACTTTTCCAGCTGTTGCATATGTCTAGTGAGGTACATGCCAAATGGGGCATTATACTTGATGACTGGCCTAATGAGGGAAGAGTAGAGAGAGATGATGACCTCTTTCTTCCTGGATGCAAAACCCTTGGTAATGAAATGTGCCACAAAGAAGGACCTTCTGACCACAGTGGCAATGTGGTGGTCAAAGGAGAGGTTGCTGTCAACCTGTGTCCCCATATCTCTTATAACACCTTCAGTGTTCAGTGGGCTCCCATCGATGTGGTAATTAGTGGGAAATGAGTTTTTCCCAAAGCGGTGATGATGCATTTTTTGGCATTAAGCTTAAGGCCATGGTTTTGACACCAGTCATTGGTCTCAGTGAGGACTTTCTGTAGGATGTCTACATCACTTGGGGAGTTAATAATGGCTCCCATCTTGCAGTCATCTCTGAACTTGGTCAGCCAGAGTCCCTTCATGCTGGCATGGACTTCGGAGAAGTAGATGCCAAACAGGAGAGGAGCCAGGACCGTTCCCTGTGGGACTCCACTTGTGACTGGTCAGCAGTCTGACTTGGAGTCCACTACTTTCACTAGGTGTGAGGCAATTTGCAACCCACCTAGTGATATAAGGGTTGATGCCTAGTTTGCTGAGTTTATCACTAATTCCTGATTGGGGAATGGTATCAAAGGCCTTGGCCAGATCAAGGTAGGCTGTATGAACTGCCTTGCCCTCATTCACAGCTCTGGTGACTGACTCAAAGAAGTCAACCAGGTTGAGCAGGAATGATCTACCTTTCACAAAACCAAATTGTGTAGCATCTAGAGTTTGGAGATTCCCTATATCCTTGTTAATTAGGTCCATGATGATGTGCTCCATAGCCTTACATATCGGACTCATCAGGCTAATGGGATGATAATTCCCAAGGTCTGTAGTCACTCCCCCTTTATGGGGAGAGATGACTGTAGCAGTGCACCATTCAGTAGGGACAAAGCCGGAGGTGAGGCTGTGACTGAACAGGGCACACAGATGTGGTGCCAGTTCACTTTGTATTTCATGTAGAACACATCCAGGGATATTGTTGGGTCTCATGGAAGCTGTATTCTTGGCCTTGGACAACACAGATTTAACCTGTGCTGCAGTAATGCTGGGTGCCTGGCATTCCTCTGGTACTGTGACTGGACCTTTAGGGGGGGAGAGAGGGTAAAGTTGGCACTGAATCTGTTGGCCACTATGTTGGCAACATCTACTGGCTCAGTAAAGAAGGTTGCAATGGTAAAACAGCTCTGCACATATGGCAATGCAAGGCCAGACCAAATAGGGAACCAGTCCTAAATGACCAGCATTCAGGTGATAGAGGCAAAAAACAAAACAAACAAGACTAAATCAAGCCATTAAAAATGGCAACTGTAATTTTATTCTCCATACCAGTTTTTGGCAAAACAGTCTTCATCGGTGGAATACCTTTCCCCTGTCTTGGGACTTCACCTTTTTCTGCAACAGTTTCTTCCTTCTGTTGTAGAGTTTATTAATGGCAGGGGACCACCAGATTGGCTCCCTTTTTTTGGAAGGGAGCGTCTTGTTTCTGTTGGGTATGGCTAGTTCTATGCATTTATGTACATGTTCGTACAGTGCATTGGTGTATGATTTGGCAGTCATGTATCTATTTTCCATTGACATGGGTGCTGTGAAGTTAGCCACCTCTATTTTTTTGGAGCCCAAAGTCAGCTTTGGAGAAGTTTTTCACAGTAGTTACCTTTGCGGGGGGTGTGGGTGAGATGTGGATTTCCATGTTGATTAATTTGTGGTCAAATCTAACTAGGGAGGAATTGACTATGGTGTACAGAAATGGTTGCCCATGTCAGTAATAACCAAGTCAAGGATGTTGCTTCCTGTAGTGGGGGTTAGAATGAGTTGTTCCAGGGCACTGGAATTGTTGAATTCCAAGAAGTGTAGGGCCAGTGTATTGGTGCATGAGCAGTTTTCCCAGTTGATGGAGAGGCAGTTGAAGTCACCTAGTATGATAGTGTTGGGTTGGACCCTAATAGTTTACAGGGTGCTTAGGAATGTGGAGTGAGAGTCTTGGGACATGGCTGGGGATCTAGACCAGGCTACGACCTGAATTGTTGTCTTAACCAATATTAGTTGTACCTGAAGTATCTCAGATGCATTATGCTGGACAACTAGTCTGGAGGTATGTATATCCTTTATGAATATGGAGACACCACTGCCTTTAGAGGAGATTTCCTTGTACAAATGTCTGTTTTTTACATCAACATTATCATAACAATTAATATAAATCTGTTCCAACACAATACCCTATAGCTCCTTCAAATCAGTATTATGATACTATTTAAAGTGTACTGCAAATGGACTTTCCAACATGTCCTTCTTAATATCTCTGACATGCTCTTGAAATCTGAATTTATTGCAAAAATATTTATGCATTAAAATGCCCTTGCAATATGTTTTACATATGTGAAAGCAAGAGAGCATTTGAACTCATTTAAAATGCCTTTTTGCATTAGGTAAACAAGACCTGACCCTTTATTTCCTGCTGGGTCAAAATTTTAAATCCAAATGACTTTCTCAAAGCAAAGTTTTTTCATTAACTAACGATGTAATATACCCAAATCAGGTAAACTAGCTTTTAACAGGCGATAACAGTCATAGGAAACCTAAGCTCCATTAAAATGCGTGTAATATGTGACATAGTTTCACTTTCAAATTTCTGCAGCATTTCCATAGGAACAATATTTTTCACTACACTTTGGCACACTTCACATCTTTGTTGCATCTTTACTAAAAACATCTGCAGAACTTATACAGTTTGCAATTCTTTATCTATTTCTTGTATCTTTATACTAAAAAAATAGCTGCAGATTTTGTGCTGCTTTTTCAAAGTTATAATTTTGTAAGTGTTTATATATCTGTTATCAATCAAGAATTTTATTATCAATTATATTGTGTAATGCTGGAAATAAGGCTTGCCATTACTGGTAACATTATAAGACAAAAAATGAATCCCATTATTTAGTTTACTATTTTACATTTACTCTGCTAACTCATAGTATATGGGTTATTGTGGGTAATACCTATATAATCCAATCTATGTAGATAAGGCTGCAGCTTTTAGAAGGACAGCAATAACCCAGTCACTTATTTTTAGTGGTACTATATACCAATCCCCTTGGTAATAGTTATCAAATGAAACAGCATTAAGATAATGCTGGTTGTTTTTTTTCGAGGGTAGCTATACCAGGACAACATTCAATATATGTGTGTTCATGGTTGGAAAATGTAGCCAGTCAAACCTGATTCAGTTTTCTGTGAGTGCTGCAGGTGAAATTGATAACAGAAGGACTGAAAGATGTAGTCCATCTTCACTCTGGTTTGTTCCCACAAGAGCGAGAAAATGGCTTCCTACATGTATCCACGGTAGGAGACAGAAGGCTATAGACTGATAATGTTAGGCAAAAGAACATGGTTAGTGGTACACTACAAGGGTCAGTTTTGAGACACCCACCCTTGCTTGCATTTGTTTCAAACATATTTAATAAAACACTGTAAAGGGCCATCCTCTTTGTACACAACAAAATGGGTACATTACTGTAGGATGGGGAGAAAGAAAGACTGGTACAGCACTGAAGAATGGGGGAGGAGTCCACAAAACAATTGAGAAAGGCTAATCATCTGACCAGAGACATGGTAGTAGAGGATCAACGCAGACAAGTAGCGCACATACTTCTCAACTTCTTAGTCCAAGGAGTTTAGACAAACCCTAAGAAATGGGGGTACAGAGATCCCCAAAATAGGGGCCAGTATTAAATATTGCTCATATAAACTTAGAATGCTGACAGAATAACAGGCTTTGCATTAGCATGCATTTTATGAAGGGTATGTAATTTGAAACTCAAATGTTTGCCATTATTTAGTGATCTAAATCCCCACTGATTTGCCAAAAAACACAAATTGTATGAGGAAGAGACCAAAAATATTAGGTAAAAATCTGGATGTTCTGCAAAAATCTGGATAGTTGAAAGAGGTATGAGTGCACATGAGCTGCAGTGACTCTTGTATAATATATCAGCAGGGTGGAATTGAACTTAGGGCAATAAAGCAGGAAGGGAATCCTGAAGTGCTGTAGACCACCTGGAACACAGTGAGTAGATAGTGGTAGAAGCAGCAGTCACAACACCAGGGAATAGCGGTGTATCTTCAGGATGATATATGCCAGAATGAAAGTAATAAGGCCATGAGGACATGGATAAGGCTTCTGAAAGGAGTACTGAGGAAAGCCACCTGAATGACATTTGAATCAGAAGAAAAATAGTATACAGAATAAAAATAAATAAAAAAAACTGGAGGACCCGAAGCTGTTCTCACTAGTTAGCATAAATATTAATGGAGAAATGCTGTTGGCACACAAGATCATGTCAGAATCGTGACATAAAGAAATTATCTAAATATGCAGGACAGAAGTGAAGGAGGGGGGTACATAGAGTAGATTGTTCTTCACAGAGTTAATTTAGGACCTAAGCACTGGATAAGCGGAAACGGTGGTAAAGAAGGAATGTAGAGAGACATTGAAAAGGCCATAACACAAGTGGAGAAAAACAGGGGGGATGTAGAGGTGGACAGGAAGTTTGCTGAGTCCTTTTGCCATTATGCAATTTAAAACAAATGCACTATCATGTGCTCCATTTGAACTTCTTATACAAACTGTTGAAGGATGCACAGTGACTACAGTAGCTAGCCTGCATATTGGGCAAACTGAAATGCAATTTCACATTTCTCATTCCATATGAACTTCTTAGTTAACGTTTTCTTGTTACCTATATTACAAATGTAATTCTTGTATTGTGCAAGGCACAAGACTCCATTAGTACATTTTGGTTCCAAAAGGTATATTAATCAACTTCTTAGAAACATGAATGTTTTGTGTCAGGAAAGCTTCTATTCTCTAGGATTATGGGCAAATCCAGGAACTCCAAGACACAATATCCAAGGTAAACACAGGACAGTGTCAGATCTTCTGGTCTTTTCTTTCAAATGGGTAATTTATTTTATACTTCATGTTCACAATGGATGCTATCTTTTATCCTGACTCTGGACACTACCACATGGTTCATGCATTCATCATCTTTTATCCAATATCTTCATGTGGTTCATGCAATCCAGCATAAATGATAGGGTAAAGTATTGAATGGTGAGTCATTCTTCATTCCTGAGGGCCCAACTATGAAGCTATACAAACCAAGTGGAATAGTGAAGTGCAGTCTCTATCATGCTAGTTGTGGTGGGGTTGCAATATCCTCTAGAAATTATTTTCATGTTTTATTTTACTTTATATTTTGTTAACTGGTTAAGTCCACTGGCAGGAATTGTCCCTTTGCAGGGGAAACCCAGAACACTGTCTGGTCAAGTAACTTGCTTTGAGTCACATGGTAGGCAAACATAAGTATAACAAATGTACAACCTTAGCTACAGGAATCAACTTGTCAACAGTGCTCATTCCCAAAACTCCATGCTGCCAGGCAGCACTTTTTGTCTGTCATGAGTTGGTACATGAAGCTGCCGCTTCTCTTTGTAGTTTATTTTGACCTTGGCATCAAGTAGATATTTGATTTCTACAGCTGTAGTGTTTCTAGCAGTAAACAAAGAGTCATGTGGATGAGGTCTTTGTAATAGTACAACAGAACATGTGGGGCTAGGGTGGGTACTGAATTCCTGAATCACAGCTTATATTTAATGCTCAGCTTGAAATCTTCTGTCACCTTCTAGAAAAATAAGTCTGTGCAACCTGGCCCCAGTGCTGATATGACAGTCAACTGAGGGCATAAATCCTGGGCCTCCAGTCTCTGATGTTGCATCAGGTAGCTTGAGCAGGCTTCATCAGTACTATAGGTGGTGTGTTTGCATATTTATTTGCATATCTGCCTACATGTTATCATCATGTTTTCCTTCTGTGTTGTTCAGGAGGGCAGGGAATAATTCTACTCTATTTTAAAATCATTACAGATTTTGTGCAATGTTTATTTTCCCAGGTTACACAGTCAAAAAAAATGTTCACATTTCAAATGACAAAAGCTGTCCTTTCATATGCTCTCAGCAGATTACTGCCAAACTAAGGTTAAAAAAGATTATATGCTTTGCAGTTTACATTCTTGGAATCTGGTTAAAAAATCACATCAGATGCTTTGTTACCAAAACTCAGGAATAAACCATGTCATCTATTTCCGAATATAGACTTTGTAAACCATCTCTGCTGTTTGTCTTTTTAGAGATGTCAAACAGAAGAACCTGGTGAATATCTGTGCTGAGACAAAACTAAAAAAACAAAATCAGCACAAAAAGAGTGGATCCCAAACGGATGGGAGGAAACACTGTCATTGCTTAGGAATTCACCAATAAGTCACTTTTATTTTTATTTTTTGTGGAGTTCTACATTTATTAAAAAAAAAAGTGACATTGGTGACATCCTTTGCTGTGGCAGGGTTTCCTCCCATCTGTATGGAATCTGCTCTGTTTGTGCTGATGTTTGGTCTGTTTAGAAATGTACAGCTTCTCTTCCCACACAAGACAATAAGGTTAGGTCCTGTTCATCTCAGGTAACAACAATATATATTGAGTGAAAAAGATGCCTTTCTAGAGCATTATCCTTGGTAAAAATAAAATGCAATTATACTTTCTTGAACATCTTGAATTGGTGCCAAGAAAGGATTCTGTGATGATAGCAAAGACCTTGTAGTAGGGAGAACCACAATAACTTTCCACTGAGAGAATAGAGTACGATTATAAACTGGAGAAATCCAAGTTAAGTCCAAGAATGCAGCATCTTGGAGTGTTACTTTTACTCCAAGGTATAGTGATATTGCAGTTGCTGCATAAAGTAGGGGCTGGGATAGCGCCCCCCCCCCCCCCAAAACCACCAAGCACAATGCTTTAATGCAACAACTAATTTTGGAATTTTATGGTTTAGAGGCAGAATCAGAATTTGTTTTCAAATGTTTTGTGGTTCACTGTTTTTGACTTCATAGTTGTGATTGGGAAGTAGTAAGAAGGTAATATTACCATAAATTCTGTTAATCTTTTTGTACTGTAATCAGAATCACTATTACAAATTTGGCTCTCCGATCAGATAAATTCTTTACAGAGAATCCCTCTGAAAGGAGTCATTAGCAACCTTCTCTTTCTCAATAAACAATAATATGATGGATTTTTCACACTCTTACACGTTTTTTATTACTGATAGTTTGATGTTGTTGACATGGTACTATGAATTTTATGTGCTAACTTTTGATAGTTTGTTGAAAATAGGCACAGGTATTGATACTTGGTTGGCCTTGCCCCTAATTCTTTTCCCGTTCTGACACTGCATAGAATCAGGCTGTGCTGTATTGCACATTGTTTCTGTTCAGTAAAGAACTGTGATCAAGAAGCCACTCTGTGTTCTACTCATAGCTAGGTAGAATAAAGAAGCTCATGACCTACGATCAGGGTATGATCCTACAAATATAGGCAAAATGTGCATGCTGGAATACAATACATCTTGATTCCTACTGATGCAGTAATCGTTGCCTATAGTACATTTCCTTAATGAGCCAATTTCTTCTTACTATTGGATAGTTTTAAGTTCTACAGTATGCATCTATTAATTTGTGTTGTGACACATTCTTTCAACTTTACCCTTTTCTATTTCATTTTAAGGATGAAATAGACCTCCTTAAAATTTACTAACCCATGCCAGTATGTCAATGGACCTTGTCACAGAAGGCATTTCCATTAATTTCTATAGGATGTGCTTAGATAACTGCACACGGTCTGTAGGACAATTCTCTGTTGCTTTCCCTCTCTATCCTTTTAACCTTCACTCAATTTTCCCTCACTTTCTAAGCCTGATGGCTATTCCAGTACTTTTAGCAGTTCCCAGTCTCTACTTGCCCTTACATTTTCCTTCTGTCCTTTCTCATCTATGTACTAAACAGTTCTTCATGTTCCAAACATAAACGTCCTATGCTCACTAAAGCTTATACTAAAAAAGATTTCTCTTTAATTGTTACTCACATGCCTATGGTCCTATAATTGTATATATTTGTATTTCAGGACTTGTCATCTCTTCCAGGGACACATATTCCATCATCCTGTTCTTAACATCCAGTCTTTTTGTCGCTCTCTCAAAAAGTTAATTTTTGCACAGTTAAAAAATTATCTGGCTTCTGGATTTACAACAGTTTCAAACTTTAATTTACATAGCATTCTGGTGTTGAGGGTTGATATAATGGTTAAGGTGTTTACCACAAAGTTGAAAGATACAGGGTTTTATTCTCACCGCTGAAAGGGAAATTGGCTAGGCTTAAAATGGCCTGCAAGGGCAGCTAGTCTAGTACTTATGAATCTATTCTGTTTGTCTCAGGGATTATCCATCTTAACTCTGTCAGTCAGCACAGGGAATTAGGTTTCTGAACTATTAAGGAGCTGTTTCCTCTGCCAGGATAGATGATTTGACTCCTGCTCCCAGCTTTGTCTGCCGTTTGACTCTGACCAAGTTACTTAATCAGAAAGTGCGCCCATGTTGCCCCTAAAATGGACAGTTGTGTCCACTTGGCTTACTTCATCAATAAATAGGTAAAAAAAAAAAAACTCTGGCCATCCTCTTCGAACTTTGGGCCAAAGTATAATATTGTCCTCATTTTGAAAATAATATGATGTCAGTGATTGTGTGAGTGAATATATATTTCTTTGCAAGTTCGTCTTTTATTGGTGCTGGCTGTACTGGATTGTATCTGTGGTTCTATTAACTGGTGTTTAGCAGGGCTTGTTTAATAGGTGGCTGTATTTCTGTTATTTTTCAACTGTTTGCCTGGTCGTTGTCCAAACGAATATATTAATTTGTTTAGATTTGTGATTATAAACTACGTATAGTTTTTTGAATTGCTATTTCAAAATATTTCAAAATAGAATGCTTTATTGAAAAAAAAAAAAGACGATTTCTGTATGGTGTTTGTCAGGATGTTAGGTAAACAGCACAAACATACTATAGATACAATCAGCTACTACGAGGTCTTTAATCAAAATGAACAATCTTAGGAAACAGTTTCTAGAACACATACAACTTCCTGTAGCTAACTTCTTATATTTAAAGTTATATATTCAAAATATAACACAGAATACTTGGCATATTTATTACCTTGTAAAACTTATTCAGATAAACACCAAAGTATTTGGATTAAATTACAATTGTTACTTTCGCAGATCACCCTCTACAAAACAGATGTCCACATGTGGACGCGCACACACACACACACACACACACACACACACACACACACACACACACACACACACACACACACACACACACAAACAAAGTAGTTATGCCTGAATCGTGGCTACTTGCTCATATCATTAACTCAGAGGTATTGTCCTTTGACTGTACACTATACAGTGAACAATAAGATATTCAAAGATGCAAACATTCTTTCTATGTTATTATTCATGAAATTGCTTCCTACACTAGATTCAGCAGGCTTTAGTATTTGGCTGTTGTTTGTCTTTGAGTCTGTGAGCAAAGCTGTGTAATCGCTTTTCACATTAAATTGAAGCTATCTATAATGGTTAATCACAGTGCCACTTGGTATATCTTCTCTAATCCTACTTTTCACCCTAAAATGCCCCCATTCAACCCTGCTCATGTCATTAGTCTTTCAGGTTGCACTGACAATTTTACCAGCTGTGGTGGCACTATGGAATTGAAGTCTTTTTCATTTCCTCAAAAGGTTTTGACATTTGAAATTTAGTCTGACTTGTTTAGTGATGACATTTATACATTTTCTGTCTGGAAGTATTGAAAATAGGTAAACTATATAAATTTATATCAACATGTTTCACCAAAAGTTAAAATTTAGTCAAGATTAGTATGTACAAGAAAGTACTGCTCATATTAAAATGATAATGCATGGGACGGGAAGCCACATGGACACATTAAACAAAATATATAAAAAATAAATAAGTAAATTGGGCCTAATTTATTTTACTTAATCATAGTCAGTTAACTGAGATGCAAAAGCTGTAATTAGGGGTGGATAATTAATGTGTGTTTGCATGCAACGTATCAATCCAATAAATGACGACTGGTCTAGATTTTCTGAGGCTGTAAGTGTGGTAAGCTGAAATTAACTATAGGCTTTAACCAGAGTGCATTGAGACATCTATGGCATATGCAGTCAAAGACATATTTATTCTTGGGAGCAGGGCAGCCTGAATGTGTATGCAACTGGCCTGTTATAATTCAGTTACAGTTAAAGAATTGTGCATAAGGAGTGTTAGGTGCAGTGAATGTATATATGTGAAACAACATAAATTATCTTACTTTAAATGGCTGTCTTGGAACTTAATGTATGTCCATTTTTTTGGCCATTCAGTTTCCATGTTTTGTTACTCGCTCTAGTGGTTCCCAGCATTTCATATGGTTACCATGTGGGACATGTTGTTGAAGAAAATGGAAACCTGAAGAGTAGGTCAAAGCTACAATAAGATGTGCTGCAGCCAAACAGTACAAAGAGTCCAGGGTAATATGTGATGAAGGAATGCCAAAGAAGTAAGGCTGGCAAAACAGTGATGCACCAGTACGTCTGTGTGGCACAGAAACCTTAGCAGTGAAGACAGAGCAGCTGATAAAGTTTGAGGTGAAGTAAAAGAAGTGATTAAGATGGGCAGTAGGATTCACGCTCTGTGTCAGAGGAAAAAAAAAGAGATAATCTGAGCAAAATTAAGAAAAGCATCAATTGCAGAAAAGTCCAGAAAGTACAGATTACAGTAGTCCAAGCACATGTGCTTGGAAGCAGAAGATTTGTTGGAAAAACAGATGTGGGAGAGACTGGAAGAAGACAAAAGGAGATGAAGATGTCCAGCCAAGAGATAGACGGAGGGTATGAGACAAGACCTGAGACAGTCAGACATGGCTGTCTACAAAGTTCTGAATCAAGAGAGATGGTGAGTCATGTGATTCTATGAACTTATGTAAAAATCTGAAAAAAAGGGTGTTGCTGATGATGATTATGTCAGCAAACGTGTATATGAACACCATCTATCTTCCCTCTCCATTGTGCTATCTTTTGCTATATCAGAGACTGTGTCCTTGGTTTGTTATTTAATTATTTTCTGATTTTTGTTCTCCTTCTTTATCCATACTTAACTTCTCTCTTGTGTTACTGTCATCAATAAAGCGGAAGAATACAAAGGAATCGAATATGGCTTCCCTACAAAATCTCAAGGAAAAATCCTTGAGCTTCAGTAGCTCACAGAAAAAAAGGAAGACTGTCATAAGGCTGGATAATTCTCTCCGTAGGAAGTCATTGCTGGAGCAATTTCTAATTGTGTGGTGGCAATGCTTCATTTTCTAGTAGATTTCTCCTTTGTTTGAGTTGGTGGGGCCTTAGACTTGCTATATATAAGTTTGGGGGGTAGGAGGAGGAGGATTCCCTAGGGGGAAAAAAAAACAAGAAAAAAGGAGTTTTTCATTTGGTCATTTTTTTCATCCTGTTAGTGTCATCTTTCAGAAAATAAGCATTTCATAGTGTAACCATGGAATATTAGAGGTTAATCCGTGATGCAGTGCAGAATAAAATAACAAAAATCTGTTTTAATGTTTTATACCTGCACAACAGCATATGCACAGTAAATAAAATATGTAGGAGAGTCAAACTATGAGTTTCTGAAGTCGTCTAAACGGTCTGCACTAAAGTAAAAAAAAAAAAAGAGAAATAAAGACAGAGTAAGAGGTTTATTCAACATTAGAAATATAAAGACAATTCCTTTGCCAGTTTAGCATGCAGGTGTTGCTGAAGAGCTTCATCTCCTACTATTGGGTTCAAGTCTCTCAGTCTCCATGTTCCTACTATATGGCTAAGAGTAAGTCACTTAAGAAAACGGTGCTTCTGGGTTGCACCTGAAATGATACGTGCACCTAGTTAGTCGAGCTTATAAATGAATAGAAAGGTTCTTGTGCAACAGCTTATAATATTCTCAAAATATGCGACAGCAATGGCTACATAAGCAAAAATAAAAAAGAAGACAGCAGTTCTAAAGTCATACCAATGTAGGTGCGTTTTATGAAATAAATGCATATTAAGAATCTTGTTCCAAGAAATAATAATGCACAGTCTTGAACTCTGATACTATGTAATAATAATAATAATAATAATTTCAACAATAGATTACCATTCACAGGCCTTGTATTGTTCTGAGCTGTGCTCATCAGAATAAAATACACATTGTTTGTTGTTACTCATATTAATTACTAAAGAAACATGGTTTTGAAGGACCAGACTATAATCTGAAGGTGGGGATTCTCTGAAGAGGACTGGCACAGAAAATTACACTGACAGCTGCACATGTCAGGATCCTTAACCTTAGCAAGCATGCTTTTGGCTATTGGCAAACAGATAACGTGCTAATAACCCCAAGCTTGACTTTGGAGTCACATAGTGATATTACTTGCATATGAGAGGGCTTCATTAATCATCAGGCAGCAGAGAAACTGTGAAACAAACTGATCTCTGAGGTCTACAACATTCAGCTAAGTTAGGTACAGTGGGTGGTCAGCATTATGGAATGCAACAGTCTGTCTAATGTTATTCCACGGTCATCTGGAAACATCAAATATATTCAACCTGTATCGTTTCTGTTCTCTGTGTTTCCAAATCTGCATTACTGTGTCAAAGCAAGCTGTACATGAACAAAACCATATTCACCATTTGTCTTGGTAAGAAATGTTTCAGACGACATTGTACATAGGGGGAAGTGAAATGTTAGACAAGCCTACATCTATTATTATATAAAATTACCTCAATTTGATAAAATATTGTCTGTGTACCATTACTAAAGTTATTATCAGTTCCCTGTAATTTATTGTATTGCAGCATTCACTGCTTTTTTGCAAACTGTTCCAGTGAAATCATTTGAATAAGCAATTAGTAAGTATAAAGCCATGCACATAATTATTATAGTTTATTGTCTGTTCATTCTGATGTTTTTACAGGACCACTACTATTACTGTAATAGCTTGTGTATAGCAAATTAAAGGCTGTTTTGCACAATTATTTTTAAGTAAAAATTCTGATGTAAACGGCCTGTATCAGCTGCACTCATGAAAAAAAAAACATCTGATTGGAGCGACTTAATGAAAAATGACTGGTTTAACAGAATTGAAGTATGTCTTCTATCATAATACCACTATCAGTATTATTTTTTTTATGGCGGTAAGACAGTTACAAGAAATTAAGTAAATAAACTTTATTTTAGTCTGCCTTTCTTACACAAGAGTATAGTACAAGCATAGACATATAAAAGAGACATACAACCATTCCATTCAAAAAATAAATAGAAATTAAAACAAATGATAGCAAACTTAAGCACAAGAATGGATTTGCTGGACACCACTGTCTTATAACCAAGGCTGACATGAGCTCTTCAGTTTTTAATTTATGAAAATGTTTGAAAGGATGAAAATGTCCTGAGATTAGATCTGCACTCCATGTCGACCAGCAAACCCATATCAAATAAAGTAAAGAATTATCAATTGTTAATGAAGTAAAATCAAAGTTTACTGAGTGAGATTCCAAGAAATGTTCTAATCTGTCTTGGTCCAGTATGCACAGAAGTGCAGTTAAAAAAAAAAGTCTTAATTCATAGACAGCTGTCGGTGGTATACACTACATATGCAAATGAAAAGTACCATCCAAATAACAGCTTTAACCTTAATCAGTGTCTACTGAAAAGTTTAATCAGAGCTTCCCAAGCAGGTGAAATTCTACTGTGCTACTACAGAAGTACAAGTTGCAGTTTTGAGCCAGATGATGAGCTCAACACGTCATCAGTGAAAGCTCACCATCATCTTCTCATGGCAAGTTAGTCTTATTTTGACACATTACAAACATAGTATTGTTTTTCTCCCATGGTTGCTGTTGCCATGTGATGATATTCTGGATCTGGATCAGTTTCCAACGACAATGAAACACTTATGGAAGAAGAGTAAGACATTTCGGGTGAAAAGCTAAGTGCACAGCTGGTTGTTTTGTTAGCATAATCAGTCTATATACTTATTTGCACTCATGGACTCACTAATAAATTCATTCCACATTAGCCTTCTGTATGGAACAAAGATGGCTTTACCCCAGTACAGGACAGTTGCTGAACTAACATTGCCAGCAGCTGAACTAACATTGCCAGCATTACCAAGCTATACTCCCCACCAGCCACACACACACACACACACACACACACACACACACACACACACACACACACACACACACACACACACACACACACACACACATCATTGTTTAAAGATGCTGTGATGGCAACATACTTTCATATTTTCTTTTTTGTATTCCTTCACGACTTCGTTCCATAGCCCTATGCTCATTTTCCTAGCAAGTGGTCTTGGTGTGTACCATTTTCCTAAAAAATTTCTTGTGACTTATCAGTAGACTGTGATTCCTTCTTCTTGGCTTAGAGTTTTCTATTGGACTTAAAATGGTTCAGCCTTTAAGACTTGCATATTTTTATGAGCTGTGACAAAACTCTTTGACGATTCTAGGAGTAAAATATTTCAAACTAACAGTTTAAGAAGATAAATGTGGGGAAATATACCAACATGACAACTGTACAGACTGGAAATAATTAATCTGTGAGATTACTGCACAGAATGGCAGGAGGAGTTTAGGCCCAGTGCATGTTTATGATAAATCATTAACAAGGTAAAAAAAAATACAAAAAATAAATAAACTGGAACAGCTTCTTCACAGGCTGGACTGTAACGGAATACTTTTTCTTGAAGCAGCTTAATATTCTTATCAGGACATGATGGTGGCAAGTGCTGAATGATTTATCTCATTGTGCAGGTACTGCAGGCATTCAGCAATGACATGAATATCACCAATTTAATTAGAATTGTCTTGTAACTGTTGCCATATACATGATTTTTTAAACTTTTATAAAATGGGTTAGTATGCTGGTCCCACAATACTCTTCTGTCATGACCCAGGTCAAAGACAAATTAAAATCAGCAAGATAGTCAGTACACAATGATGTGACAATAACAGACCGACTACATAGTGTTTGGTGTTAAAATTCAAACTAAATAAAGCTCTGAAACTTAAATTATAATGAGAGGAAGGGTCTAAGATTAAGTGAATGGAGCAGTATTCACATGTATAGGTACAGATTACAATTCCAAGTAAATAACTAGTAAAACTGTCATACAAACATTAAAGAAGAAAAGTAACATACTGACATAATAGTTCAGCTGGTATCATGCATTTACCACAGATGTTATAACAGGAGGCCAACACCTCCATTTCTACTACAGTAATGATAACCTACCTATAAAAAGTTAAGATAAAAAAACTCGACATCTGGTCCAAGAAAAAGTTCTCGGTTCACAGACATATACTAGATATTACTACCAAAATACCACATATTAAAAACATAGGGCTACAAAGATAGCATTGATCCCATAACATGGAACTCCTACAGCTTTTGTTGCACAGAAATCAGTATTGGTGTCCTAAAATGATTTGTGGTATGCAAGGGTATTGGCAGTGGCAAAGAATAATTTGAGAATATATTGCAGTGTACAGAATAATTCATGAATATAGCACCATCAATACCAGTGCAAAGCATGAATCAGGTAAGGGACTGCCAAGAAGCAGTGCACAGCAAACGTCTGTGCTATGCAGCACTTAATGCTGATTGTTGTTTTTAGAGGCTGCATATTACTGGAGTCAGCTGCATAACATATTAAATGTTGCCAGTGGGTCAGTGGTCCCACTCATATCGATACACTGAATTTTATCTCTCAGGCAGTGGGCTGACAGGATGGCAAGCCACAACACTACCATACTCTTCAACAATTCTTGTCCCTTTTGTGTTGCAGCAAGCCACTATGGCATACTAGTCATATTATACAGCTACTCCAGGTATATGATTCTGCGTTCACACAGATATATGCAAAGAGCATAATAATAAAATGCATTAGCAGAACAGTTAAAACTGGCTCAGGTACGACACATGCAAGTGTGCCCTTCCAGGATGATGCTTTGAAGCACCAATAGGGCTTACAAAAAAGGTCAGAGAAAGAGGGGCATGCTCCCTGATGATGAGCATCAGGAAAAGGAATTATTCTTATGCACAATGAGAACTTACTTCCATATGAAGTGGACAGATTCACTGCAGGATAATGAGCATTTATTGTACTGTTATGGACGGAGTGCGAACTAGCAATAACGAGCATTTTCTATACTATAATGGGAGGAGGGCGAACCAGCAGTAATGAGCATTTCCTATACTATAATGGGAGGAGGGAAAACCAGCAGTAATGAGTACTTCCTGTAGTATAATAGGAGTGAAAACCAGCAGTAATGAGCACTTCCTATACTATAATGGGAGGAGTGCAAACTAGCTGTAATGAGAATTTTCTACACCATAATGGGAAGAGTGTGAACCAGCAGCAATGAGCATTTCCTATACTATAATGGGAGGAGTGCGAACCAGCAGTAAGGAGCATTTCTATACTATAACGGGAGGAGTGCAAACCAGCAGTAATGAGCATTTCCTATACTATAATGGGAGGAGTGTGAACTAACATAAACTAATCTCGCTGGAGGTCCTCATCCCGCCCCCACCTGAAACAAAAAAGACCACAGTGAAAAACTTCTCAAAAGCCGATTTCACACTTCTAAAAACTAGTGTGGTCTCCTTTAAGGCCCCTGAGCCAGTGGTAAACATTACTCAAACCGCTGAATCACTTACAAATGCCTTCTACCAGCACCAACAGGACTGCATGGATCAGGCAATCCCAAACAAAACTAAGACTCTCTGTACCAAAGGCAAGCGTCCAGTCTGGTGGACCCCGGCCATAAACAAGCTCTACAACAAAAGGAGGAAGCTACTACAAGATAGAGCAAAATCCTTGAAGGGTAAGACACCTTTGATCATTATAAGTAAAAAACTAAGAGCTCTCATAAAATCATCCAAGGCAAATTTTGAGAGAAAAATCGCCAAGGACTCTAAAGCCAATCATAAGGCCTTCTTTAGCTATGTTAGAAACCTAGGAGGAAACTCCCAGATATGCTCAGAATTAGTTCAAAATGATGTGAAAATTACTGAACCTACACACATTGCCAACATACTGGCTGACAGGTTCAGTGCAAACTTCTCCCCCCCCCTCCCCTCCAAAAGGAGAGATATCTATTCCAGAGGATTGTAGCCCCCCAAACATCTCCAACGCCCAGGTGAGAACTGCCCTCACTAAGGCAAAAAACACAGCATCCATGGGACCGGATGGTGTCCCCGGCTGTGTGCTTCACGAACTCAACGAGGAATTAAACCCTCAGTTAGGACAGCTTTTTAATCTTAGCCTCACCTCAGGATACGTACCCAAGGAGTGGTGCACGGCGACTGTGGTCCCACTTCATAAGGGCGGTGCCTCCACAGACCCTGGAAATTACCGCCCCATTAACTTGACAAGCCTTATCTGCAAAGCCATGGAGAGGATCATAATGGAACTCATAAATAAAGACATAGGGAACTTTGCAGACTTTGGATCCAACCCAGTTTGGCTTTGTCAAAGGCAGATCCTGCCTCTTAAACTTGGTTGACTTTTTCGAGACAGTCACCAAGGCCATTGATGAGGGAAAGGCAGTCCATACAGCCTACCTCGACCTGGCAAAGGCCTTCGACACAATACCCCACTCAGGTATCATCGAAAAACTCATCAGCTTGAATGTAAACCCATACATCACAAGATGGGTTGCAAACTGGCTAAGTGACAGAACCCACAGGGTCAGAGTTGCTGGAGCCATGTCAGACTCAAAGCCTGTCACAAGTGGTGTCCCACAGGGCTCTGTCCTGGGTCCACTCTTGTTCGGCATCTACTTTTCTGAAGTACAAGCAAACACAGGAGGGTTATGGCTGACCAAGTTTGCAGATGACTGCAAACTGGGCGCCATAGTCGAAAACACATCTGACACAGATATCCTCCAGAAGGGCCTCACAGAAATGGATAACAGGTGCCAGAGCCATGGCCTGAAGTTAAACACCAAAAAATGCATAGTCATACCCTTCGGGAAAAACAAGGTTACCCCTAGCTACCATATAGGTGGCAATCCACTGAGCACAGAAAAATTCATCAGGGATCTGGGGACCCAGGTTGACAGTAGCCTTTCGTTTGACACTCATGTTGCTAAAGTAGTTAGGAAAACCTTCTATATCGCCCACCTGATCATGAAGGGATTCACATCTAGATCAAGGGAGGTCATCGTCCCCTGTACTCATCACTCATTAGACCTATGATTGAGTACAATGCCCGTTCGAATGTATCTGACCAGACACCTGCTGCAGCTTGAAAGGCCCCAAAAGTTCCTCACCAAAAGGATAAAGGGTCTCAAAAATATGTCTTATGCTGCCCGACTGAAAGAACTCCAGCTCTATTCAGTCTCATACCGCTTGCTCAGAGGTGACCTGTGCCTGACATATAAGGCCATGTCAAACCCAGATTTGATGAATATGCTTCACCTCAAAAAATCTAGATCCCTCAGAACCACAAGGGCGGGAGACTTAAACCTTGACACGGTTATAAATAGAATGTGCTGGAGGGACAGATTCATCACCCAGAGACTCCCTATGCTGTGGAACAAAATCCCGGTACATGTGAAGCAGAGCACCTCGCTGGCCTTGTTCAAGAGGAATCTTGACCAATGGATGGAAGATCGCAGATATACCCCAGGGATTACTTCAGTGTCACTGCTTGACAGAGGCACAGCAAAATGATAGGCATAGTTTTTATTCAAACTAAAGGGGTGGCGAAAGCCACATAACTATGGGCTAGGCTTATAAATGCCCTTGGGCAGATAGCCTCGTATGAACCTATAACCTATGAACCTATGAACAGTAAGGAGTATTTCTATACTATAATGCGAGGAGTGCAAATTAACAGTAGTGAGCACTTCCTGTAGTATAATGGGAGGAGTGAAAACCAGCAGTACTGAGAACTTCCTATAGTATAATGGGAGGAGTGTGAACCAGCACTAATGAGCATTTCCTACACTATAGTGGGAGGAGTGCGAACCAGCAGTAATGAACATTTCCTATAGTATAACGGGAGGAGTACGAACCAGCAGTAAGGAGCATTTCTATACTATAATGGAAGGAGTGCAAACAAGCAGTAAGGAGCACTTCCTATACTATAATGGGAAGAGTGCAAACCAGTAGTAATGAGCACTTCCTGTAGTATAATGAGAGGAGTGCAAACAAGCAGTAATGAGCATTTCCTATATTATAATGGGAGGAGTATGAAGCAGTAGTAAGTAGCATTTCCTATATACAATGGGAGGAGTGTGAACCAGCAGTAATGAGCATTTCCTATACTATAATGGGAGGAGTGCAAACCAGCAGTAAGAAGCATTTCCTATGCTATAATTGGAGGAGTATGAACCAGCAGTAATGAGCATTTCCTATACAATAATGGGAGGAGTGCGAATCAGCAGTAATGAGTATTTCCTATATTATAATGGGAGGCGTGCGAACTAGCAGTAATGTGCATTTCCCATACTAACATGGGAGGAGTGCGAACCAGCAGTAACGAGCATTTGCTATACTATCATGGGAGGAGTATGAACCAGCAGGAATGAGTATTTATTTTCCCTCATCAGCTTAAATAAGCAAATAAGATGCCTAGTAAAAAATCTAAAGCCGACTACAAATCTAAATTGGCCATCCTTGGCCAAGGTATTTATCAGCTACATCCACAACCTCAGTGGAAAATACCAGACATGTGCAGAACATGTTGTAAATGGCACAACCTGTACTGAACCTGGGGATATTGCAAACCTGCTGGCGGATAGGTTTAGTGAGAACTTTTCCCCCTTGTCTCCACCTCATATACCACAAGACATGCCACCTACATATTCTTCTCCTGTAATCTTTAAGGAACAGGTCCTTAATGCCCTTTCCAAAGCTAACAACAGCGGCCTCTATGGGACCAGACAACATCCCTGGCTGCTTTCTAAATTGTTTAAAGCAGGAGCTAGTCACACCTCTGAGTATCCTCTTCAACCACAGCTTAAGCACTGGGTATGTCACTGCAGACTGGAAAATTGTTACCGTCATCCCCCTACACAAGGGTGGTTCCTCCACTGACCCCGGAAACTATAAACCCATAAGTCTGACCAGCCACATATGCAAGGCCATGGAAAGAATCATCATGGACCTTATCAACAAGGATATGGACAACCTACAAATCCTGGACCCATACCAGTTTGGCTTCTTCAAGGTGAGATCATGTCTACTGAACTTGGTGGACTTCTTTGAGACAGTCACCAAAGCCATGGGCGAGGGCAAAACTGTGCATACGGCCTATTCGGACTTAGCAAAGGCCCACTTAGGTATCATTTGTAAACTTGCCCAGCTGAATGTAATCCCGTATATCATTAGGTGGGTTGCAAATTGGCTCACCGATAGACCCCACACAGTTAAATAAGGAATTATGCATCTACCAACGGACCAGGAACCAATGGAGTTCCACAGGGCTCATTGCTGGGGCCCCTATTGTTTGGAATATACTTGTCAGATGTACACACCAAAACAAAGGGCATGTGGCTGACAAACTTTGCAGATAGCTGCAAGCTGGGCATGGTCATAGAATCTTCTGGTGATATTGAAACCATTCCGGAGGATCTTACTCAAACCAAGTATTGGTGCCAAAGTCATGGGCTAAAGTTAAATGCAAAAAAGTGCATCATCATTGCCTTTGGCAAGGGAGACATCCCTGTAAACTACCTCATTAACAACAACACCTTAAGTACCCAATCCATGGTGAGGGATCTGGGCACATGGGTTGACAGCAATCTCTCCTTTGACCACCATGTCTCCTCAGGTAAGGAGAGACTTCTATATCACCCATCTTATTAGTAAGGGCATTGCCACTAGGAAAAAGGAGGTTATAACCCTGTGCACTCTTCATTTATCAGCCAATAACATAATATAACATCACATTTGGTATGTACCTCATCAGGCACCTACAGCAATTGGGGAGAAATCAGAGGTACCTCACAAAGAAAATTCAAGGTGTTCAAAATGTGCTTTATGTTAATAGACTAAAGTCCATGTCTCTATACTCTGTGTCATACAGACTACTCAGGGTAGATCTCTGTCATGTATATAGGGCAACCTCAGATGGAAATTTTGCACATTAACAAGTCAAATGGCACTCACTGCACTCACTCTAGTGACCTTAACGTGAGATGTGATATCAACAGGACTTGTTGAAGAGACAGGTTCATCTCTCAGAGGCTTCCCCTACTCTGGAAAAGACTGCCAATCCAAGTTAAACAGAGCCTTTCATTGAATTTTTTTAAGCATAATCTGGATGATTGGTGGGAAACTACAAATTCACCCCAGGGGTCTCACCAGCGTCCCTTCTGGACATAGGCAGCAGATCTTGATTTGGTCTGCTAATAGCATCTATACAACAGGGAAACTGGAAAAAATTGACTAGGCTTGTAAAGGCCTCAAGGGTCACTAGCCTAGTAACCTCCTAGCATCCTAGGATCCTATTATACTATCGTAGGAGGACTACCAAACAGCAGTAATGAGTATTTATTACACTATCATAGGAGGAGTGCGAATCACCAGTAATGAACATTTACTGTACAATCATGGAATGAGTGTGAACCATCAGTGATGAGTGCTATTGTGCTTTATAGGAAGATGATACATACTGCTTATGCACCATTACACAATGATGGTCTCACTACAGCTTATGCACCTTACACAATGATAGCTTCACTAAATGTTGTAGTTGGAGCAGGTTGCAAGGTTGAAGTCCTAATTCCATTTGATAAAATTAATTATCGCATTACATCCAGTTATAGATTTCCATCTATAACCACTTCAGAGCATGCAGAATACCTTAACCAGTTAGGAAAGTGAACGGTAGAATCAAATACTTTTCTTCTATGTGATTTAAATTATTTGCACATGGACTGGCAAACAGTTACTACCAGCAACTAATACACCCAGAGATTCCAGACCTTTACAGACCAATCATCTAGACCAAATTGTCCATCCAGTCATTTAGAGGTGCTAAACTTTTTGAACTTTTCCTCACAAACATTTCTCTCAATTGCACCATCACACCTGTTATCTCTGCCTAGTCAAATATGGCCATCTTGCTGCGATCTTCTATATAAGAACCTGCTTTTTGGACAATAATCACTTGTCTGGACAGTTGAGAGGTATGTGAAACTTCAAAGAAGTTACAATTTCACTTTGCTTATTCCTTATTATGGTCAACATTGAATATAATGCACCTTTTGGTATGAACCTTGTCAAGCAAACCAGCTTGATGGACCTCAGCATTTCCTCACCAAAAATATCTCTAGCTACTCTGATAGATTTAAAACCATGTTCATCTATTTAGTGTTGTACAAACATCTGAGGGGTGATCTTTGCTTAGTTTTCCATGCTACAAATAACTCAGCACACTAAACTCCTTCAGCCAAGAAGAACCAGTTCTAAAGGCATCACCCGTTCTAGAAACCTAAAAATACTACCAAATCAACAGTTCAAAATGGCATGACAGATACTCAGTGCATGTAAACATTTCTAGAATAATCTTCCCTTATCTATCAAGCAGAGTACTCCTCTACCAGCCTTTAAGACCAGTCTAGATAACAGAATGGAAGATCATATATTTTCACTTGGGTTAGGTGATGAAAGTATACTTAATGAGGGACACTGTTAGTGTTCCACCAGTACTGGGCAATATGCCTTAGCTTCTTTTTATTTTTTCAAATAATATTTTATTATTTTCAACAAAGTATCAAACAATGATTAATCTGGTATGCATAGCTGATAGAACAACACTCATATGGTTTCAATACAATCCTTAGACTCTACATAACTCTCTCTATCACAAATATAAAGATATATACAAATATACAAATATACAAACCATGCTACTGCCTCTTGGATAGGGAGCCAAACTGGTTCCAGTGAGAGTCTTGGTGGTTAATTTAAGAGGAGGGGGCACACTCAACAACACAATGTCTAAATAGGAAAGTTGCAAAAGCTCCATTAAGTACAGATCCAAGTTAACTGCATTGCACCTTCTGACCCTTAGCTAATCCTTTAGAATAAGGTCAAATAAAAGTTTCCAATATTTCTGGTAATACA
Source organism: Protopterus annectens (assembly GCF_019279795.1). Lineage (NCBI taxonomy): Eukaryota > Metazoa > Chordata > Ceratodontiformes > Protopteridae > Protopterus > Protopterus annectens. The sequence continues at coordinate 275,344,600 of NC_056730.1, read as the reverse complement.
TTTGTTTATTAATGTTTCCTATGAAAAGTTTATGTGAGGATATGAATTTAATTGCCAGATTCTTAAACCCACTCCAGGATACTTTGGTGCGGTCCATCCAATTTTTGGTTGTGTAAATTTGAATAAAAAACAGTGGGTAATAAGGACATGATATTTCAATTTAGATATTCTCAGATCTGTAATATGTAGGACCGCTAATTCCCATGATAGGGTTGACTTCTGATAGCCCATTTTTTTCTAAGCGTATGTTAAGGGAGCACCAAAGTTTATGAGTGTGCTTACAGAACCATTGGATGTGTAATAGGTCCGCATGAGGGAAGTAGCAGCATGCTGAGGAGACGTTAGAATTAAATTTGTTTAATATAGAGGGAGTAAAATAGGTATTGTTATTAATCATTAGTTGAATGTATATAAGTTTTTGGAATGGAGTTGACTTGATAGTGGACTCAGTTGCACTGAGTTTCTGGTCTTCAGTAAATTTCATGCTGGTCCCAGAAGTTAGAGAATAGCACCTTATTTTGGTATCTAGAGGCCACAATTATTTTATAAGTATTTGACAACATATGGTTCTTGCTGGTTAAGCTATCAATGATAACTCCTACACTAGCTATGTATTTTTCAATGTCTGGAGTATCTATGGTTAGTGTTGCTACAAGCTCCCTGATCTGATGCAAAATAATAGTATATTTAAATCCCAGCTTTAGTTCACTTCTCAGTTCTTATAACAATTTTTCTTTATGTTTATGGATATCCCATACCATGCATTCTTTGAAGGGTAGTCTGATAGATTGAGCACATTATTATTAATTCTTATGTTGGGGTTCATGTGTATAGGTTGGAGAAAGGAAAGGATTTTATCCAAATCAAGGGATTTTATTAAATCCTGAAAAGTCTTTACTCTTTGTTTGAAGATACTATTTATTTTAGAGTTCTTTAGATTAATTGCAGACAGGAAGGGGAGGGGTTTTGGGTTAAGATTATTGTCGATTAAGTGGTTGTGCCATATTCTTACCCATGGAAGGGACCAGGTATCTTTCTTCAGGTTGGACATTGAAATTAAAATAATTATATTTGCACATATGATCTGGTAATATAGTTGGAAGTCAGGAAGACTCAGTCCTCCTTTTTCTTTAGGATATATTAATTTTTGATAACTTATCCTAACCGACTCAGGAAAACATATACATTTGGTTAATTCATTGTGTAGTGTTTGAAAGAAATTATTTGGGACTGTCAGATTCGAGGCATTGAGTTGGTATAGAAATTCAGGTAAGATGTTCATCCTGATAATTGCTGCTTTCAATAACAAAGACAGTTTCAATTGCTGCCATCTATGTAGGTCTTGCAGAGTGTGTGCCCATACTTTCCTAAGGTTATTCTGGAACATGGAAGCATAGTTATGTTCATATTGTATCCCTAAATATTTGAAAGAATACTCAATTTTGAAGGGTGATTCTGTAAATAAGTATTCTTTATGGTAAAGAGGATTGATAGGGAAAATGAATGACTTCTTTAGGTTGATTTTATAGTTTGATATTACCGGGAATTTTTCAATTCTACTCATTAATTTCTTTAGATCAGAGTTGGGTCATTCAAAGTAGATATTTAAATCATCTGCAAATGCAGATAAGGTTATCCTGCTATTCAGGAGTTTTGGAATGGAATGGAAATGTGGCTTGGGAGATATACAGAAAGAGGGGTTCTATATAGAGATTGAAAAGGTGAGGGGCATCCCTGTCTAGTTCCATTTAATATCTTGATAGGCTTTGATGTTATTTTATTGATGCAGAGGTAAGTAAAGGACTTGTTGTACAGGGTTTTAATTAGAGTGATAAACATTTTGGGGATGTTGAATTGGGCCATAGCGCTAAATAGGAAGTTCTAGCTGACTCTGTCAAAAGCTTTACACGCGTCTAGGATTAAACCATATCTTGGGATTTGTTCGTTTTTAAGGAGATGTGTCATAGCATCCAGAGTTAGGGTGTTATCCCAAGTTTGCCTATTTCACATGAATCCAGCTTGTTCTGGAGATATTATGTATGGCATAACTTTTTTCAGTCTTTCTCTGCTAAGATTGAGGATAAACTTTGTATATCTTGATTGATTAAAGATATCAATCTATAATTATGCAGAGTAGATTAAGCTATGCTATTCTTTGGTATGAGAATTGTTTTGGAGCTATTTATGTAGTAATCAGTTATACCATTTAGTTTAATATAATTATAAACTTTCAAAAGTATTGGGGACAATTTTTGATTGAATGTTTTGTAGAATTCAGATGTGTATCCATCTGGGCCTGGTGCCTTTCCTGGCTTTAGTTTCATTATGACGTCAGTTATTTCTTGTTGATTGAGAGGGGCATTAAGTGCCTCTACCTGGTTCTCCATTAATTTGGGGAATGTAATCTTCTTAAAGTAGCCTTCAATTTCTTTCATTGAAGGTTGTTGGGTATCCATACCATAGAGTTCTGAATATAATTGTAAAATATTTCTAATATTTGTTTATCAGATTTGTCTTGATATTGAGGAAGTGATATCCTGGCTGTCTCTTGTCTGTTAGCAATTATTCTTGCCACGACCTTAGAGAGGAACTGCACCCATTCAGAATATTTAGCTATGTATTTTAACTCATGGAAAGAATAATTCTGTTGGTATAATTCGAATAGTTGTCTGTGTGTTCTGTATTGCTTTGTCAGTGTCAGGATTTGGTTTAGCTAGTTGATTATTTTCCAACTTTTTCAGTTCAGCTACTAATTTGTTTTCTTTTTCTTTAGGTACTCTTTTGAAGTATACCATTTTCTGAATTAGAGTTTCCCTCAGTTTTGCCTTACAAGCAGCCATTTGGACATCATATGGGATATTTGTGTTCTCTAGATTCTTTTCTAGTTCAAGCAGGACATTTGATACCTCGTGTATCATGTCTGATTTAAAAAGTAGATTGTTGTTTAACATCCAGTAATCACTATTAAATCTATTCATTGGACTATACTTAGTTGGGTTTATTTTCAAAGTGATTTTCAAATGATCGGATAAATACCTGGATTCAGAAGAATATTTAATCTCTCCTTTTATTAAAGCCTCAGAAATGAGGAAAATATCAATCCTTGACCAGTTATTGTGACATTTAAAATAATATGTATAAAAATAATTTCTCCCCTGACCTTCACCAAATGAAATAGGGTCTATCAGGCATAAGTCAGTCATAGGTTCATTTAGGGCAATGGACGCTTGTAAGTTTTGAGAGAGGGGGTTACTAATACGGTCTAGGCCTGGGTCAATAACTGCATTCCAGTCTCCACCTTTTATATAATCATGATCAGGGAACTTGAGTAATATATTATATATTTCCAGTACAAAATCTTGTTTTCTCATGCATAGGCCATAAATATTAAGGAATAGTGTTGATTTCCCATTTGCCATATTTGGAGCTATAAAATAACACCATCTACCTCTTACATCTGAGTTATGTTCTATGATTGAATGTTGAAATTTTTTTTAATTATTGTGGCTACACCCTTGGGATTTGAACTATCTCCAGCCGCAATTATAGCTTTTATCCTTTTCCTGTTTAGAGCTCCTTTCCATTCGTCATTAAGCATGTGTCTTTCTTGTATAAAACATGCATTTACCTCTGATTTGAAGATTAGGTGCATCAACAAGTTTTTCTTATTTTTGTCTTGCAATCCCCTCACTTTCCATGAATCTATAGTCCACATTGCCAAGCCTTAGTATTTGAAATAGTGTTTAAATTAAAGATTTGCAGATTCGTTTTGAAGTAAGTGTTTTCCCAAGAAGCTCCTCCAACTTTGCTTAGATGTGAAAATAATAAAGAGTACACCCCTAGTGCAGTAGCACCACGTCATTTCAATACCAGACCTGTGCCTACCCATCCACCCCGCTCGATTGAAAGGGCTTGATGGCGTGTGGTTACAGAGAAAAACATTAGCATATGATGTTTACTGTAAAAGACATGTAAACTGCAATAACGATACTAAATAACCTTACTAACACTCTTTTAAATCTAAAACATATACAAAACAATAACAACTCCTAGATTGGTCATCCCTTACCCTACTTAGAATTCCACTTCTCTCCTGTTTGGAAGTATAACTAAAACCATATTTAAAATTAGTATAGAAACACAAAGTTTTTAAGCTCAAGCATGTTACTCCAAAGTATTTTAGTCATAATAATTGATGTGAAAATGATTTAATGAGGTCCCTCTTTCTAATAGCAGACTGAAGTGTAGTATAGAACAGGACTTAAATACATTGTTGAAAGTCTTAAGATATCTTTCATACTGTGGTCAGATCTTATATCTACTTGTGCCATATACTAGTTATTTAGCGTTTCTGGTATGTACCATAGTCAGCCCATCCTTGGGAGATTTCCCTTTAACCAATAAGCTAATAATACACTTTACAAAGCCAGTAACGAAAGTAGCAATTGTCCAAAGCATCATTGTCACAAAATTTACTTAGAGATAAAGAAAAGAAAATCCTCAGATCGGTTCCATCTGTTGCTTCACATGAAGACAAAATGTAGATCTCAATCCTGATTCCAGGCAGTCACAAACTGTAAAGAACTATAATACTGGATGAAAGAGCAAATACTAGGACTTAAATGACTCATTTAGGCTTGGGGATTGCATGTGGAGACTAGACTAGCTAAGCTAATGCTTGAATGTCTTTAGTCTCATCGAGAAACCCGTTATCAGTCACAGCTAGCCATAAAGTCTTAAGACTTTTTATATAAGATAACCTTACATCGCTCATTAAAAAATTAGAGTATAATGTATCCCAATTAGCGCACCATAGGATATGTATACCACAGGGTACCCAGTCAGGATCACAAATTCAGCCCGAAGTACATTAGTGTGAACATCAGCTTGAAATTAAATGATACTTAGTGTTTTAAATGTATCCTGAAGTTTGTAACTTGAAAAAGGCTAAAGGGCCACAGCTGAAAAGACATTTCACTTAACAGATTACTTCCTGAAGTACAAATACATGTTTTTAAATAACTTTAGTGGAGGCCAGTGATCTGAATGCCCACATCCATATTTGCATGGCATTTGATGACACGTGGCTTACTTATTTAGCACAAATAGGTTCACAGGTTCATAGGTTGGTACTAAGCTATCGGTCCTAGGGCCTATACAAGCCTAGCCATAACAATTCCCTGGATATTTCTTCCCACAATATTTACTTCCTTAGACCCCTGTCTAGCAGGGTGACTGACGTGATCCCTAAGGTGAATTTCCTATCTCCCATCCAATTGTCAAGGTTCCTTTTGAAGAGGGCCAAGGAGGTGCTCTGTTTGACATGTATGGGTAGTCTATTCCAGAGTATGGGGAGTCTCTGGGTCAGGAACCTATCCCTCCAGCATGTTTTGTTCATTGTGATGACAAGGTTTAGATCCCTGGAGCGTGTGTCTCTGAGGGATTGGGATTCCTTTAAGTGGAGCATGTCCAGCAGCTCAGGGTTTGACATGGCCTTGTATGTTAAGCAGAGATCACCTCCGAGTAGACGATATGCCACAGAGTATAGCTGGAGTTTTTTTAGATGGTCAGCATAGGGCAGTTTCTTTAGGCCTGTGATTCTTTTAGTGAGGTATTTCTGTGGCCTTTCCAGCTGTTGCAGATGTCTTTTGAGGTACATACCAAATGGGGCATTGTACTCTATAATGCGTTTAATGAAGGATGAGTACAGTGGGATAATGACCTCCTTTTTTCTGGATGAAAAGCCCTTAGTGATGAGGTATGCCACATAGATCGATTTCCTGACTGTTGTGGCGATGTGGTTATCGAAGGTGAGACCACTGTCCACCTGTGTTCCTAAGTCTCTTATCACGCTTTCAGTGTTTATTGTACTACCACCTATGTGGTAATTCATGGGTACATGGTTTTTACCAAAGGGGATAACTACACACTTCTTGGCATTGAGCGTGAGCTCATGGCTCTGGCACCAAGCATATGTTTCTGTAAGGCCCTTTTGTAGAATATCCACATCATTTGGGGATTCAGTAATGGCTTCCAGTTTGCAGTCATCTGCGAACTTTGTTAGCCAGAGTCCCTTAGTGTTGGCCTGTACTTCAGAGAAGTAGATGCTAAACAAGAGTAAAAAATAAAATAAAATAAAAAAAAAATAGCAGCTTCCACTTCATTCTCTCCAGGCAAGCAATCGCAATCATTACACTATGCCATTTTCCTCCTTCTTTACCACTGCGGAGCTGAAATCCCATCCTTTAATTACATATAATATCTGCTTATATGCTTTACTTTAGGTCTTTAATAGTAAAGGTGACCTGATCATAAACCTCTTATGACTTTTCATATTGACATCTCATAGTGTCCCAATAAACATTGTTATAAGCTTCTTGTTGTCTATTGCAACAGAACGAGGAACACCACTATCTCTCCAAACTCTTGAGCTTCAATATACAAGAAATGGAGCAAAAATCATTTAACCCAGGGTACATAAGTGTCCAGTCTAATTTGCCAGTATAATTCAAACTGCTCCAAGATTAAAGATTTTGAGCAACCTCTTTCACTTAATTGAACTTGATCTATGACCCTAAAAGTAAAGGAATGCCCAGGGTTCAAGGAAGCGTGCTTAGCTAGAGCATTTTCTGTTTTGTTCTTCCTAATACTATATAGGTGCTCATAAATTCTCTCTTTATGTTTATGATGGTCTTACCTATATAAAAGCATGGACACAGCTGGCACCTTGCCAGATATACTAACCCTTTGGAATTGCAGTTTAATTTGCTTTTGCTTCTATATTTGTTCCCCTGTAAGGTGAAAGACTCATCTACTTCAATGTATTTACAATAGGGACAGGCCTCACATTTCCCCATCCCTGGGCGTCTAACTACTCTTTTCTGTCCAAGTTCAAGTTTAATTATCCCTTGAAGGCTTTTCAGCTGAGGTACCTGGAGACACCAGTAAAGTAATTTTTCTACTCGGAAGACTCTTTGTCATATTTTATTTATTTTATTTCACCCTACTTTTTCTCTTGGTTTTATATAATTCGGATTTTAAAATGGTACCTTTTAGTCATGTATTTTTGTGATACTTTTGTGACACGATTTTTTGTCATATGACTATTTGAGATCAGGTGATCATTAATGTATCATGTGATTTGGTGGAAGACTATTTTAGTCCAATGTATGCTTTTAACTTTGTTTGAAGAAGTTTAGCTACTTAACTAAATAAAAGCGCTTACTGTGATTTGTTTCAAATGAATTGTGTTGGTCGAGAGTAATCCGTGCAGTTCCTTTCTGTATTTTGAAGTTGAAAGCTGCAAAAACTCTTTGAAGATTTCTTATTCTAGTTGTGATTATGAGGTTAATTACTAATTTTGGCTGATTTTGGATAGGTGCTCTGTGGATAGGGTGCTTTTAAGACGTCCAACATCTTGGAATCAGCCATGCTTAAGCTTCTTGATGGTCTCCTTTGGCCCAACTTAGTAAAAAGCTATGAACCTCAAAGCATGGCTGAGTTCATTACCATGCTGTTGCTGAGGAATGATTATTTATTACACAGTAGGTAGCACAATATGATCAGATCCATGATGAAGAAGCAGTCAATGTCATGTGATACATTCATGAATCCTAACCATAAAGTGGGATTTTAAATGTAAGTAAAATAATTACATGTGTGTAAATAATTAAACCAGAAGCATTGCAAGGGTAGGGAGAAAATGGAGCGCATCCTGAGTACAAGATATGAAGGTGACAATTGCAAATTCTAATCTGGTGGTAGTACAATAACAACTTTCAGTTTCTGAGTGCTAGTTGTACATTTACAGTCAGGCTTGAAGCACTACTGCTTCAGTGCTCTATGCTTTATAATTAGAATGTTGCAAGCTACATGTTACAATTGTAGCAAGTTGTTTGCTGCAGTTATTTTGAAAGAATAACCTTTTTGTTAGATCCTGAGTTGGAGGATGTTTCTTGCTCCTGAACTTAAGAGTTGAAAAGGGGCCAACAGTCTGAGCCGCTGCAGTGGACATCACTATACCAAGTTCTGGTGCTGAATAAAAGACCCATTTTTTATATCGTCTGCAACAACGCAACATCCTGAATGTTTCAAGTGATTACTTTTAAAATACCTGGCAATACCTCCTTAGGTGGATAATCTCTCCTTTCGGCTTGCAATGATATGTGTGCCTTCCTTTAGGCATGAATGAGATGTTTTCTGGTACACAGTACATCAGTGTTTTCCAACCAATCTAAAAGTACTTAACACATATTTCCTGTTCACCATTGCTTTTTATTTAATATAGCAGACAGACTTACCTGTTGAAAATGGGGTGAAGATATTACTTGGAATTGCAACCCTGTCTTCTGTGTTTCGTGCCCAGTCCACCATTCCTTTCCTTCCTTTCATGGGAAAATTGATGTCAGTTTGAACAGAGGATGCAGGCAACTTCTGAATACTAGCCACTGAGGACATAAACAAGAGATATAAATGAAGTGACCCTGTAGCCTTTCTTATTAAACTTAACAAATGCCAGTAACTAAATTAATTAAATCATGGTAGCAGCTTCATATAGCATATCATGCTGACATTACAACGTTTCAATTTAATAAATCAATGTTAGTACATTTTTTATTTTGTCACTTTTTTGATGACTAGTCCTGAGTACGTTACACACACCTGTACTCTTATCTAGTTTATAATGTGACTTGCAATGCAACATGATGCCTATCGCCTATATCGACAATATTGCCAGTGCAAAAGTATGTTCAGACTTTAATTAATACCTCCATGAAAAAGTATGCTCAGATGTTGGCTAATGTCCCCTATGGGTAGGCACAGTTCCTAAATAAATAAATAAGTGAATAAATAAAATAAATATGTACATAAATATTTGAATATAATTTTGATTATCATTGTGGGTTAAAATCCAGCTATCAACAAATTCTGTGAAAATAAACTATGAATATATACCATTTCTGATGCACTTTGCAAAACAGCTAATGAAATAAGCATTCCTGACATCAAGATCAAGTTGGGTTACAGATGCATATAGGATACCCTTGGTGTCTTATCTTGGCTTTGAAGTTAAAAATGACTGAATAATGAATAGAAAAAGCTGTCTGAAGGAGGAAGGACTGGGTGATATAAAATGTCTGCAGAGAAAGTTAACCCACCTCTAACCCACCCACTCCATTACTGCTGCTGCCATTATCATTTGGAAGCCACACTATGTATACCACTCCCAACCTGTCCACTCCTACACTACTACAGCTGTCATCATTATTTGGAAGCCACACTATGTATACCACTCCCAACCTGTCCACTCCTACACTACTACAGCTGTCATCATTATTTGGAAGCCACACTATGTATACCACTCCCAACCTGTCCACTCCTACACTACTACAGCTGTCATCATTATTTGGAAGCCACACTATGTATACCACTCCCAACCTGTCCACTCCTACACTACTACAGCTGTCATCATTATTTGGAAGCCACACTAAGTATACCACTCCCAACCTGTCCACTCCTACACTACTGCTGCTGCCATCATTATTTGAAGGCCACACTAAGTATACCACTCCATAGGCTCAAAGGTTCATAGGTGTTTACTAGACTAATGACCACAAGGGCCTTTTTAAGGCTAGACATGCATCCCAAATCTGACAAGTTCTGATACCTTTTATAAGTGTAAGCATGGGCCTGGGAGATTAACAATTTACAGATTACTTGTCTGCATCAGAGACATAGGTGTCAAATCAGGGATGAAGTTCTGGTTCCCCATCTAGTTGTCCAAGTTGCAAATGAATTGGGTTAGGGAGGAAGTCTACTTCACTTGGATGGGGAGCCTGTCACATGGATGGTGAGCCTGACTACAAACCTGTCGACTCCCACACTACTGCTGCTGCCATCATCATTTGAAAGCCACACTAAGTATCCTATCCCCAATCTGTCCACTCCTTCACTACTGCTGCTGCTGCAATCATCATTTAGAAGCCACATTAAGTATACCACCCCCAACCTGTCCACTCCCACACTACTGCTGCTGCCATCATCATTTGGAAGCCACACTAAGTATACTATCCCCAATCTGTCCACTCCTTCACTACTGCTGCTGCTGCAATCATCATTTAGAAGCCACATTAAGTATACCACCCCCAACCTGTCCACTCCCACACTACTGCTGCTGCCATCATCATTTGGAAGCCACCCTCAGGATACCACCCCTAACTTGTCCACTCCCACACATACTAAGTATAACTCTTTAGACCATTATCCTTATTGACAGCACTTCTAGAGATCAAAGTCCTTATGCATTTTATAGTCAGATAAGATTTTGCTGTACCAGCTTAATTATTGCATCCCTTGCTACTAGTGGAGGATATAGAGATTGTCTGTCTTTAAAATAAAATGATGTCACCAGGCTTAATTATTTCATATGGCTGATGATTTGATTGTGGTCATCATTTGCTATATATAGCTAATTAAAACAACCATACATCTATTTTTCATGTATTTATGACATATTTCCAGACAACAGGTTTATTCACTGGTAACCATTTGAAATTCTAAGACTTGTTCATGCAATTCCTGGGATAGCAATAATGAATGACAGAAACTACAGAATTGCATTTACCAAGTACAAGACTGCTGTTCTCCAGAATACATCCTTTTTTAAAAAGCATGACAATCTTGGAGTTGGCGGATATGCATATATACATTTCCTTTACAAAACAACTTTAAAAAAAGAAATGTTCAGCATTTGCTGTTCTCCTGTGTTTTCAGTCTTTTTCCCCCATCATTCCGGGGCTTGGCATTACAAGTCTCAGCATTTCAGTAGGGAGCCTCATCCAATATACTGTCATGGTGCATGACTCAAGATCCACATGACTATAAAGGTTGAGAAACAAAAGACTCTACTTATCAATTTCCCTTGTTTTTCAGCAGTTTGGTCCTTTCACCAGGCAACATACTAATCTACCATGGTGTTGTAATGGATGAATGCATGCTACACAATTACAGCTAGCATAAAGCAAGGTTCTTACATTACAACAGATTTTCACACCAGCACAGTGACAGGACTGGAGCACACCAAACAATCTGAATAAGGAAACCAGAAAGAGGTTAGGGGACAGGAATTTTCTATGACTAAAGAGACTGTTGCTATGATGACTACCCCATAAAACAGCACCATGATACTTCAAAGCTGCTTTCTTTACAACAGGGTTAGGTAGCATACTGATCTATAAATCCAAGACCTGAGTGGAAACCACATTCAGCATCCTTTGCACTAATGCCATCAATGGCCTTGGGCATCCTTCAAATTCCGAATGTTTGTGAATGTGTGAATAGTGAAACATACTCCTGCCTTGCAGAATGCAAAAGAGAATGCACATCTCCCTCTCCTGAAGACATTTACACATACATGAAGAATTATATCAGCATGCAAAGCAACTGCCTATCAGACTGGAAATTGGTAGGAATAGATAAGTAAATATGTATAAACTTGCATACTGCTTTAAGATGGCTTAAATTGTTCACAAACTATATCACATTACACATACTTATTCTCTGTGTGTTCCTTTATAGCATATTTTGATTTAGCTGCTATTATCACTGTGACTACCTGGGTGTAACTATGTAAGTGTTACTGTTCTAAAATGTTATGAAGATCTCATCACTACGGTACATATATACCTTATACTATTTCTAAAAGGTATTGTAAATTATGATACTTAACCCATTTTTCAGTTTAACTCACGTCATTTGTATTGCCCATAAATCAATGCATATGTTATACAATGTCTATTGTCCAGAACAAACCTGAAAGAATCCTTGGATTAGTGTTCTTACCTAATTAACAAATAGTAAACAAAACAACCCACAGTATTCAGAGGAAAAGTGTATTTTTGGTTCTGATAATGCATCAGTTTTCTAATATCTATTCTATGCAAATTCTGATTCACAGAGTCAAGTGGATATGGACAGAAAAAGGAATCTGAGCCTTTCTCATGCAGTGTAATGTCTAAAGGAAAGCTTACTCAAAACAGCTCTACCAGCATTATAAATAACTCTGCATGGTTTGGAAAATGCATAAGAACATTTAATTTTTAGTTATCAGAAAGGCAACTAAAAGAAATGACTTTCTGAAAAACAATAACTCAAGGTACTCAGTTAATTTATTCAAATAAAAGTTTTCATCAGTGATTTAAAAAAAAAATCAAGCTGTCAGGTAGGTACCCAAGGATTCCTGGGAAAATTATGATGTAGTATGCCTCAGAAATGGATAATTTCATCCATCATAGGGCAGTTAGATAAAGGAAAACCATAAGGAATATAAGCAGACAAGTTGCATAAGGAATGTTGAAGGTTCAAAGCTTTAAAAGGTAGGTAAAAACAGTTTTATACATAGTAAATTCTGCCTGAAGAGAAATTGGATGAATCATATTATTTTTTTCTGTATCACCATGTTTTCGCTTATATTAAGAGACAGGTATTGCATGAAGAAAACATTGATTGGGAAAATTCTGGGTGAATGAGCCACTGAGCCAATAGAGTATAAAAGAATCAAGTTGGTCCAACCATACCTTGCTGTAAATATTATCTTTTAAATAACACTAGTAGACTGTGTCCATACTTATGGGACAGGTCATGCTGAGATCTGGTTTAAAAATCTTATGTAACTGGGAATTCACTGGTTATACATAAGCTCTAAAAGAGTCAGATTTTAAAACAGTTGAGTTAGATTTTAAAGCAGTTGAAGGTGCTGGTACCATTCGAGAAGACTTTGTTTTGAATTGCTTATCTATTTTTTTCAGTTCACTATGAGAATTTACAGTGTGTCTAAAACCCCAAAGAAAGTAATCTTTTGGAGAAAACTGTGTGGAGTTGTAAATAAAATCATACTTAGAAAAATAGATGCATCATGTGAGGGGATAAATCATGCCTGGAAGTAGGAGTCTATCTCCAAAACAGTTAGAATTGAGAGATCTTCAGTCATAAACAAAAGTACCTAGAATAGGTCTTAGTGTGCAGTTGAGGATAATCAGATCAGTAATTATGAGAAGAATCTTACTGAAAATCCAGGAAACAACCATTCTGTTTAAAGTCATATTGGTATGGTATTCTTCCTATGCTACAGTTTATATATATTTGTAATCCAGTGGTCAGTAAAAAACAAACATTAAATAATAAGCTGCATGGGATTTCTAAAAAAATGGACCTCATTACCAATAAAACACAAAAGTACAGCAACGTGAAACCCATGTCGTTAAATAATGCACCAAATGTAAATATATTATTGTTCTATATACAACAGCAGCCTATGAAAATCTTTAACATTTCCATAGATATTATTTAGAAATAGTGCAAAAATGACAAAAGACGTCTACAATGTTTTTTTTTTCCATTTTGCAAATTACTACAGACTACACAGATTATTTATAGTATAGGTGATGCAATTTGTAAAGAAAAAAATTATATAAAGGACTATGATGCTGACTGCTTTAGATTTGTAAACATTCATCTAACTAAATCAAAAATAATGTTCCTCTGTACTGAGAAAAGCTTAATTCTGTATAAACCACATAGCTGCAGTTTAGTTTTTGAAATTAAACTGTAGAATTTGGCCTTCATCAAGGTTTTTTTGGGCCAATATATAAACTTTTTTAATAACACATAAAGCTAAGCAATTACACAGTAAATGTTAGAATTCACAGCACTTAATTCTCAAACATGTATTTGTTATCTGTTCTCATAAGCAATACCATTTCCCCCCCAAAGCCTGCTTTATCTTTGCTGTAAGGAAGAATCTATGCACGGATACCATGGCAACAGTGGCACTTTCTCAATCCAGCATTAGCATTCATTCCACCTATAATAGCTTAAGGAGAATTCTGTCTCTCCGCAAGTTTACACTGCCGAAAAACAATCTGCTACAATATGCAAAGTTCATTCTCTAAAGTAAACCGTGCTGATGAAGGCTTATTGTAAAAATGTTGCATTATAATCAGCTCTCAGCAAGAGAAAATACATGAAATACTGTAGTTACAAGCATTGTTTTCCTCACTGCTGTCTTCATTACGGTTTTTCTTTAAGTGCCCCACAGAGGGGAGAAGGGGAACAGCAGCAAAGCAAAATGCCATCATCTCACAAACTGTAGCCAACTACAATCAACATTATACAGTTCAAACTGAATTGGTTATTTACAGCATACCAAAAAAAAAAAAGTACTGTGGCAGACATATACCCTGCATTTTAGCAATCAAGCATTTTTAACCCTGAAAATCAGTATTTTATTTACAATGATGTAGAGTTATTTTGAAAGTATTTATTATGCATTTAAACCACATTATTAAAACAAATCTTTGACAGTGTGCCTGCGAAGCAGCATACATCTCACATAATATTGCAAAGAAAATGACAGGTCAAGTATGTTAAAGATCCGATGCTGATGTCTGAGTTTAAATTACATGACTTTAAAAATAGAGTTTTATTCGTCATATTCTTAGTGAAGTAAAACGTATTACTTAAAAGATTTTATAGACCAAAGGGATAGCAGACCACATCATGGCTAATTAAATCTGCAAGTCCTTACTTTTAGAATTGCTCTTGCAGCAATTCCCATTTTGACCAATCAAATATTACATAAAAGAAGGCAGAGAAAAATAAAAATACTTTCAAGTGTTATGTTGAGAAGTCGTGATTTAGATGCATCATTTCATTTCTTTGGATGATGCTGCTCTATGAAGAACAGAGTAAAATGACTAAATTAATTTCACTAGATGAACAGCATATTATGAGTACTTATGTTAAGCACTGACATAACACGTAATTGTGTACATGTACAGGCAGCTACAATACTGGTGGGATTTCATTTCTCAGTTGTATTGCTTCCTGTATTTTTTGCATCATTATCATAAATATTGCCACTGCTGCAGAAGAATAACAAATGGAATCATGCCACTGTGGCTGGCAGTAAATCAATTATTGTGTGCACTCCAGGTGGCTTTTCTGGCATGACTCATGCTTTGTGCAAGTGGTTTAATTTTAATTGCCATTAATACGGCTCTGTGCAACTTTACTTTTTCAGTTATGCTTAAGTTCGTTCTTCCCTTACATTAACAACATTTCCACCTGTAGTAAGGAAGTTCTTAGCAGAGGTTCCCTGGGGGAATTGTTGTTTTCTTTGTTAGGGGCATTATGTTCCCTTGGTATTATCTGTAACCCCAGTAGGTAGGCAGCTGTATTATATCACACTTTGGGCTAGACCAATGAAACTGTTTCCTCAGAGGATCACCTGATGACCATCATCATGCAATATCAGTGAATATGCATATGTGTGTGTGTGTGTGTGTGTGTGTGTGCGCGCGCGCATGTGTGAGCATGTGTGCGAGTGTGCGCGTGTGTGTGTGTGTGTGTGTGTGTGTGTGTGTGAAACACATGCTTATTCCTAACATCCTCATACCTACTTGTTTCACTGCTGGCATCTGCCAACAGTCTTAGCTGGAGGTCTTTTGATATTGCATTCTTGGTCTTGACTAAAAAGCAGAGATAATATAACCAGAAACCTAGTCTCCCTTGAGAAGATGGCTAGCACTGATCATTCACTCTTATCTCAGCTGGCACTCTACCACATGGGTCTCTAGTTGAACCCTAGCATTTGACAGCAAAGTAAATGAAATGCTCCAATGTCAGAAGGCCAGGTAATAGTTCTCTTACTTGTTTAAAAAAAGCTGTCTAGTAAAAAAGGATGTATCCATTAAAAGCTATTGACATAATCTAATGGAGTCTTAATTATAGTTTTGACATGTAGCTTAAATGACTGATGTCAGGCACAGTTCACTTAACATTTTACCCTGATACAAACTGCTGAAACTACAAAGCAGAAATAACTACTCCAATATACAAGTCTGATACTGATATCCTTGCTGCAACTTCTTAGATAAACTCATGGATTTTATTTTCAGTGTTAGCAGCACAGTCTGTCAGAGAGTAAGATTTCAAATCTGAATGCAATTCTATACGGAGATTAACAATAATATTACGTGGCTTTGAAAGTGTGACAAAGACTACAGTTGTATAAGTGTTTGTAAATCTGTGTGACTGCTATAATTTTGCTCTTCACTTATTTATATTGTAAGTTTCTTCTGTCTTTACCATCCATCCCTTTGGAAATGTGAAGTGATTATTAGTTTTTGTTCACTAATTGGCTTGGATCACGGCTGGTTAACAAAATTTAAATAAAATCAACATCCAAACACCTAGAGTAATCTTTTTCTTTATTTATATTTATTAACAGGGATAGTGTACTGAACAATATTATAGCAATAACCGATGACGTCGGTGTGGTATATTGAAGATTTACCCATGGTTGCTGTGGTTTAATCACGAGTGCAAAGCCTGAGTGATTGAATAAAGCCAACCATGGGTAAATTTCAATATACCACAACCACAGTGTCAGTTACTGCTATTATACAATGACATTCGTTAAGAAAAAAAATACTTACTTTTCTTAAATAATGTCTTTGTATAATGGCGCATTACTGTTCTTCCACGGCTGGTAGTATATTGCTGCCTTGTTTTGATGTACTGCGCATGCATATGAGAATTGTGCTCCAATGCTTATGCAGTACATCAGGGGTGTGAAGAGGTTGCAATGGAGAAAGGAAGATTTCGGTTGCTTCTTCTTCTTTGTTATAATCAAAACAAAAAGAAAGAAAAGGAGAACCCGGGAGACTTTTTATGTTAGGGAGACTCTGGACAAACAAAATAAAAGGATAACCAGATAGGTTTTTTAAGTTTTGTAGAATGTACCTGGTTATCCTTTTATTTCAGTCTGTGCCATCTCCCGAATGCAAAATGTCTTCCATTTTCATTTTGCATTAAAAAAAATGTAAAAAAAATGTAAAAAAAAAAAAAAATACGAGATATACTAACGGGAAAAAGTTTGGGTGACCTGACCTTTTCCTGTTGGTATAGTCTCGGATTTACAAGAGGCACGCTGGTTGGGCTGGCCAATCATTGTGCTCGCTTTTTGAATGCTAACGGCCAGTCATTGTATAATAGTGAATTTCAGGCTCAGCCCAGCATCTCTTTGCAGATTATGTCTAAAAGCCAGCTAGAAAAGGACTACTTCACATTCTTTCTTTGTCTGTTTGGTACATTACTTTAAATTTACTATTCTGTCAATTTTTTTGATTACTTACAATATTATTTATATCGGGTCTCCTTTAAAGAAATCAGATATGATGCCAAAATCCAGTAATTTGATCCTCCGTCTCTGGCATCAGTTTCTGTTTTTCTTTCCCTTTATAATACTAATTAGTGCATGACTACTTTGCCACAGAACTCATGGTGTTTAGTACATAAGCTTGATTTTTGTGACCAGCACCTAAAGCTGTATATTCACAACTATGCCATTACATTCCTCACAAAACTTGACCATCAGGTCTCACACTCACACTCACAATAACCTTCACTCCTCACATATCTCGCTTACATACATATACCTCTGCTAACATCTGTCCTCCATCTTCATCTGCTACTGCATCTCAGACTACACTGCTCTGCCATTACAGCTCTCATACACTGGTCAGGTGCACTGATGCAGAGGGATAAAGCCCTATCTATGACCTACGCAGTCTGAGTGTAACTAGATGCATGGATATCAGTTGCAGCTGGCATGGGAGAAGGTGGAATGAAAAGCAACCGTTTTCTTGCCAGTTTCAGAAGGAAGGTGCAGGGATGTGTTTTTTGCAAGTAGGTAAGGCACATGCATACAGGCATACATACAAATATTTCAGGTATGGGCAATAATAACCTTCTATTCTGCCAATATACCAAAACAGTTTCAACATTTCCCATTTCCTAGACTTTATAAGTAAACCCTTTTACACAGCCTATAGCTCTGTAACTATTATTAACTAATTGGTTGATATAAAAAAACAAAGCTGGATCTGCCTATACCCAAGTGCTTAAATGAATCTACAGTTTCAGTTATGTTGTGCTGTATTAAATATTCACCTTTTAGTCTATGTCTCCTTATGCTGGTAATGGATTGCTACAGTATGGTGGAGTGGATGTTGGAGGAATGTATTCAGACAGAGTTGGGAGCATTTCCCTTACAACACCACTGCATATCACCTCTTTTTATGTCAGTCCAGCACATCTGGAGGGTAAAGGCAGAAGCCGCCTGTGAGATTCAGGACAATAAAACCTACACTAGGACATACCGATTGTGGTTAAGTGGTGTCTTGCATCTTTTGCAAGCTGCATATGTGAACAGGGTCCACCCATGAATGATTCTGTCAGATTGTCCTGGTGTGGGTTACAGACAGAGCTATCACAATGCATAGGAACCTCTGGGGAATGAATCAATGGGAGGCACAAAGAAGAAGTCATTTCTGGCAGTGTAAAACAAAACATTCAGATACTTTTGATATTTCTTTTATTAGACAACTGTACCATAATATCAGCCACAGCCACAATTGCCTGGTGCATCATCTCTGTTAGTTGTCATCCTCAGCAGACATTTCATGGGTGCACACACACACACACACACACACACACACACACACACACACACACACACACACACACACACACACACACACACACACACAGACATTTCCGGCATCCCCATTCTCTTGCTGCTATGGCATCATCTATCTCACATACACAAATGTCTGTCATAGCATCACTTCCTGTCACCATTCCTTTCTATCTCACTATCTCTCAACAAACCTGCCATTGCTTCTTCCTGTCGTAACTTTTCACACAAGTACATGTGCCATCATCTTTCTTCCACAACTCTGTCATCACATCATTCATATATACACATACCTTTCCAGTACCCTCTCATACTCACAACATTGTTTACTTCACATACAACTGTCATCACATTACACACACACACACACACACACACACACACACACACACACACACACACACATACTTCTGGGATAAGGTATCATAGAAACTCAAGCCATCAACTGCCTTAGATTTCTGACATCACATCACTCATGCACACACCCCTGCCACAGCCTCACGCAGACACACACACACAGACACACACACACACAAACACACACAGTCTTGTTTCTCAGTCATGCCATTGTGATATACATTTTTTTTCTAGCTGAGTTTACAAACATGTAAAATTGGTCAACTTAATTTACAAAACATTATGCATTTTTCTCCATTTTTCAGACCAAGCAATAGATCTTTATGAATCCCCTTCTAGGCCAAACACAGAGTACCTATACATAATTCACAAACTATATAAAATAAGGAAAACCAAAGTTGTCCTTAATTTGAAAAAGTCATGTGTTTATGAGTCACTGTATTGTCTCTAGATTTTTAAAAATGATATAGCCTAAGTAATGCAAAAGGGGACTATAATTTACTGGAGGCAATTAGTAAAACACCCAAGGTACTGGGAGCAAATAACTATGGAGGGAAAGATGATTCAAAGGGATGTTCTCCCCTATCAGGGACTGCTTGCAGAATATCGGCAAGGAAAATGGACAGGAGACTTCTAAGAGAAAGCCCATCTCTGGTTGAGTTTTTAGCTGAATCCACACTAGATTCTTTTGTTAAAAAGGCGGTAATGAGTAGTCGACATAAAATCTTGCATAAGGACTGTAAGAATCCATCAGAGGAGGTTAGAAAAGACTACTGAGAGAACAGCGGGGAATCTGTAAAACTTCCAAGTATTGAGCAAAGTCCAGAAGGTTCAGGGTTTTGGTGTGGAAATGTTTGTGTGGCTATTTTTGTACCCCAAGTAAACTTAATAGAATATTTCTTCTACTTCTTCTTCTTCTTTCGGCTTTTCCCAGTTAGGGGTCAACACAGCGGATTATCTGTCCGCTCATAATTGGCAGTGGAGTTTTTTACGGAGTTGAGTTGCCAGCCCAGCGCCCAACCTTCCACAAAAGGCATACACACACACACACTCACACCTAGGGCCAATTTAGAGTGTCCAATCCACCTACTTCATGTCTTTGGGATGTGGGAGGAAACCGGAGCACCTGGAGGAAACCCACGTGACCATAGGGAGGACATACAGACTCCGCACAGAAGGCACCGCAGCCGAGAATCGAACCGGAGAACTTCTTGCTGTGAGGCAACAATGGTAGATAAATGTTGGAGGTGTGATGGTGCAATCAAGTGTAGAAAGTTTTCGTAACAATGTATATTTTCTCTTGCCTGCAGCAGATTTCCACAGATAAAGTAATACAGAATGCAGCACAATCAAACGTCCAGTCACTCAGTCAAACAATAAACAAATAAATAAGTGCAGTTATAGTAATGCAAATGGTAACAAAAGCAAAATGGAACAGGACAAGAATCCAAGTAAAGTATACAGAACTTGGCATGATGCAATGCTGTATTAAACTGCTGCCTGCCATGTGATATCAGTTTCAGGAACAAAACTGTGACGTGACACAAGTGCATGTGTCTTTTACATTGGTTAGTGGTAGAATGAAACATTTTGGAATATTCTGTGCATCTGTGAAGATAAAGATATGAAAAAGATGTACTGAAAGAGAAGAAGGTGATGATGAAGATACATTGATGATGATGCAGATAAAGATGTGAATGTGAAGCAGATGAAAATGAAATAGAAATTGAGATAAAGACAATGGCATTGCACGTGATGATACAATGAAGATGGCAACAAAGATATAAAGATGCAGTCAAGATGATAATGAAGATGGAAGGGATGATGATGAAGTACAATCACAAAAGATAAGTGATTTAAGTCACTAGATGGGAAGGTGTGTAGTTATCTACTGGTTGGGAATGAGAATGTAGTAAAATGATGTAAGGCAGAAGGAATGGAAAGGCCGAACATAAGGACAGTAAGTAAAGAATGAGGAGGAGACTAGGGTGGATAACAGAGAGATGGAGTATTTTTTTCTTTCTTTTTTTTGTGTTGGACAGGTACACATTTTTAATGTGTAAACAGAAGTTAAGTTGAATAAAGAAGTAAGCGATGTAAGATACAGAGAAGTGGGTTACGGCAGTAATCAGGGGAAGACAGAGACTATTAACAAGGCACATGACAACACAATGAGGGAGAGGGGACATAATGGTGAAGGAGACCTTAGACAAACAAAGGAAAGACAATATTGAAGAGAATTCTGATCAACCACCAACAGGGATGGGCATGAATGCAAAATGGAGGGGAACACCACAATGGGAGGTATGATGGAGTGTCTGTTGCAGCATTCTCTGTCAGTTTCAATCTTGAGGCAGATTACACACCAACCTAGGTATTATGTCTTATATTATGGAGACAGTGATGGACAGGAATGCAACGCAATGAGTCATTAGAGAAGATTCAATATCTGCATGATGCAGGCATTGAACCTCCTGACAGTAACCACCCCCACAATATCAGCCAGCTGCCAATGAGTGACACAGATGTACTATCCAGGGTCATGGTTTCTGGTGGGTTCTATCTTTCCAGCACTCAGTACAGGGCTAACTGAAGTAAGTAGTGTAGTTTGAGCAGGAGATGTGAAGGTGACTACAACAGTCTGGGACCCAGATATGCTGCCTACTACATCAGTCTGGGACCCAGAGGTGCTGCCTACTTATGTTGGTGGTGTGCTGCTTCTGCCACCTGTAGATAGCTAACAAACCTTGCCAAAAGACAAACAGTGCAGATCACAATGCTGCTCCAAATAATAGCAGCATAAATAGACAGAAACAAAACAATAACTAAAATAAATGTGTACAATAGCATGGATATTAAAAAAAGGGTTGGCGAAAGACAGAAGTACAATTGAAATGAAAAACTGAAGCTGATATATGTATCTGACTATGATACAGTTAAACCTAATACACTTGAATAATAAAAAAAAAAAAAACACTTCTCACTTTAACAAGGCTGTTAGAGAACTGAGAGGGGAACATGAACGAACAGCCATCATCCCCTGGATTCTAACAGATAAAGGATTAATGTGATAAGCTACTCGGATAAACAATCAGGGGTCCCTAGTCCTAGTTGCAATAATGATGTCTGAGATAAATGTACCTATACAAGGAATTCATGCTGGTCAAACATATGTTTCACTCACAGGTGAAACAACTATACAGAAAAAGATTGCCTATGACACATGTGTCCACCCACTTAAAAATGTTGCTCACACTATATTTTCCATATGAAATTCTGCAATTAGTATAATGAGAAATAATCCTCAACAAATAAACTTATGATAACATAAATGGGGAGAACTGAACCAACAGGCATCCTCACAATGTGGAAGCACAGCCTTAACATCCTAACCCACTTGTCCAAGTAAATAACTTGTAAATACTAAAAGTTGTGTACTATGAAGCATGTATAGTCACTCCTGTGCAACCTTAGGCACATCAGTCTCATCATGTGCAGCTGCATATTTAATTCAATTTCATCAGGGGTTACAGAGATAAAAAGAGCACAGTGGCAGGTTATGTGTGCAGCTAAGTTACACTTACAGTACATAGGAAGGTATCCCTTCTCTAACTTCATCCTCCCCTCAAAGTAAGGGATCAGAATTACGGCACCTCAAAAAGATTGCACAGGATGAGCTTGTAACTGTAATAGTGGAGGAACTGTTCACCTGTGTGTGAGATGCCAGTGACATGGCTGACAACGTGGGCTAAACTACTCCAGGCTTCAGACTTATACTGAGGCTTGTTATAGTCCTTATGCAGGAGGCTCTGGCTGTTCTCCTTATGGAGGAGGTAGGGAACTATATTGGACTTCTCCTCATACCACCTCTGCACTCAAAAAGAGGACTACATTCTTCTTTTCCAGCTATGATGTTTCACCTTGGAGAATCTTAGTGAAAATGGCATAAAACTAGTGCTCAAATTAGGTCTGACATATGCCATCTCAAATGCACTAATCAGGATCGACTGGCACCTAATCTGCACAATGGATGTCAGGCTACAGTAATATAGATCCTGCAGTATAATGGTATAATGGTTCATAAGGGCATTTTATGTTGTGGAGTGTGGCAGTCCTCTATGCATGTGTATCATGTCATGGAATCAGGCACTGCCGTGACGCCAGTTCCAAATGGTTATAAGTGGAATTGCAATGCTACCTACAGGTTTGGCCTGTAGTGTGTGTAGGCAGTGCTGCCACCGGGGATCAAGACATGTGCACATCATTAAGTACAACTGAGTGTGATGCCTCGCAGGTTTTCTCATCACACAAATTGGGTGACTCAGAAACAATAATGAGTTGAGCACTAATTAAAGTAATCAATGTGCCCAGTCAGGTGAATCTGACAAAATAAGAATGATGGTAGTGGAAGAAACACTTTACACTATGGAAGACAACTGTAGAGCACAGAGTTTGGAACCTGCAAAAGGTACAAGTCACAGGTGTGCCATATGTAGGAGTCATTGTAGCCTAGGTAGGCCGTACATTTATTGTAGAGTATACCCTGTAAATCTGAATCACCTGACAGTTGATAGAGTGATATCCTTTTCAGTTCACATACCTCCTTCCCACTCCTTCAGGCACCATGGTACCTCGGAAAAATGGGCTATATCATAGAATTCCTGCATGGTATTGGCACTCTCCTCTGTGATAATGGGAAACCACATATGATCCCAAACCTGTTGATGCATAGTATCAGGAAAGTAACAAGAGTATTCTGAAGGCAGATGCTTGAGATACCCACACTGTGTCCCTAGCAGGTTGCTGAAAGGTCCTTGCAAACCTACATATACCTTAGCATCCACTTAGATAGGTACTCCAGGATTCCTTGTGGGCTGCAGATACTGCCAAAACATGTCCACAGTTTCTTGGATGGTGTCCCTGTCTACATGGCAGAGATCCAGAGTGTCATGTGTTGTGGTGTCCATGTAACATTAAGCATGATCAGATGACCTGGCACTTCCAGGGGTGAAGTTTCATACGGTCAGAAATAACAGCAGCAATAAGATCCTCTTGCAGATACACATTCACTATTGCTGCTGCAACCTACACATTCTTTGGAGACTCCCTCAGTCTGAATGAGCATTCAGCCAAGTTCAAATATACAGTGGGCACAGGTTTGTTGCATGGCATTTATAAGTTTCTGAATTACTCCGCCATCTTGTTTTGTCTCATTAGCATACATGGAAAGGCTCATTTTAATAATGCTGCTCATTACCGCATCACTTTATGATCATTAGCATATAAGATGGCTGACTGTGCTGCTTGGCCTAGACTCATCACTGAGCTTGTTTTTCTGAATCACACACACCTTGTGTCTGACTGCTTCTCCTGCATATTTCCTTTCCATGATGAAGCAGACTTTTCTGAATCTGACACAATGTATTACAGCTTGTAATGTTCTAACTACTAAATAATAGTTAATGCAAGCTGCAATAAATGTAACAATATTAACATGCATGAAGTCTGTGTGACAGTACTATGTGGCAAGGTAAGGTAATTGCCTTTCTTTTGTTTGCAATATCAGATTATACCACATCCACAGGAGGACCCTGATCCATTGCCTCTATAGAGGCTCATAAAATTAGACTTAATAAAATGCAATGACACTGTAAAAACTGTGATCATTAGACACTGCATTCTAATTTTTTAATATACTTTGATAGAAAAGTGCCAGACTAAACAGGTTTACAATTTTGAAACATAGCCTTGTTTCCTCATTTTATGTAGCCAGATTGATTAATATGTAAGGAGACAGATAGGGAAATAGACAGATAGATCATAGGATATTACTAAACTATTGACCCAGAGGTCATTTTAAGCCTAGCTGTCTTATCCCAATGTAATACCATAGATACACTAGTCAATATCTAGGACTGTATTTAGTAATGACTGCCCATGTCCAGGAGGGTTGTGGGTGCTTTCTCCAGTAAGAATTTACTGTGCCTCATCCACTTGTCCAGGTTCATTTCGAACAGTTTCATAGAGGTGCTGTGCTTCACATGAATTGGCAGCCTATTCACAATAGATAGATAGATACAGGGACAGACAGGTAAACAAGAAATGCAACAGGCAAGCAGGCTTGTGAATGAGAACTACATGTTTTTAGAGTACACAGCCCTCCCACTCCCACCAGAAGTAAACCTTTATTTTCTTCTGGATGGGCAGTTTTAATGATTTTGTTTAAATGAAACAGAATTTTGACAAATTAAAATGAACCCTACACATATGTATAACAAAAAGGAATAAGCATATGTCTGAAAACTACAGACATATACATTTGGTATGTATTCTCTTTAAAGATTTGAAGAGAATTATATGTAAAAATAAAGCAGAGTACTTTGCCAGAGTTACAATCTCTATTCATTAGCAGCACACTTGAATGAGGTTTACTCTTCTGGTTGCCTTTGAAAGGAAGTCCACTGTCGGCTTTACTACAGCACATTGATAAATATCATAATAATGAGTGCCTTCTGTGTGCAGTCTATATATCCTCCCTGTCTCTACATTGGCATTATACATGAGATTAAAAAGTCAATAAATTGATAGAAAAACATAATTCCCCTGAATAGGCTTCCCTTCACTTTGTTATTTACACAATAGGTGTGAAGTCAGCTAATTTTCTAAGCTACAGGATGTTCTGAAATAGGTGCATTTGCTACCATATTACTCTTTTACTGCATGGGGCTATGATTTTAGCTTCATGTTTATTTAAACATAGTGTACATGCTTGTGTCTAACTGTTCTGCTAGCTTCTGCCTATGACAGGGTGAACTGCCTTCTTTCAAACTTCTTAACAATTCACATTAAGATGATTTGGATAATAAAGTAGATGCTTTGCTGCGTAAAACAGCTATCATCTCATTCTGATCCCAGTTTTTCCCAATTTCACATTCTATGCTTCCCAGAATAACACATACAGAAAAAAACAATTCCTTGGCAATGGAGTTCACCCCATGAGCATAACACCAACTGATCACCCCAAACTTATCCAAAAATGATATTTTTTGCATTTATTTACATATTAGGTTTCCACTACGAGTGAATGAAGTTAAAAGAGCTGATGGTCAGAATCCTTGACCTGCATTGCTCAAAAAGACCACTTTTCTGTATTTTTTGTTTTTGCAAGGGCAAGCTTCTCTTTACTGCCTGATGTGGGGGAACCCCCCCCAAAACTTATATATTACCAATTCTATGGTGGCACCAACTTGAAGAAGGGGGGGTTCCCCCCAAAAGGGCATCACTGACTGCAGAAATCTCCAAGACAGATTTCCTTTACAGATGTTCCAGTCCACCACAGATGAAATTTTGGGCTAATGACTTTCGAAAATTTAGTCCGCATTCACCCAAAGGTTACCCTCATATTTGAAGACTCTCTTTGAAACAGGAACTCTCACAGCTACATTAGCTGAAATGATAAGCAATAATACAACTTATGCAGCACTAGAAAACTGGTATGTGAATCACCTTCCAAGCCTGTTAAACACAATTTTGCCAATACTTCTCTGGGGTGTCAGAGCAGAAGTAAACATCACTTTTCATCTGGAAGAGAAATTCTGCTTATAATCACTTTTCAAGCACAGGCAGATATGATAATGCATTTTGTCTGCAAAGATAATCTGAAATTCAAACTCTGTGATACAAACACTACAAATACTTTGAAGGTTTTTCTCTGCTAGTAGGTGCTATGGTAATTAACCAAACACATGCAAGCAGTATCTCAAGTGCTTGAAGTTAAGTATTAGCATACAGTACTGTTGCTGCAGGACTTAACTCTCAGAATGCAATGCAGACTCATAAAAGTGCTGCATTGTTTGTACCGTAATCTCTTCTACACTAAATTACTGGAATCCTTGTGGGGGTACTGTAAGTTTTGTCCAAAAATAGCGATGTAACAGTATCAGGAATCCTGCAGCAAGAGAAGGAATAGGAATTAGAGGCTTTATAACATGCTGTGCCTTAGGGAAAATCTATAAGGCTGAATTTAGTTGTAGTTTTATGGAAGTGAAACCAAAGAAGTATGTAAAGATAAAAATGTACAGGTACCAGCTAACGTAGGAATTATAGCATTTCATTAGCAGTGAATAAGAATAACGTTAAGAATATCAGCAAGCAAAATATGTTTTCTGTGAAACAAACCTATTAAAATCAAATCATGGACACCATGGCAACTTACTTCTGCGAAAAATCCGAACGGAGCAAAACAATATAAAAACAGATACATGAGCTGTTTCAAAAATCAGAACTCATAAAACCTTTCCAAAAAAATACAATGACTGCATTATTTGACCTGGTAAGAAAATAGTGATGTCCATATTATCTTGCCACAGTCATAGTTTTTTTAATACCTCAGATGTTCTAGTATGTTAAGACTGCACTAACTGCATTCATCCAAAGTTATTAAATATACATGCAGATAAAAATATGCTGAATGATGCATAAAAAAAATGAGTTACAATTTATGATGACTTGGTCTGGTACATATAGTAAAATAATCTGGGATACAGTGGAAGGAAGGCATATCCTTTTTAAGTGATATATTGTTTACTGTGATGTATGAATGCCTTTAAAGAATACATTATGTATTAATTGAAATTTGTTAAATTGGTACATATTTCATCTAAAATTATACGAATTTTAAAATATCAAAGAGTAACATCTTTATCAAGTATTCTTTATTGTTACTAGTCTACTATATTTAATACTGAGTGCTATGACATTTTATGGTGAACCTACCTGTATTTTAGGATAATTTTTAGCAAGCAACAATGTCCGAGTGGGCAACAATGTCCGAGTGGAAGACATATTTAAAGGATACCATAAAATACATTTTCCCTATTCATGATGGAATGATTCTGCTAAAAAATGAGCAAAAAATGTAACTATTACCAGTGTTTTAAGTGTGCATTTCCGTTACTCAACAGAGACTCATAACGTTTTCTTCATTGTGGCATTTTTTACATATGCTTCTTCTTCTTTCTTTCGGCTTTTCCCGGTTAGGGATCGCCACAGCGGAACTCCAGTCCGCTAATGATTGGCAGTAGATTTTTATGTACTGGCTTGCCGGGCGTAATGCACAACCTTCAACGAAGGAACGCCCATTCACGCATGTCACTACACAGAAGACGCTCTAACTGAGAATCGAACGGGCAACGTCTAACTGTGAGGCAACAATGCTACCGCAGCACCA
Source organism: Protopterus annectens (assembly GCF_019279795.1). Taxonomy (NCBI): domain Eukaryota; kingdom Metazoa; phylum Chordata; order Ceratodontiformes; family Protopteridae; genus Protopterus; species Protopterus annectens. Next base: position 275,316,476 of record NC_056730.1, on the reverse strand, counting down.
CCATTTAATATTAGATATGGGTCACAAAATAAATTATTTTGCAACAACTATGGTATGCATGGCATTGCAACAAATATTTCTAATATGTTTGTGCCTTTGTACACAGTTATTTCCATAGGTTCATCTACTGTCATTGCTTATAAAAAGAGAATTTGCTGTTTAATGTCTTCTTAGCAGGAAGACATACAAACACGGATGTTGAAATGCATTAATACTATTATTAGGAGTATTTTATTAGCATGAACATTTTACAAAGGAAATAAACTTTTTATTAATAGATTTCATTAACCAAGTAATATTCAGAAAAATCTGAAGGGGTGTTGAATCAAACAAGCCCTCTAGCTATAACAGTGATGTATAAATGAATTCTTGCAAATAAAACTATGTTAAATTCATAGCATGAGACCAAAAGAAAACTGTGAAAAGGACATAGGGCTTTGCTACAAAATTGAAATAGACAAATTTTACAAAAAAAAAAAAAAAAAAAAAAAAAAAAAAGATTTAAAACTGGACTGTTCTCCCAGGGTATCTGTATGCACACTCTGATTTTAAGTAAAATACTATGCGAGTATCTCCGAAATGGCACGTGTAGAAAATGGTTCTACTATGAAGTGCAGAGCAGTAAAATCCTGAGAATCAAAAATGTTGAAAAATAATACCCAAAACACAGATGAGCAAAAATTAAATTCCAGAACTTTTTGCAGGGGACAAGCCCCCTTTAACCCTGATGTGGGCAGCAAGCCATCAATTCCTCAGTCATTTTAACTGAAAGAAGGGAAAAAAATCTACCTAAAAACCAATCACTGTCAGCATACATATAGAAATCGCACTGATAACGATTTGCTATGGAAAGCAGTGATAACTGTGTTCATCAGTGTTTTCGGATTTGGGCAACTGACACATGGAATATCAACTTGACCACCTATCAGGGTAACACACAAAATACCATATGGAAAATTCAAAACAAAAAAGAAGGGAAAAATATTATAAAGGTACACTTTGGAAAGAAAAACTCTAAACACAGAATGGGGAAAACTTGTATACACAACAAAAATGGTAAGAAAAGTGTATGTGTGTGTGTGTGTGTGTGTGTGTGTGTGTGTGTGTGTGTGTGTGTGCGTGTGTGTATGTGTGTGTTGTGTGTTGCATGTGCATATGGAGTGTGCGTGAGGGTGTCATAGGTGTGGGTACAGGGAATTAGATGAGCTACAGGGAATTACAAAATGTGAGAGATTAGCAGGAAAGAAAGATTAAATATCAGGATACTTAGAAACAAGAACCACTAAATGAAAACAAAAACATTTTATTTTTCATCATAGACAGGTCAGGGGAATGCATTTGCAGAAATATGTGCATATCTGAAAGCATATCTGTCTAGAGACCTTCACAGGGTGCAGTTCACAGAAGAAGAATGAAAGTGCACACAACAGTGTAATCATATTAAACCTTGCATTTACTTACAAGGAAATAGGAAGGCAGGAACACAACAGAAATGTTAAAATATCAAGTAGATGCCATCTTTCAAAACAACAATAATAACTGTTATTATTGTAAGTTACACAAATGAATATGATAATACAGTCTCAATATATACAGCAGATATAGCACAGTGGAAATCAAAGAATGCGTTTTTTTAAGGACAAGTGAAAAAACCTTACATCAAGATTCCTGAAATGGCTGAACTGTCAAAGTGGTTTGAGGGGATAAGAATTATATCCTGTGTGTGAAAGATGAAAGGCCAGTTTTACAAGGGACAGAAAAAATAAGTTGGATATAGGTTCATAGGTTTATAGGTAGGTACTAGGCTATCTGCCTGAGGGCATTTATAAGCCTAGCCAGAGTGTGTCGGCTTTTGCCACCCCATTGATTAATTAACTGATCCTCTGTCAAGCAGAGCCAATGAAGTGATCCCAGGGGTGTATTTTCTGTTACCCATCCACTCGTCAAGGTTTCTCTTGAAGAGTGTTAGTGAGGGGCTCTGCCTAATGCAGTTTGGAATTTTGTTCCAAAGCATGGGGAGTCTCTGTGACAGCAATCTATCCCTCCAGCATGTTCTATTTATTGTTGTGGCGAGGTTTAGCTCACTAGAGCATGTGGCTCGCAGTGACTTGGATTTCTTTAGGTGGAGCATGTCCATCAATTCTGAGTTGGACATGGCTTTGTAAGTCAGGCAGAGATCACCTCTGAGTAAGTGATATGCCACTGAGTACAGCCAGAGTTTTTTCAGTCGGGCTGCATAGGACATATATTTGAGGTCAGTAATCCTCTTGGTGAGGTACTTTTGTGGTCTCTCCAGCTGTTGAAAGTGTCTTGTGAGGTACATCCCAAATGGGGCATTGTACTCTATGATGGGTTTGATGAGTGATGAGTACAGGGGCACTATAACCTCTTTATTTCTAGATGTGAACCCTTTAGTAATTAGATGGGCCACATAGAAGGATTTCCTAACTACTTTGGCAATATGATTGTCAAAGGAGAGATTACTATCTACCTGGATCCCCAGATCTCTTATTCCCTCTTCTGTATTAATGGGGCTGCCACCTATGTGGTAATTCGTGGGTGTTTTGTTTTTCCCAAACGGGATGACTATGCATTTTTTGGCATTTAGCTTGAGGCCATGACTTTGACACCAGGTGTCTGTCTCAGTAAGGCCCTTTTGGAGGATGTCCGTGTCAGCCGGAGAGTCAAGTATGGCTCCCAGTTTGCAATCATTGGTGAACTTGGTTAGCCATAGTCCTCCTGTGTTTGCCTGTACTTCTGAGAAGTATATGCCGAATAGTAGGGGTCCCAGGATTGAGCCTTGCAGGACACCACTTGTGACTGGTTTAGAGTCCGACCTGGAGCCCACTATTGTTACCATGTGAGTTCTGTCTGTAAGCCAGTTGGCAACCCATCTCGTCACACAGGGGTTTATGTTCAGGCTGGTGAGTTTTTCTGTAATACCCGAGTGGGGAATGGTGTCGAAAGCCTTGGCAAGGTCAAGGTAGGCTGAGTGAACAACCTTTCCCTCATCTATGGCCTTGGTGACTGTCTCAAAGAAGTCAACCAGGTTTAGTAGGTATGATCTGCCATTAACAAAGCCGAACTGGGTCGGGTCAAGTTTTTGGAGGTACCCAATGTCTTTGTTAATGACTTCCATGATGATGCGCTCCATAGTCTTGCAGACCAGGCTAGTCAGGCTTATGGGGCGATAGTTACTACGGTCAGTTGAGGCCCCTCCTTTGTGGAGTTGAATAACCATTGCTGTGCACCATTCTATGGGGATGCAGCCTGTGGAGAGGCTGTGGTTGAACAGCGTGTTTAGGTGGGGGCTTAGTTTATTCTGTAGTTCGTGCAAGACGCAGCCTGGGACACCATCTGGCCTCATCGATGCTGTGTTTTTGGCTTTTGAAAGGGCTATTTTCACCTGTGCATCTATGATTTCTGGGACACTACACTTTTTCTGTATTGTTGTGGGCCCTTTTAGGGGTGAGAGGGGGGTAAAGTTTGCACCGAATCTATCTTCCAGGATGTTGGCAATATCAGTAGGTTCAGTATATTTTGTGCTATTTTGCACTAGTTCAGTGCATATCTGCGAGCTGACACTTAGATTCTTAACATAGCTAAAGAAATCTTTGTGGTTATCTTTTGAATCCTTGGCTATTTTTCTTTCGAAGATAGCCTTGGATGATTTTATGAGGGAACTTAGTTTCTTACTGATACTGATCAATGATGTCTTTCCTTCTTGGGACTTGCTTTTTTTCTGAACTAGTTTCCTCCTTCTATTGTATAGCCTGTTTATGGCAGGGGTCCACCAGACTGGTTTCCTTCTTTTAGAGGAGTGAGTCTTGGTTTTGCTAGGGATGGCACAATCCATGCATCCTTGTAGGTGTTCATCGAGTACATTTGTAAAGGTTTCTGCATCTTGGGCAGCGTTATCCTTTAGCGTGGGGGCTGTGAAACTTACCGGCTCTGTCTTAAGTAAGGTCAAGTTTGCTTTAGAAAAGTTTGTTACTGTGGTTTCCTTAGTTGGGGGTGATGTTGGGGTGTTGACATCCGGAGTGATTAGTTTATGGTCTGATCTAACCAGTGACGGGTTGACCTCCGGTGTGGAACATGTTTGTGATGACCAGGTCCAATATGTTTTCACCTCTGGTAGAGGAGTTTACCAGCTGATCCAGGGCATTTTGAGTTGATGAATTCGAGGAAGCGTTGGGCCTGGGAGTTTGTACTTGAGTAGTTTTCCCAGTTAATGGTAGGGTAATTGAAATCGCCCAATATCAGGGTGTTCGGTAGGACCTTCATGTTTTCCAGTGTCTCCAAAAAGGTGGAGTAGTGGTACTGGGTCATGGAGGCTGATCTGTAGCAGGCCACAATTTGCACTGCAGATCTGCTCGATGTTAGTTGCACATGGATGATCTCAGAGGTATCATCCTGCGCCACTAACCTGGAGGTGTAGGTATCCTTAATGAATATGGATACACCCCCTCCTTTTGTGTTTCGGCCCGTGTTGTGTGGCTGAAACGTGTGGTACGAGTTGTAGTCCAGTAGTGCTGGGGTGCTCTCTGTAGCCTTGAACCAGGTTTCAGTTACTGCACAGATGTCGATGTTCACCATACTGAAAAGTGCTTTGAGCACGTGCATTTTGAGATTTAAACTCCTGGCGTTGAGAAGCATAACCCTCAGTTTTTTGTTAACTGTGCTGTTTACAGAGGTGGGTTTGACTTTTGAGCCTTGCCTAAAAAAGGCACTATGGGGGAAGCAAGAGCTCTGGCCAGTATTTGAAAGCCTAGGGGTGGCAGGTGCAAGCCATCTATTGCGAAGCAACGCGGCTTGTCGAGCATGTTGTCCCAGGCTGACAGACACTGGATCCCCTTTGAATGACACCAGAAGCTAGCCAATTGTTGAAATTGATAATTTTTTCTTTATACTGAGGTATCATTCTTGGTGAGGTATATGTAAGGTCTGCATCATTTACAGCAGGCCAGGAACTACATAGAGCAGGCAGGCTGCCTGGATTTACCTGCATACGTAGTCTTTATTTTCATGAGCTTGTTTTCTGCATCCTGATCACAAAGGGACATACTTTTAAAGGATGCAGAGTTGACAATGCACTAAGGACAGATTAATCCGATGAGAGCAAAGGAAATTGTGGTCTCCAAATCAATAAATTTGGTGTGTGTAGCAGGGATGGTAACAGAAAACTACACACATGACAGAGTAACATTGATGACATAAGGGCATCAAGCATCGAGGAGTGACTAAGTTGTGTGCAGCTACAGAATGTGACAGCATATTGTATGAGTCACAATGTGCATCACTCTATTGGGCAAATTTACTTTTTACTAAAAACAGAAGTCTGGCAAGAGGGGCTTTAATTTTTCTTCACATAACTTGAATGAATTTTAGTGAAAATATCATTTTTGTTAAAGCAACTGGTTCTAGATTTCTATTATTGTCTGAAAGTGTAGCATTACATTTTGGCCGTGCAGGGTCCATACACAGATTCTATAAGAATCAAGGTGGGATATGGGGCAAATTGCACCCTGCTTATGACTAATACTGCTTTATCAGTATTTTTGTTCTGTGCTCTTATATGCATGGAACTGCCAATGAAGCCTCTGCGATCAATGATATAATATTGAACTGTAATTTTCTGAGCTCACTCTCATTCTTATCAAAATATATAAATGTATAATCTTGAGATTAAAATATTTTTGCCTTGTTTGAGTGCAGGTCTTCAGATTAGGTTTACTCATTTTTGCAAGGACTTGTTTTTTTAATTTTGCAGTGACTTCAGTTTGATGATGGAGCAAGGAAAAAAGTGAAAAGCATGATGGGGAGGAGGACTCTATCTCCCAGAGAGGTGCACAGAAATATCCACATTTGTATGTGGTTTCATGTTTTCAATATACACGTGAAAAAGAAAGTTCAGTTGTGTACACTTACCATAAATGTAGATGTAAAAGTATATTCAATGTTGCAGTCATTACATTTGGGTTATCTGCTTGCAGGTTGCCCTCAGTCGGTCTGATTATCAAAGTCTTGGGTCCTGCATCGGTTGCTGTCTCTTCTTCCATGATGTCAGGTAAGGTAGTCAGGGGGATAAAGCATGCTGCCAATGCCATTACATCAGTTTTTCTTGCCCCAGATGTCAGGTGCCCCCATAATGGGAAGCAATTATATATATAAGGTTACACCTCCAAAAAAAGCAAATACACCAGAAAGCTTAAATACAGTAAACAAGAATAGAGGTATAGCCAATAGAAGTCAGGGGGCTGGAGGGAGGGAGGGTAACCAGGACTGCAACAGTGAATACACTTGAACATCTACATTTATGGTAAGTGTACACAACTGTACTATGTTCTTCGTGTTTCACTGTTGCAGTCATTGCATTTGGGTAGATTCCCAAAGCTAAGGAAGGAAGGAGGCAACTAGAGAGCATTAGGACCAGCTATTAGGCTCACAAGACTGCAATGACAAAACTAGCTCTGGATTTAGAAAAAATAGGCATGTGGTAATGCTTGGTGAAGGTATGAACAGAACTCCAGGTAGCAGCTTCTAGGATGTCCCTGGTAGGAACACCTCTGAGAAAAACTGTTGAAGAAGATGCAGCCCGGGTGGAATGTGATCTTATCCCCTGTGGGGTAGGTTTTCCATGGTGCTTACAGCTGAAATGAATGCAATGGCCTATCCACTTAGAAATGGTTTGCTTTTAACTGGCCTTCCCCTCTGCCCCTGCAGCAAAGGCAACTAGCAGCTGTTCAGTTTTCCTGAGAGGCTTAGTCCTGTCCAAATAAAATCTAAATTGTCTGTGCACGTCCAAAGAGGGCAGTATTCATTCTCCTTTGTTCTGTGGATTAGAAAAGAAGGTTGGCAAATGAATGGACTGATTGTGGGCCACACTGGATACCACCTTGGGCATAAAGGAAGGATTTGTCCTGAGGGACACCCTGTCCGCATGGAAGATGATGAAGGGCTCCACTGCCATGAGGGCCTGTAATTCAGACACTCTTCTTGCTGAAGTGATAGCTAGGAGGAAGGCTGTTTTCCAAGAAAGGGATTTCAACTCTGCAATTGCAGCTGGCTCAAAAGGAGGTAGAATGAGCTTTTCCAATACAAAGTTAAGGTCCCCAGCTAGAGTAGGGGCTCTCCTGTTTGGTCTTAAATTTTTGGCCCCTCTGAGGAATTGTTTCAGCAGGGGGTGGGAGAAGAGGGGAGGCTCAGTATTATAATATGCTGAAATGGCTGAGCCATGAATTTTAATAGAAGAGAGGGAAAGGCCCTTGTGAAGCATCTCCTGTTAAGTATTGAAGAATATGCGGTAAGATGGGCACAGATGTGCCCATCCCCTGAGTTTGGCTCCAGGAACAGTATCTTTTCAACTTTTCAGCATAGGATTTTCTAGTACTAGGCCTCCTTGCCTCCAGAATGACATCCAGCACTTGCTTACTGAGGGATGGTATTGGAGAGCTCAGATAATTATCCAGGCTGCAAGGTTCAGGGTTTGAAGCTTGGGGTACAGAATCTGGCCCTCCTGCTGGGACAGCAGGGAAGGGTTCTGAGGCAGGTGCCATGGTTCCAGCAGTGACATACTGCGCAGGAGGGGGTACCAGTGTTGGCATGGCCAGTCTGGTGCAATGGGTATTGTCCCTGGTTTGTCCTGTTTGATCTTTAGTAGAACTTTCGAGAGGAGAGGCAGAGGGGGAAAGGCATAAACTGAGAGGCTTTTCCAGGTGAAGGACAGGACATCCACTTTCCAAGCTCTGGGGAGTCCTTGTGCAGTATTTGCCAAATTGGTAGTTTTGAGGGGAGGCAAACAGGTCTATTTCTGTGCTCCCCCATTTGTTTCTCAACATGTTGAATATCTTTGGTTCCAGTTTCCACTCATGTGGGTCCATGAGATTTCTGCTTAGGTCATCTGCCAGTGAATTTAGCTTGCCTGGCAGGAATTGAGCTTGTAAGTGCACTTGGTAGCTCAAGGCTGTGTTCCACAGAGCCATGGCTAGTCTGCAGAGATGGTATGAGTGGGTTCCCCCCTGCTTGTTTATGTACCACATAACAGTGGTGTTGTCTGTCTTTACTAATAATTGTCCTAGAATTAATGTGGTCCTTGAAGGCTGTCAGAGAATTCTGTACAGCTAACATTTCTTTTTGATTGATATGCAGGTGCATTTGACTCGGGTTCCATTTTCCCTGAATGCACTGACCTGCCAGGTGATCCCCCCATGCATAGTCTGATGCATCTGTTGTTACGGTTTGGGTGGCAAGGGGTAGAGTTTTGTGGTAGCAGGCTTCTGCCCACCAAAGGAACTCTGTCTTTATACAAGGAATGATAGGAATCATTGATTTCAGGTCCTGAGAACGTTGACACCATAGGCTTTTAAGATACCATTATAGTTTCCTCATATGCAGTCCTGCATATGGAATTAGTAAGATGCAAGAGGCCATGAACCCCAGGGCTTGCAGTATTTTCCTTGCAGATAGCTGGGTCTTTGTGGCCAGTAGTTTGAAGTAGGCTGTCAAATAAACTTGTTTCTCTGGCGTGAGATAGGCCATCTGGGAAGATGTGTTCAAGCTTGCTCCCAGAAATACAATTTGTTGGCAGGGTACTAGGTGAGATTTCTTTTCATTTATGGTGTACCCCATTGAGGTTAGCAATTTCTTTACAAATGCCAGATGATTTAATAGTATGTCCTGGCTTTCTGCCTGAATTAGACAATCGTCCAGGTATGGGTATATTTGAATATTTTTTTGCCTGTAGAATGCAATGACTGGAGCTAGGCACTTTGTGAATACCCTGGGCACAGTAGATAAGCCAAAGGGCAGTGCAGAGAACTGATAGTGCATGCAGCCTGCTCTGAAGTGTAGGTATTTTCTGCAAGAATCCCTAATTGGGATATGCAGGTAGGCTTCCTTTAAGTCCAATGTTGCCAACTAGGCATTTTTGCCTAACATGGGAAGCAGCTGATGAGTTAGCATTTTGAATTTTGGGATTACCAAAAAGGTGTTTAGGATAGACAGGTCCAGGATAGAACACCAGGAGTTGTCTTTTCTGGGTACCAGGAAAAGTCTTGAGTAAAAACCTTGTCCCCATTCTTCTTCTGGGACAGGCTGAATAGCCCTGATACTTACAAGAGAGAGAACCTGCTGATGTGCCTCTGCCCACAGATTTAGGGGTAGTTCTGGCCAACTGTTTGGGGTTGGTAAGGAGTGGAAGTGGAATCTGTATCCTTGGGAAACTATATTTAAAACCCATTTGTCTTGGCTAATTAGTTCCCAGTTTTTTGCATGCAGGGCGATCTTTACCCCTAAAGCAGCAGTCAGCTGAACAGGGCTTGGAAGGTTTAAGGTTAAGTCATTGCGACAGTTTACCATGGGGGGTGTCTTACTACTTCCAGTGGAAGCCCCCCACTGCTTAGGCCTGTGAGTACCTTGAGACTGTAGCCTAGGTGGTCTGCTGTACCTGGGTTTGGACTGAGAAGACCTGGAAGAGACAGGAAAAGACCAATTCTTAGAAGTCCAATGCCTACTAAATCTGGGAGGCTGTACTTACAGGAATTCTTTAACAGTTTGCATAGATTTGGCTTTTTCCTCCATCTTTTTAAGTACTTCTTCTGCTTTGTTGCCAAACAGGCGGTCTTGGTTTAAGGGAGCATCCAGCAATTTAGCTTTAACATGATCTGGCAAAGTTTGCTCCTTAAGCCAAGCATGCCTTCTAAGAACAGACCCAGTGGCAGCAGCCCTACAAGATGCCTCTAAGGAGTCTAAACCACATTGCAAAGTATGTTTACCAACTTGCTCAGCAGAATGCATTAAATCCTGTAATTCTTTATTTTCAGTACAGTCAGGAATCAACATCAATTTCTGTTTAAGTAATCCAATAATATGCTGCTGATACTTTAACATATGAAACTGGCAGTTTAAGGCCCTAATGGCCAAAGTAACAGAAGTATATACCTTCTTACCCAACCTGTCCAGGGTCCTGGAATCTCTATCAAAGGGGGTAGGGTTTTTGGCAGTAGTAGCCTTAATGCCTTTGGGTCCCTGTGAAATGGTCTCAGGGTCCGCAGTAGGATTCTTAAAGAGGAACTTGTGAGAGCCAGGTACTCTGTAATACCTGTCAGGTTTCCTGGGAGCTGGAGGTAAAGTTAGTGGGGCCAGGCTAGATTCCAAGAAGGCATCATCTACAATGTCCAGTACAGGAGGGATAGCTAAGGGTTTGTGTTGAGGTAGGAGTAAGAATTCCCTCAGCCTCTTTTTGGAGTCAGAGTAATCCTGGCTTTCCCACTGGAAATGCTCCCTAAGAGTGCCCAAAGTTTCACCAAAGGAGAAATCTTCTGGAGGGGAAGCAGAGGGAATGGAGTCCTCTGCATCAGAATCCTCATAGGTAGATAAGGGCAAATCCTGGTCATCAGAAGAAACAGAAATTTCAGAATTCTTATCAGAAGAATCAGAAGGAAAATAAGTTCTAGGTCTCTTAGAGGGAGAAGGCTGGCTTCCCCTAATTAGAGTAATAAGGTCTTCAGCCATTCTTATCATTTGTTTTATAGGCATATGGGCCTGACCATGTGGTTTGGACGTCGGTTTTCTAGGTGTGGATCAAGTTTTAGGCCTTGAAGAAGAAGATGGCGTTGGTTTGATATGCAAGTCAGTAGGCCTGAATACACCCTCAGAAGCCAGTGCCTGCACAGCAGCTCTGGACCCATCCAAGGTAGAGACAGTCGCAGGTTCCATAGTCAAGGAAGCATCTTGTGAGGCATACCAGACTCCGAATGGGTCTTAGTAGAGGCCTGGGAATCTGACGTAGTGGGTATCAGGGGCTGCGAAAGCACCTCACTGAGTACAGGCGAACTGGCGACTAGCTTAACGGAAGCATTGTTGGCAGTTTTGGACCTATGTGGCCTGTCTCTTTCTTTATCTTTACGTTTTTTCAGAATGTCAGTAGTCAGATGGCTTAGCGAAGCCATTTCTGGATAATTAAACCGAGTACCGAAATAGTTTGATGCAAAAATGAACCGACGACGAATAGTATGAGGATTGAATAAGGCACAAAACCAACAGCGAGGGATGTCGTGGTCTGGGCCTAAGCAAGGAATGCAGTACAAATGAAAATCTTTATGAGGTATTTGCTTTCCACAAGTAATACAATTGTTAACTTTTACTGACGTTGGTTTAGAGCAATTAAAAGGATCCTCAACGGGGTACTTAGCTTTTTTGAAGACTTCGGTTCTGAAACTCGAAAATGAAAATTTCAGGAGTCGGCCGACCAACACTTGCGAACTGCTTCTGCTTTGGGCTCCGCATGGCAAGAAAGACTGATGTAATGCTGTCGGCTGCATGCTTTATACCCCTGACTACCTGACGTCATGGAAAAAGAGACAGCAACTGACGCAGGACCCAAGACTTTGATAATCAGGCCGGCTGAGGGCTACCTGGAAGCAGATAACCCAAATGTAATGACTGCATCAGTGAAACACGAAGAACATCCAGTGCATGCTTCACTGCATAGCTCCACTAACAAAACTTTGTTAAGAGGCACGTGAATGAGGTTTAAACTCAATGAGTGAAATTCCCTGTTCTTCAACTCCCAAAGCACCTTCCCTTTTAGAATCCTCTCCTAACATGGTGGTTCTCATGTCGCCATGGCTCTACAGCCATAGAGTTAGTATATATACATATATATATATATATATATATATATATATATATATATATATATATATATATATACATGTGTGTGTGTGTGTGTGTGTGTGTGTGTGTATATATATATATATATATATATATATATATATATATATATATATATATATACATATATATCTGAGGGGAGTCAGTGGGACAAGCTCCCAGGATGTCTTCCATGTAGAGTTTTTAAGTTTCATGAACATAAAGCTTTGATCAGCTTATTTCATTTAGATTATGCTTCATACACTTCAGGGAGTTTTTGCATGATGTAATTTAAAGCTCTACACATGTGCCAGCTTGTGCAAATGAACTCATAACAGGTGAAAAGCACATGACCTGATGTCTTGTGGTTTACCTCGCCCCACAGCAGACACAGAGACAAACAGACAAACGGACATTGTGTACTGAATGAAGAATTTAAAAACATTCACAAGTCTGATCTTAATAATATAATTCCACTACTTTACATTTTATTCTGGTAAATTTTGTGATGAAATCACAATATACTACATTTTTTTGTAAATATATCACTCTAGAAAACATACTATACTCACACCGATTTGTATTACTTCTTTATTCTGTTCTATACTTAGATTATTGTAAACTTTTCAATGCCATTGCTTAATTATTATTCCCTATGTCTTCTTCTTGTCATTTTTAGTGCAGGTGATGAATGAATAGGGACCCTGGACCTGTATGCACATCTAGTTGTAAATGAATAACTCACTAAATAAAGGCAAACATTTCTTTTGAATGAGAAGCATTTCTCTAAATATGTGCAGTCAAAAGTTAAGTGAAAGACTATTTTTTTAGTCTTTAACATCTTTTCAACTGTCCCCCCATCACTTTCACATAAAAAATATATATCATTACACAGCTAGAAATATTCAACATATCCAAAGGATACCATCCACAAATCTTATCTCATAAAGACTCCTCTACAAATGGCTGGTTATAATTACATTGTCAGTCTACCTAAAGTGCTCTTACAATACCCTGGCCATGCACAGACAATTAAATGTCAAAGTTCTTGTCATATGATCCCAAGACCTTTCTCATACTATCTGGCTTACTCAGTATGTATCATAACATGTCCAGGAAGTAATTCCACTCCCATAAAACCAATGTTTTCTTCCAAGAAGTAACTCTACTCCCACAAAACCAATGTTTTCTAAGAACCATATAACATTCAAACAGATCAAAATCCTACAAGGAATATGGACTCCTACAGCACTCAACCCTTGGAATGTGCCTCTGTGCAGTCAGTTCTTCAAGCTGATGGCATGATATGCCAGTGAGGAGAATAATGCTACAGTTACTTGCAAATCTAACCTGGCTGTGACTGCATGCTCATTTGGGCTTTCTTGGGAGAGTGACATGCTTGGTGGAGACACTTGATTACCAGGGAACACATAGTTACGTAAATATAACCAATTATAGCAAATAGTTTTGAAGCTTCATTGAGGTTGGCTATACTTTCATAAATTCAGTTACTTGGTGAGACTGAAGTGTGGCCTTAGTATTGTTGCATCTGAATTGATCATTTCTCCACCGCATTCGGTTATATTCCCTTCTTTTCCCATCCTGTATCCTACGTCAGCAGTATTATGATAGTTAAACACCACACTGATGATAATCACTATACGATTATGCTTTCTTCTTTCACTATACATCCTTGAATACACAGCTGTATTTGCAGTCAAGGTAAAGTTACGCCATACTGCATCTGTCCAGGGAATAAGTCATGTGGGATTGGGAGAGTGGCCTAATGGTTAAGGTGTTTGCCTTACAAACACAAGGTGCAGAGTTTGAGTTTCACAAGGGATAATTGGCTAGGTTTAAAAAATGGCTCACAAGGGCAGTTAGCCTAGTACTAATCTATGAACCTATGTCAACATAGGTGGTCTCCCATGGCCTCCTATCCATTGGGGTGACTATCATGAGGAACACCTTGCAGTTGACTCTTCACCTTTGAGTCGCAAATGTCTACATGATAAAAATAATTTAACTCACAACATCACCAAATAATTTTTCTAGTCATCTATGTCTCTTAAGCATAAATTAGTCACTCCAAGCATAATTTTCATCATTTAGGTAGGATATGTACTATGTGCGAGAAAGCATCCAACATAATCAAAAAGTTACAGAAATACAAGAAATAATAACCCATACCTAGATCTGCTGATAATTTTATATAACTGGAAAGAATAAGAGAAGATTGAAAGGTATAAATTCTTTTCAGCTTCACTGGTCTGTCATCAGCTATCGAAGGTAAGAATGACTACAAGTGTCACACAATCTCCGCATATTTAAAATTATTTAAGAAAAGCCATATGAAGTTTCAAGGAAAACTTCATCATTACTGTCTCACATTTAAAAATTATTCTAGCAAGTAGGAGTAAAGCTTACGTGGGTATTGGTGGTTTGAAGTATGCCATGACCTTCCTAAACTGTCATCTTTCAGACTGAATGCACTATACGACAAGCAAAATTGGTGTTTCCTGTTATAAATATTTCAGTTAAAGTAGTAAAATTGGAAGGCTGCTCTTTAACCTTTTCTCACATGTCAGAATACAGAATGTCACATTTGCAATGCATATTGTTGTAAGACTATATGGAAATCAGTTCACAGATTTTAAATTATGCTGCCTCACATACTGTGCTGCTTAGAAATTTACCAGGGTATATTACGCACCTGTTCATTTTGGTAACAGTGAGAAAAAAGGAGTCAGTAAACCAAAACACAAGATTAAAACTTCATGACAAAGTATATACTGCTGGAATTTTTTCTAAGACTAAAAGTATATGTGCCAAATACCATGTGACTGACCAATAATTTTTCTACAGCCATATTGGCTTTTGCATTTAAACCACATCTTTAAACAGACTATAAATCATTCAAGATTATTATTTTTGGGTCTTCCTTTTTTCCCTGTGAATGACCCCATGTCACTTTTACTTTTCACGCCGAATTTTTGGATTTTTCACTTTACATGCTTCAACAGGATTTGCAATGGTCACCCAGAAGGAAGAAACTGTTGCAAAAGAGAGTAAAATCCCATGAGTGGAGGAGCTCCCTGGTCAGCCTTAGTAAGAAGCTGAGATCCCTTATAAGATCCTCCAAAGCTAGCTACAAAAACAAAATCACCACTGATTCTAAAAGCAACCACAAAGCATTCTATAGCTATGTCAAGAATCTCAATGGCAACACCCAGATCTGCTCTGAGTTACAGCACAACGGCACGAAAATTACAGAACCAACTGATATTGCCAACATCCTGGCAGATAGGTTCAGTGCTAACTTTGCCCCCCCCCCCTTTCATTCCCTAAGGGGCCCATATCTATACAGGAAGAATGCAGAGTCCCTGTAATCACTTCTATGCAGGTAAAAGCTGCACTCTCTAAAACCAAAAACACAGCATCCATGGGACCGGACAACATCCCACAACTGGCTCCCCACCTAAGAACCATGTTCAATCATAGTCTCATGTCAGGCTTTGTGCCCACTGAATGGTGCACAACAACAGTTATGCCACTCCACAAAGGGGGAGCCACCACTTATCCTGGGAACTATCGCCCTATTAGCCTGATGAGCCTGGTCTGCAAGGCCATGGAACGTATCATTATGGAACTCATAAACAAAAACATTGGTAACCTCCAAAGTCTGGACCTCACTCAATTTGGGTTTGTAAAAGGCAGATCATGCCTTCTGAACCTGATCAACTTCTTTGAGGCAGTCACCAAAGCCATAGACGAGGGTAAGGTGGTTCACACAGCCTATCTTGACCTTGCCAAGGCTTTCAACACCATCCCCCATTTTGGAATTATAGCTAAACTCACTAAACTAGGTATAAATCCCTACTTCACAAGATGAGATGCCAAATGGCTCACTGACCCACACTGTAAAAGTTGCAGACTCCAAATCTGACTTCAAACCAGTGACAAGTGGAGTACCACAGGGCCCAGTCCTGGGACCTCTCCTGTTTGGTATCTACTTCTCTGAAGTACAGGCTAACACAGAAGGCATATGGCTAATGAAGTTCACAGATAACTGCAAACTAGGAGCCATAGTCGAGTCCACAAATGATGTGGACATCCTACAGAAGGGCCTCACTGAGACAGATGCCTGGTGTCAGAGGCATGGCCTCAAGCTCAATGCCAAAAAGTGCATTGTCTTCCCCTTTGGCAAAAACTCTGTACCCATGAACTACCACATAAACGGCAGTCTACTTAACACCGAATGTGTGATAAGAGACCTTGGGACCCAGGTGGACAGTAGTCTCTCCTTTGATAATCACATCGCCACAATAGTCAGGAAATCCTTCTATGTGGCACACCTCATCACAAAAGGGTTCTCATCCAGGAAAAAAGAGGCCATTGTTCCCCCTCTACCCAGCACTCATTAGACCCATTATAGAGTACAACACCCCTTTTGGAATGTACCTCACAAGACATCTGCAGCAGCTGGAAGGGCCACAGAAGTACCTCACAAAGAGGATTACTGGCCTCAAACATATGCCCTACAAAAAACTCCAGCTTTACTCTGTAGCATATCGTCTACTCCGAGGAGATCTCTGCCTAACATATAAAGCTATGTTAAACCCAAAGCTGTTGGACATGCTACACCTAAAGAAATCCCTCAGAGCTACACACTCTAGAGACCTAAACCTTGTCACCACAATAAACAGGACATGCTGGAGGGATAGACTCCTGTCGCAGAGACTTCCTATACTCTAGAACAAGCTACCCATCTATGTCAAGCAAAGTTTCTCATTAGCACTCTTCAAGAAAAATCTTGATGAGTGGATGGGAAATAGAAAATATACCCTGGGGATCACTTCTGTGGCTCTGCTCGACAGGGGCACAGGAAATTAACTTTCTTGTGTGGCGTAAGCCAGGGAACCTTGTTGGCTAGGCTTACTTAGGCCCTTGGGCCAATAGCCTAATACCTACCTATGAACCTGTTCTTCTGCTTCACCTTCTGTAGCACTGTTAGTCATATTACAGAGTTCATGCTAGCTATCTGTCACAACACACAACCTGCAGTTCAGCAGCGTTTAATGCTGCACCAGCTTATACCACTGTAACCCCTGTGACTGCATTTGGTTGAACACTAGCAGATATTATGCTCTGTCCTAGTAACTCTTCCTCGAAAATTAAGTATTGCATTTTGAATGTTTCATGAAATCTCCATTTGCAATCTATTTCAGAAATGTTTCAGCATCACTCTGACAACTAAGTTTTGTATATCACTTCAGGCAGTAAGTGTTGTATGTCAGTTTGCCTTAACTGTCATGGACTTTATTTATTTATTTCTAAAACGTATTGATGATCAGTAAAACATATGAAGCAACAACAAATAACAGCTACTTTCTTGAAAAAAAATGCAAGTATATCAAACGTATCAACTATCAGAAAAAAAAACCAGTGAAAACTTAGGGGTTGGGGTTTGGTATAATTGTTCTAGTGTTTACCTTACAGATAGAGGGTACAGGGTTTGATTCTATTGCCTGAAAGGGGAATTGGCTAGGCTTAACATGGTCCAAAAGAGCAACTACCCAAGTACTTGCCTATGAACATATACACTTTCCCATATATAGAAACTTGATTTTCACCTGTAGAGGTGAAACTGGCGAGGCTTAAAATGGCCCTCAAGGGCAACTAGCCTCATAGTTGCCAATGAACCTATAAACATTTCCATATATCCAAACTTCAGCTCCTTAGATTACTAAGAGAAAGTGAAAACAATTATAACGTGAATTATGAGTTATATGTCACTTACATAAACATCCTCAATCATCAGTCACCTATAACTAAACCAAGTTTATATAAAAGAATACTCTGATACTCTACCATGCTTTCATGTATATATGTTTAGTAGCCTACATTTTCAGACTATAACATAACGTCTGAAATGGGTGTATCACTCTTCCAGTGAGATTTTGCAGTTTCTGAAATGATGGGAAAGCATGGCAACAGCAGCTATTGTAACCCAAAACCTGGGCAATGGTATTCAGGTTATAAGAAGGATTAGCAATACAGAAAATCCAAAATTATATATCGTCTTTATCCAGGGTTCTCTGTTTCAGTGCCCAACTTACGCTATAAATTATGCTTCTCCAAATTATTTTTGACCAAGGACAGTATCAGATAAAATCTATCTAATTAGCACTATCACGAGAGCCATGATGACACTTGTTGCTCTTCCTGAGCCCTATGTATTGTAGCATTTTAGGAATGTAATGCCAGTTATGGAGCATTTTGGCAAAGTAAAACCTAGCTAAAACTGATAGTTCTTTATAAAACCTTTACAAATGGGCCATTCCTTTTTGATAATACACATTGTCAATATTTCATTCCACTTAGAAAGAGTTTCAGATGGAACAGTCTTCAGATTATTACTTGCATAGGAATAGAACATTCTAGTACAAGTACCAAAATCTTAGGAAATATGCCAACAATGATAAAGACTTGCAATGGGAGAGCACCAAAGGGTTCTTATTTATAAAGCATTATATTCTTGGCCCTTGTCAAGTTAGTTGGGAGACAGTGGACGGCAGTTGCTTGTTTGCATGAAGCAAGCAGTGGAGTCCCTGAATGGTTCATGGGTCCATAGGTGATTACTACACTAATGATGCCGGGGGCCTTTTTATGTGGTTCATAAGTGATTACTATGCTAATGATGCAAGGGGGCCATTTTATGCCAACCATGCTTCCCAAATTTATGTGACAAGATCTGACACCCTAATTTTTAAGGGGTATGTCTAGGCTTTGGCATTGGTGGTCAAGCATTTATAGGCTACCTCTCTCTCTACTACAGACACAGGTACAAACAAGAGGTAAATTTCCAATGCCCGATCCACTGTGCCAAGTTATACTTGAATTGGGTAGGGAAGAACTCTGCTTTACGGGAAGCCTGTTGCATAGAAGGGGTAGTCTCTGAGAAACAAACCCAGTGCTCTAACATGTCCTATTTATGTTGCTGATAAGTATTATGTCCCTAGACTGGGTAATTCTAATGCTGTTTGTTTTGAGGATGTGCAAAAGGTCCATCAAAGTGGAATCAGTGGATGCTTTGTAGGTCAAGCACAGGAGACTGAGTATTGGGAAAGGGCTTTGTGGCTGTTGTCATAGTACATGTTGTTTAGACCATGAATTTGTTCTATGAGAAACCTCTGTGGATATTCCAGTTGTTGCAGATGCCTGATCAAGTACATACCAAAGGGGGAGATGTACTCAGTGACTTGTCTGATAAGGACAGAGTACAATAGAACAATGACATCTTTAAATCTAGATGCCATACCCTCACTTATAAGTTGTGCAATATAAAATGATTTTCTTAGTACGGTAAATGCATGAAGGTCAAAGACTTGGTTACTGTCTATATGTGTAGACAAATCCTTGCTCACTCGGTCTACTCTTAGGGGTGTATTGTCAATGTGGTATTTTCCATGGGTAGCCATCTTCCTAAATGATATTATTATGCATTTCTTGGCATTGAGTTTTAGACCATGGATCTTTCACCAGTTATTAGTCTATGCCAGGCCTTCTTGGAGGGTATTTTTGTCATCAGGGGAATCTATGACTGTGCTTTGTTTGCAATCATCTGTAAAATTGATCCGCCAGAAGACCCCAACATTGGTGTTGACTTCAGAGAAGTAAATGCCAAAAAAGAGTGGAAACAGCACAGAGCCTTGAGGGACTCTACTAGTGATTGAACTCTTCGTGGAGATGGACGCTCTTACCTTAATTTCTTGGCTCCTCTCCAAGGGTCACATCCAGCATATAACATATGGGTTTATACCAAATTTTGCGAGTTTGTCTACAATGCTCAACTGAGGTACTGTATCAAATGCTATGATCAGGTCAATGTAGGCTATATGTGCAGTTTTGTTCTTATCCATTGCTATGATGGCCTTCTCAAAGAAGTCCAACAGCTTGAGAATACATGACCTACCCCTGGCAAAACCAAACTGATTGGGATCCAGTATCTGAATGTTTCCTATTTCATTATTTACTATTTTCATGATAATTTTGTTCATGGCTTTGCATATGAGATTAGTCATACTAATGAATCTGTAGTTACATGGGTCCATAGATGGCCCACCCTCATGCAGTGAGATGACAGTTGCAATCCTCTGTTTTCTTGGCACTAAGTCTGTCTGAAAGCTGTGGTTATATAGTGATTTTATATTCCTATATTCTATATTCTATAGTCCTGATAGATCATGTTTCATTGTATTAGGGAGGCATCATGGGATATTATCAGGGCCCACTGATGTTGTGTTCTTGGCCTTGGAAAGTGCATAGAAGACCAGTTCCCTAATGACAGTTGGGGGAGTTATAGTTAAGGATATTTCCAGACGGTTGTCGGGAAATAGGGGAGGAGAGGGTAAAATTGGAGCTGTGTTTGTCAGCCAGTAGATTTGCTATATCTTCTGGCTCTGTATAGGTGGTTCCATTTATAATCAGTTCATCACATTATTGTTTATTACCTTTAAGTTTGTGGTCATAGTTGAAGAATGCCTTCAGATTTTCATTGGCCTGGGAGGCTATTTTTCCTTCAAATCTGGCTTTGATAGACATGATTAGCCCTCTGAGTTGCTTGTTTAGTTTAATGAGTGAGGATTTGCCTTGTTGAGGATTGCATTTCCTGACTTATCATGATTTTCTTCCTTTAGGAAGTTTGCTTAGAATAATTCCTAAAAGTCTGAGGGTTAACTAAGGTCCTGGGTTTTACTTTAGTTTCAAAGGAGACAGCTTTATGGCCTGACATCACCCATGAGAATATTAGACTAGACTGTTTGCAACCTTCTGCCATATTTGTGGGGACCAGGTCAATGATTTTGTACTCCTACTTGGCGTGTGTACTATCTGGTCCAGGGTGTTTGTGTGTACAAAGTTCGGGTATCTCTGGGCCTGCATGTTTGAAGTTATGTATGATTCTCGTTTTATAGTGGGGAAGTTAATGTCACCAATGAATATAATGTTTGTTTGAATTGGCAATATCTCCAGCACATCTAGAAATATGTTATGGGTTTCCTGGGTCATAGAGGGGCACCTATAGCTTGCAAGAATATGGTATGGGACTTTGTCTCTGGTAATCTGGATATGATGAAGCTCAAGTGTGTCGTAGCCTTTGACCATCCTTGAGATGTGTTTGTTTTTGATGTAAATGGAGACACCTCCACCATTTGTCCTTTCCTGTGCAGCTGTAGGACTAAATGTGTGGAAGGCACTCCAGAGCTGCACTACCAGGGTGCTCTCATTAGATTTTAAACATGTCTCAGCAACTTCCCAGACATTTACATACTCCATGGTGAGGAGAGCTTGGTGGGTGATCGGTATCTTGATCAGAGTTCTGCCATTGAGCAGAAACACCTTTATATTTTCTTGTTTTTTTATTTTCCTATGCTGGAAGGTTTGTCATGTTGGCAATGCCTAAAAAAAGAAACTTTTGGGGGTGGTAAGATTTTAGTCAATATTCAATAGCCTGATGGGGACAGGTGCAGACCATTTCTGGTAAGGCAGACTGGTCTGTCAACTGGATCCCATTCAGAAGACTGAAAGACCAAAAGACTGAATCTCAAAATACCCAAAACTCAAAATATTGAAATATTTTTAATGCAGGGGGCAATTCTACCTGCAACCATCATGTCAGGGGCTACACTCCCATACCCCCTGCTAATTACATATACCAACTCCAAGATCACACAACAGTGAAGAAGGGGCAAATGCTATCCTTCAATATTTTGAGTTTTTGGTATTTTGAGATCCAGTCTTTTGGTCTTTCAATCTTTTGAATGGGATCCTGTCCACCATATCCCTCCAGGTCTAATTGATTTTTATGTTTATTTATTTATTTATTTATTTATTTATTTATTTAGTTGCCATTTGTTAACTGATTTAGCCCAACTGGGCAGATGCCCTTTTTCAGTGGAGACCCAAGGAGGAAAGGTCCAAATGCATAGTATAAAAATTAACAACAGAATAAGTATAATGGTAGTAATATTCAGTAAAACAATTATCACATATAGTTTTCTATTTTACAGTCACTGAAACAGAAATATAATACAATATAACAGTAACCACAGTACAGTTTTATCATGTGCATAGCCACAGCACAATTTCCTACAGATGTAAGGCAAGTGGTAATAGATTATTAGACTGGAAAAGGTTATTTAAGGCACTGGGGAGAGGTACATTAAGTAGATTTATCACAAGCTTTATAAATTTCAGAAGTTACACCATCCAATCTCAGTGTCTGTCAACGGTAGCTTCATTATTGTATAGCACAACAGGCCTGGAAAGCCCATCCTGAACCGGATGTGAAACAGTTGGAACATGGATATCATCAAGGAATGTGACCATTCCATATCAGGTCAAGTCAAATCAAAGAAAACTTTATTGTCATTCAGAACTAAACAGCAGTGCAGCTGAACAAAATTAAATGCTTCATTCTCAATGCATGAAACAGTTGCACATATAGATAGAGAAAAAAAATAATAAAATATCACAGTAGAAATTTAATAAGTAGCAATTTGTAAGTAAAGTAGGACACCAGTGACCCACACCCATCCCAGAAAAGGAGACAATGAAGACAAGGAACAATATGAAGGTAACATTGTCAAAGTAAAACTGAAACAATAGCAACATATCTATGATTAGACTGAATTATTGCACGGTTTGTATATTGCACTTTACAGTCCTCCAGTGTGTAGGTGAGCCACCTTAGTATTGCACTTAGTTATTGCACATCCATAAAATATGATACAATAAAATAAAAAAATCCATATGCTTAGTTGCTAAATCTGAGTATGCTATTAAAACCTGTTAATCCCGGGCAGACAGGTTGTTATGTCTCATTCATCATCTTACAGCGCCAGAATGTGCTGTTCTGCTGCTTTTTCTTTTTATATACATGCTAAGAGCGTTTTAGTTACAAATCCCTGGGCCCAAAAGAACACTTTCATTCTTTTCCACATGTTATCGATATGCTGAAATTATATTTCTTTACATTCATGTTTAGAGTTGTAATTACAGAAAACAAAGCCCCATTCTTACAGCCTTTCTTTATAAATTTATATTCCAAGTGACATATCTTACTTTTTAACTCATAAAGCTTAAGATCCCGAGCACTTTTAAGGTCCCTTTTCATTAATCAAGTCATGTCCATACATTTATTTTTAAGTAATTCCACACAGCAAAAACATTACCATTGGATGAGAGAAACAAATTAAAAAAAAAGCTTCTGTTGCCTGAATTAGTAATAATAAGTCCGCACTGCCCCTTAACAGTAGCTAATCAAATTTCTGTTGACAATATTGCAATTAACAATTTTCACATCTACAGATGTGAAGAATCATAGCATGATTTGAATGTTATTTAAGTCTCATGGACACAAAGATGAGCCAAAAATCAATACATCTGTCAACTCTCATGGCATATTAGTTGTAATCATATTCCCTGGAATGGAACACTCCAAAGGTCAATAAGCTAAGACACGTCAATGAAGAGATTACACTCTCTAGAGATTCTGGGAAGTTGTACCATTCCTGAAGGTAATCTTTCAGCTAATGGGTCTCTTACCACAATGAAATCACCACCAATGATCATCTTATGGGAAGGTTTATGTAGCAACTTAATGGCTTGTTTAAGATCAGTCCACAATAATGTATCATTTGCATTTAAGACTTAGAAACATGCTAGCATTCAAGCCCATTTTTGATTTACATGTGGGAAATATGCATCTTCCCCAATTATCTTTCAATGCATCTAAAACCAGCCACCCAAAACTGATCTAGCAGAATTGCTTTTCCTCCTTTGGAGGATATAACACTGAAGAATAATTTAAGACTCTTCCAGCAAACAAATGATTAGATACTACTTGAAATGTAATACTAGTCCATTGTAAGAATATAACCTGTGCTTTGTTACACCTTAAAACATTACAGATGACTTTTGCTTTTGTAGCAGTGGAAATATGCTTCACAATTCAGGATAAACATTTCATAGTTTAAGGACTATCAATACTAGAACCTTGAGGATATCTCTGTCTTACCTCCCAACTGGATTTATCAGGATTCTGAACTTTATTTTTAATGGCACTATCCCAGAATCCCAGAAAGCTAAGGATGACTAGAATATATAGAAAGCTTTTCTGAAGTTATCGGATCCCAGTAGAGATATTAAAAGGCACTGGAATGAGTTCATATATTACAAGAAAAAACACTGAATACAATGAAGTGTGAGGCTGGAAAGAAGAGAAATAATAAAAATAAAGAATTCAAGAAAAAATACTCTTAATTTAGAAGAGACAAAAATAGTAGAGCTAGTATTACTCACTCACTTGCAATTCCATGAAAAATATACCTTCTTGGTCCTCAGGACTGACCTACCAGCTTATACAGTCAGACTGTTGTGAATTTTTTTGAAGTATACTCATTTTCAGCTAAAGAATCAACTCTTCTCTGTACACATGAAAAACAGGCAATGTTAACACATTTAGCCCCTACTGCTATACGTATTTATAGGTTCATAGGTCTGTACTAGGCTAAGGGCCCTGGAGCCTTTACAAGCCTAGCCCATAGGATTACCCTGGCATTGTGCCACCCAACCTTAGTTCCGAGTGCCTCTGTCGAGTAGAGCCACTAGAGTGATCTCCGGTGTGGATTTTCTATTTCCCATCCACTCATCAAGATTTCTCTTGAAGTGGGCCAGTGAGGTGCTCTGCTTGACATGTATGGGAAGTCTATTCTATAGCATGGGCGGTCTCTGGGTTATGAACCTGTCCCTCCAGCATGTTCTGTTGATTGTGTTAATGAGGCTGAGGTCTCTGCAGCATGTGGTGCGGAGGGATTGGGATTTCTTTAGATGTAGCATTTCTAACAGAGCTTGGTCAGACATGGCTTTGTAAGTCAAGCAGAGATTGACTGTAAGTAGGTGATATGAGACAGAGAACAGTTGGAGTTTTTTGAGTCTGTCCATATAGGACAAGTGTTTAAGGCCTAGGATCCTCTTTGTGAGGTATTTTTGCAGCCTCTCCAGTTGTTGCAGGTGTCTAGTGAGGTACATGCCAAATGGGGCATTGTACTCAATGACTGGCCTAATGAGGGAAGAGTAGAGGGAGACAATGACCTCTTTCTTCCTGGATGCAAAAACCTTAGTAATGATATATGCCACACAGAATGACTTTCTGACTATAGTGGCAACGTAGTGGTCAAAAGAGAGGTTGCTGTCAACCTGTGTTCCCAGATCTCTTATAATGCCTTCTGTGTTCAGTGGACTACCATCAATGTGGTATTTCAAGGGAACTGGGTTTTTCCCAAAGGAGATGAAGACATTTTTTGGCATTGAGCTTAAAGCCATGGTTCTGACACAAGTTGTTGGTCTCATTGAGGCCTTTCTGCAGTATGTCAATATCACATGAGGAGTTAATAATAGCTCCCAACTTGCAATCATCTGCGAACTTTGTCAGCCTTTCATGTTGGCCTGGACTTCAGAGAAGTAGATACCAAACAGGAGAGGACCCAGGACTGAACCCTGTGGAACTCCACTCATGACTGGTCGGCAATCAGACTTTGAGTCAGCTACTTTCACACTGTGGGTTCTATCTGTGAGCCAGTTTGCAACCCACCTAGTGATATAGGGGTTGATGCCTAGCTTAGTACGTTTTTCTATGATTCTTGAGTGGGGAATGGTATCAAAGGCCTTGGCCAGATCAAGGTAGGCTGTATCAACCACCTTAGCTTCATTCACAGCTCTTCTGACTGACTCAAAGAAGTCGACCAAGTTGAGCAGGCATGAGCTACTCTTCACAAAACCAAACTGTGTAGGATCCAGAGTTTGGAGATCCCCTATATCATTGTTTATTAGGTCCATGATGATGCATTCCATACTTTGCATATCAGACTCGTCAGGCTAATGGGGTGATAGTTCCTGGGGTCTGTAGTCACTCCTCCTTTGTGGAGAGGGATGACTGTAGCAGTGCGCCCTTCGGTAGGGACAAAGCCTGAGGTGAGGTTGTGATTGAACAGGGCACACAAGTGAGGTGCCAGTTCACTCTGTAGTTCATGTAGAACACAGCCAAGGATACTGTCAGGTTTTATAGAAGCTGTATTCTTGGCCTTGGACAGTGCTGTTTTAACCTGTGCAGCAGTAATACTGGGTGCCTGCCAATCTACTGGTATCGTGATTGGTCCTTGTGAGGGGGGGGGGGTAAAGTTAGCACTGAATCTGTCCACCAGTATATTTGCAATATCTGTTGGCTCAGTATAGGAGGTACTACTGTGCAGTAGCTCAGAGCAAATCTGGGTATTGCCAGGGAGATTTTTTTACATAACTATAGAAGGCCTTCTGGTTGTCTTTACTATCTGCTGCAATTCTGTTTTCATAGCTAGCTTTAGAGTATTTGATGAGGGATCTCAATCTTTTTTTGAGGCTGTTAAAGTAATTTTTTCCAGTCTTGGGACTTCACATTATTCTGCATCAGTTTCCCCCTTCTGTTGTAGAGTTTGTTTATGGCAGGGGACCACCAGATTGGCTTCCTTTTTTTTGGAGGAGAGCATCTTCATTCTATTGGGTATGGTGAGATCCATGCATTTGTGTACGTGTCTGTACAGTCCATTGGTGTATGATTTGGCAGTCATGCAATTATTCTCCATTTGCAAGGGTGCCAATATTAAAAGAGTACTAACCCTCACTGAAATATTAGAGAACCTCAAGAAGCTCTGATAATTGGTTTAGATATAGAAAAAGCATTTTAGTCATTAAATTGGAATTATTTATTTAAAGTACTAACTTTATTTGATTTTCCTCCTTGCTTCATTTCACTTTTAAAGAATGTATATAAAAGCAATCTAGCTTATATAAAATTAGGTCAGTTTGCTTTGGAATCCATTCTTATAACTAAGGGCACCAAACAAGGCTGTCCCACGTCCCCAATTCTTTTTGTGATAGCTATTGAAATTGTTACCATGTTATTAAGGAATAATCCAAACATAAAAGTTGTAGAAATATATAGTCAGTATACCTCTAAGATGATGTCATTTCTAGATGACAAATTACTCACTTAATCTAATTCTAAAACAACTCTAAATGAGTTAGATCTATTAGTAATGAAGTTTCATTCAATCTCTGGTTTACACTCTTGTTTTTCAATAAAAAGAAAAAAACACAAGCTGGAAAAAATCATATTACTGGAAATCAAGTACATAATTTGGATTATTTAGGCATTATTTTATGCATCACTATTGAAGAAACAACAAACATGAATTATAACAACATTATAAAAATAATTGAAATCCATACAGAAATGTGCAATAAAATGTTGATAACCTTTGAGGACAGATTACAACTAATAAAAATTATACTTTTACCAAAGATATTATATATCTTACAAGCCATATCTATGATCCCAAGGAGAAAAGTTCTTAAAAAACATAAACTCTCTTTTATTAAAATTGTTATGGTTTTCAAATGAAAACAGAATAGCTTTTACTCATCATATTACACCACAAAAACATGAATGAATTAAATTTCCTGATATAGAAACATATATCAAAGCCTCTATAATTAGAGCCATTATAAATTGGGTAGACCCCAATCATACTGCAAATTGGAAGTGCTTACGTTTAACCATATTATTAAACGGAAGTTATACTTCAGTTAACTACCCACTATCCAATCAGTTTAATAATGAAATTCCATTAATTTTCAGGAAATGTATTTAACATGAATATGGAAATCAAGCTTTGGTTTGAGACATTGATTCCCTTTAGTATTACAAAAAAATGTACTAACAAATTGCATAGAAACACTTTAAATATCTGGCAATCTAAAAATGTCATATGTTGTCAACATCGTATGAATGAACATAAGGTACTAGATAGACAAGACATTGTAATGCAATTTAAACTATCATCTCAAAATTGGCTACTTCTACAAAGTGTTGTGTCATATTCCCATGATTTATGCAGAATAATTAATAGTTCTTCTTTCAAAGGAAAACCAAAATTTGTCATCTATTTATATGAAATTGTTTATATCAATTTCAACTTGAAGAACTTCACCTCAAGTCTGTATTAAATATTAATAACATATAAAAGAAAACCTCAAGAAAAATATATTAATAAGCATCATTCCTTATCTTTTACTACAGAAATTAAAAATATTTGTTTGCTTTCTGTTAAATTAACCTCTTGGTCACTATACTAGAGAATTTATACCTGGAAATTTCTCCACAGAACATTCCTAACACCATATAAAATAACTAAGTTTAGTACTTCTAGTAATGTTTTATGTTGGAGATGTTCTCAAGCATGCAGGGCAGACTGGATACATATTTTTTATGAGTGCACTAGTATAAAACAAGTCTGGAATGATATTAATAATTTTTTACAAGCTCTATTCACAAATTTGTTTATATTATCTAAAGCTTTAGTGCTACTAAATATAAATGCAGGTTCTCATTTGAAGTGGGACAATCTTTATGTATTGTGGACCACTCTAGCAGTTGCTAGAAAGTGCATAATGAGGAAATAGAATTCCACTTCACCACCATCTGTGGAAGAATTGCTATCTTTAATGAAGGACACAGCACAGAAAGAGATCATGATTAAAGAACTGAGACTCTATCCTAACACGTTAACAAATAATCCTTGGAGAAAAGTATGAAATCTTATTGAAAATCTACCATTGGACTGTGCCTCTCTCTGATTACTGTAAATACTTTACTTAATTGTATGTTAATCTGTGTATTTTGAATCAAACTGGTTTCATTTATTGATTTTTATGGCAGGCCAAATGTAATAGTGTATATAGTTATTTATGTATTAGAATTTAGATGACATTGTATCTGCAATATTTTTATTTGTTTGAAAATAAAAGTTACTTGAGTAAAATAAAAAGTAGTCGAGAAGCATCAAACATCATCAGCTGCACTTTTTCATATCTGCAAGGCAGGGAGTACTCTCACTCCTGTCTGCTTCACATGAGCAGTAAGGCAGGGAGACCTCTCACTCATGCCTGAGTCACATGAGCAGTAAGGCAGGGTCCCACTCATGTCTGCTTCACATGAGCAGAAAGGCAGGGTCCCACTCATGTCTGCTTCACATGAGCAGAAAGGCAGGGTCCCACTCATGTCTGCTTCACATGAGCAGTAAGGCAGGGAGTACTCTCACTCATGTCTGCTTCACATGAGCAGTAAGGCAGGGAGTACTCTCACTCATGAATGCTTCACATGAGCAGTAAGGCAGGGAGTACTCTCACTCATGAATGCTTCACATGAGCAGTAAGGCAGGGAGTACTCTCACTCATAAATGCTTCACATGAGCAGTAAGGCAGGGAGTACTCTCACTCATGAATGCTTCACATGAGCAGTAAGGCAGGGAGACCTCTCACTCATGCCTGAGTCACATGAGCAGTAAGGCAGGGAGTACTCCCACTCATGTCTGCTTCACATGAGCATTAAGGCAGGGAGTACTCTCACTCATAAATGCTTCACATGAGCAGTAAGGCAGGGAGTACTCTCACTCCTGTCTGCTTCACATGAGCAGTAAGGCAGGGAGACCTCTCACTCATGCCTGAGTCACATGAGCAGTAAGGCAGGGAGTACTCCCACTCATGTCTGCTTCACATGAGCAGTAAGGCAGGGAGTACTCTCACTCATGTCTGCTTCACATGAGCAGTAAGGCAGGGAGTACTCTCACTCATGAATGCTTCACATGAGCAGTAAGGCAGGGAGTGCTCCCACTCATGTCTGTATCACATGAGCAGTGCTTAGCCAAACAGCTTTCTTATTTCTAACTGTAAGACCACATCATAGATGGAAAGAAAAAAGGAAGCAAAAGAACGTGTTCAATTTTTTTTAACTATGGTACTTTTGCTGTTATATGGCTATCTGTTGAGTTCAGCAAAATTTCAGATTTACAGATCAGATGATCATTACTCATCCAGGAATGTAGTCATGTGGTAAATAATAAATATATTTTATGACGTGGAAATTAGACTATTAGGGCCAAAGCTTTAGGAGGTAATCACATCTCCTACAGGTGTTCCTGTGCCATTAGCCTGCTGATTATCTGCTGGATTCACTTTGCCCAAAACTGTAAGTGCCAGCCTCCAACAAGCTCAGTCCTATAACACAATCATAATTTTAGCTTTGAAAGTCCCATCTGGTCTCTAACCCTAAACTGAAACCTTGATCCCTGACCTTAAATCCTGCACCATGCACCCTGAATATAACTTCCTAAACTTAAACTTCCCAGTCATTCCATAGACCTAAAACTGCCAATTGGTCCACAACTCTGATCTCAGTCCTTACTCTATGACTGCAATCCTACAACTCTGATATACTCCCAAATTCCTAATCATAAATGCTTATAACAAGAGAATGACAGAGAGAGAGACGTGATTAGAGGAATCGATATCAAAAGTTATCTGGGAAATGAAATTAATAATAAGGCATTTATTATAAAAATGAGGGGGTCAAACTATATAGAGGAATAAGTCTTAAGTAAAAGAGTAAACAGAGGTGAGACATACAGAGATGTTAGGAGGATACAAGTCAGAGTCATGAGGCAGCAGCAGGAGACAGATGGCATGGAGCTGTGAGAAGAGAAGTGTGAGACTGACTGGGGTTTGTGAGTATAGTTTGGATTTAATTGAAGGAAGAGGATTGGCAAAGCATAGAATTTGCTAAGTTGGCATTTAGGTGGATTTTGGATTCATGTTGGAAGTCAATTTCCTTTAGTGAAAGTGGATTAGAGTTCCAGAGTTTTGAAGCACAGCTGGAGTCTAAGGAATTTCCTGTAGAGTACTTTGATTTGGATATAAACTGTAAGAGTTTATTTGTGAAGAATAATCTTCAAGGTGGAGTGTAGGGTTGGATAATATTATTTAGAGTGTGACGCCGCTGTACTGGCCGAGTAATCAAGCAGCCTCAATCCTCACCATTAACACCACTGAGGGATGTGAACATTGGGAGGATGACAAGTACACACACAGTAAAGTACAATTTCTCTTAAGAGCACACAGAGAACACAGTCAATCTGGGGATGGTTTTTCCCTCTTTCTCCAGATCCCCAATAAGACTCCCCACTGGCACAGCTATAGGGTTAAGATCTCAGCATAGTGGTCAAGCCAAAACCTCCAGCACCCTCTCTGTCCAACCAGTGCTTCGTGTCCCTGCCCAAGTAGCTGACACACACACACACACACACACACACACACACACACACACACACACACACACACACACACACACACACACACACACACACACACACACACTTTGAGATTTGATTTATATATAAATACACAGACACTCCTAAGGAAGGCTGGTATAGCTATGTCCCCTTTTGCCCAGACTATAAGGTAGAAATCACTGCCACCAACCACCCTTGCTTATTAGCTGCTATAAGGACCTTACCAAAGGGTGACCAATTCTACTGTGTAATGTTAGTATTAACCAAATGGTAAGAGTGACCAACAGCAAAGCTATTAATGAGTGGCCTGCACAGTGTCATCACCAAATACATATGCAAGTACTCTAAGAGATTAAATATCTCTAAACAAACCAGCCACAACTGCAAGGTTTAAATATATTTAATAATAAATAATAAAAGACAAGACAATACTCAATAACTCAACACAGTGACAACAGAGTTCAGAATCAAAGGAAATATTTAAAAACAATATTGCAGGACAGTCTCACATAAATGCAGAACACATCTAAACTATGCTTTACTGTATTCCTATCTATATCTAAGAGATACTATGCCCTAAATGACTTAATAACAGAGCCAGGCAAATACAGATGAGAAGTGCTGATGAGAGGATGTTTCTAGGTTCAAAGACAAATACAAAATGCACAGACTCATACTCTGAGATAGTTCTTAAATTAATATCAGACATTTCTGCTGGGTTATCTCAGATTACATCATTCTTGTCACCTCTGCCTTCAGTTCCCAGGCTAACAGAAACTTAAAATTTAGCAAGTATATGTCAAAAATATTTATCTCTTAGAAGCTTGCCTGGAAACGGAAGTCATAAAACAGTTACATGCTTTTACCTTTGAAGCCTGTAATTATTTCTGTTTCCAGACAATGGAAAGAATTTCTAGCTGCAGACACCCTGACTCCTAGCTGAGATAAACACCATTGTAAACAATTCACTTATTTTCTTAGAGTTTGCAAGCTAACGTTGTTCTTTTCCAGTAGGGTACACTGTGGTTACATTCTTGAAGCTCAGCACATAACATTACAGTTTAACACACACTTCTGCACCAGCACTTTAATACACACATAACATATAGTTTTCTTACATTTGTAGGACAAGCGTACAAATCATATTACTATTCACAAATGACATAGAATTATTTACAAAATTCCAGCAAGCTGGGCTGGCAGCCTTCACATAGGTAAGGACAATTTTTAATTTTGTAAACAAGTTTGAGTATAGTTAGAAGACAGAGGCTTACATGATTTATAAGCTCTAGCCACTGCATCAGTCTAAGGGCTAAGCATTGGTGGATTCTGTGAGGGAGGCTGGATGCAGTTTTAGTGCTCTTGTTATAAATGTTCAAGCTTTCCCAACACAGATGTTTGTATTTTTATTAGAATAGAAGCAGTATATAGAAGTGCAGGGAGAAGGTGAGTTGAGATGATATTTTCCCTGGCATGCTCAGACAGGAATTGGTTAACCCAGTGAAGTGAGCTTAGTTTTTTGTGTGTTTTTTTTTCCTGACTGTTGGACTTGGTAGTAAAGTTTCAAGTTCTCTTCTATGCAGACACCTAGTAATGTAGTAAGAGTTACTAGTAAGATAGTTGTGTAGTTCATGGAGGTTATAGTGAGGTTTGTTTTTGGGGCTGAGAGATGACTAGTAGTGAAAAGGTTTACTTTACTTTTACTGGGTTTGACGAGGAGCTGTGCAGTAGTCGGTGATGCTTCTTTTGAGGAGACTAACTCTTGGATAATTTGTTTAGGTTCTGGGCTGAAAATATAAACAAAGAATTTGACAAGGTAACACATACGAAGTTAGGGAATACATTATAAATTGTTGCAAAGAAATGAGGCGGTAATAAAACAGTGCTTATTTATTTACGTAATTATTTTATTTGACATTTGTTTACTGTGAAAGTCCAACTGGGATAATATGTCATTTTCATTTGTGAGAAAGGCACCAATTTGTCATACTATGGTTAAAGTTAAATGTGGTGGTGTGTTGGCATAATGGCTAATGTCTTAACCTCATATACTCAAGGTGCAAGGTTTAATTCTGTTCTTGGGATACTGGCTACAATCAAAATGGCCCTGCAGGGCAATTAGCCTAGTATTTGCATATGAACCTATAAACTTATACCTTTAACCCTCACGAAAAGAATACAAGGCATAAGTAATATGTCCTGTGCAGACCATGTCAAGGCCCTATCGCTGTATTATGTTTCCTACAGGATGTTGTGGGGAGATCTATGCCTGGCATACAAGGCGTTGTCAGACCCCACTCTGATAGACCTCCTGCATATTCACAAAACAAACACCATTAGAAGTACTCAATCTAAAGACTTAAATCTTGCCTGTAATATAAATAGGACATGCTGGAGAGACAGTTATGCATCCCAGAGACTACTCCTTCTCTGGAACAGGGTCCCTATCCATGTGAAGCAGAATTCCTCCCTAAACTAATTCTTGGACAATTGTATGGGGAACTGGAAATTCATCCCATTCTCTAACGGATACAGGCAGCCTGTAAATGGTTCATCTCCCAGGACCCTGCTTATAAATGTTTTACCTCCCAAGCCCCTGCTTACAATTACCAAGGGTATCATAACTTGTTAGAGATTTGGGATGCATGGCCTGGTAAACACCTATGAACCTATGAACATATTAACTAAGTAAAAAATCCCCAACCTTAGTTCATATAGTGTGAACTTACACATAAAGAGTGAAAATATTTGGACAGAGATAACAAGTTGAAACATTGCCAGTACATAAAGAATTCACAAGTTACAGTTCACAACGATTACATTACACATGCTAAGTACGCACTTTGGAACAGAGGTGACTAGATAACATTCCGGGGGGGTCTACTTCAGCCTGGGATGGTGCAGGAGCAGAGGCAAGTCTTATTTAGCTGGCCTTTTAGTAGATATTTGAAGTTGGAGAGGTTAGAGTTTAATTTAATAAGGCAATAAAAGAGCAATACTGAGCAATAACATATTAATTCTATTCAGATGAAATGCTGGTGACAAGTGAGGTATCGTATGGTTTATTTCTGACACTCATCATTTTCTCTGTTCTAATAACTGATTTTGTAAAAAGATCTAGACAGAAAAACATGCCTTGTTTTGATTACATAAAGTCATGGAACACTACTGACAAACAACAAGGTGCATAAATGGGAAAAAAAGACTTGCCTTGAAATTCAGAAAGAATCCCACTGCAGGCAGTAAGAGCAGTGGCCAAAGGGTGTTGTTTCTAAAATCGCAGAAAATGTGATTCAGAAACATTAGCTACAATGAGGAAAGCCCTCTTTTCTGGTTAATTTGCATGTCTCTGAATTGCTGGCAGTTGCTGCTAGTGCTAATCAGTAGTTTCCTCTGGTAGCCCATGCATTATCATATGCATCTCCCTCTCATTCATTCTCCCACAAGTAGGTACACATTCAAACACACACACACACACACACACACACACACACACACACACCAACATACCACTTACCAGTTCTTGAGATGTCTCTGACATAGCCATTTATTTTTTTCCTGCCATCATAAATCATGGATAATTACAGTCAGTCAATAATGCCAGACATTAGAATTTCATAGTTCATATTCTTCAGAGTTCATTGTTATACTACACCTATTGCTCTATTAACTTTTCAAGTGAGTCAACGCAATGGTTACAAATTCCTCCTTTTGTTATCTGATGTTCTTCATGGCTTTCTCCTGAAGTCTTTAGCACTGCCATTTAAAGGTATGGCACCTACCCAAGTTATGCACACTCCTATTTTACACAACTGCCTTGATTGTGCCCTTGTTCTGTTTCCTATACCTCATGATCGATTACAATCAGCCAGTAATGACAGATATTGAGAGTGTTCTTATAGTTCCCCAAATAAATCTCCATACAAGCCCTCTCAGTATAGAGGACTAACGCTCTGAATTTTGAATGATCTTCTGTGTCTGCCAACGGTAAAGGGTTCGAGCATTTTCCACATTTTCTTCCATTTAACTTTAACCTTTTTCAGTGCCTTAGTGCAACATTTAAGAAGGATCTCTGTTATCTTGCAGCAGCACAGAGGATTAACACTCTGCTTGTAAACTCCTTTTTTTGCCAAGGGTAAAGGGTTTGAAGTTTTTCCTCTTTTCATGTCAATCCTTGCTGTCTAGTGATCTCAACTATTCATATATCTTTTGTGCTGTCAAATCATTGTTCTATTATCTATTTAAGTGAATTCAGGGAATATTTAAAAACTAACCCTGGTGTGTAGTGTTCCCCCATATTACAGGATTTGTTTTGTAGATTAGAGGAATTTGGATTCATGACAGCCCCCCCCCCCCCACACACACACACATTCATATACACATGTAGGCTCATAGGTAACTACTAGGTTAACTGCCCTTATGGGTCATTATAAGCATATCCAATTTCTGTTTTGGTGCTTGAACTAACCTATCCTGTTTGGTGTTAGATTGGCCTTAGGCATTCTAAGGTTGATAATTATATATTAGTCCCTGTGAGGAATAACTGGGATCATACTATAGGTAATGAGAGGGGACTTAGGACAGGGATAAATTGTTTAGGAGCTATCTCTGTCCATTAGTATTATGGGGACAGTCTGGAGTAAATTTTCTATTACCCATCTATAGATCCAAGTTGTGCATGATTAGGGACAGGGACGAGATTTGTTTTACATGGGTGGGAAATGTGTTCCACGGCAGTGGTATCCCCTATGAGATAAACATGTCTTTACAAACTGTTCTTTGATGTTGCAGAAGAGATTTATATCCCTGGACTGAGTATTTCTGATGGCATTTGACTTGCTGATGTGCAGTAAATCCATTAGTATTGGGTCAAAGTATGCCTTGTATGCCAGACACATATGATATCTTAGCATTCCATAGGATACTAAGTATAGTGACAGAGCTTTGAGTTGGTCCATGTAGGGACATATTGTTTAGGCCCTGCTTTCTTTTAGTAAGGCATCTTTGTGGGCATTCCATTTGTTGCATGTGTCTGGCCTAATGAGGGATAAGTAAAGGGGAATAATGACATCTCTAGATCTAGATGCAATCCCTTTGTTTATAAGCTGTGCCATATAGAAGTACTTTATTATGACAGAGGACATGTGCTTGTTGAAGATTTCATTGCTGCCTGCATAAATTCCCAAATCCCAAACAACTGAGTCATCTCTTTGTGGTGTATTCTTAATGTGGTCATTCCCAGGGTAGATGACTTGTAAAAGATATGGTAATGCATTTTTTGGCATTTAGTTCAGTCCATGATTTTGTAGCCAGTTATTTATTTGGACCAAACCTTACTGCAGGATGGCAAAGTCATTTGGGGATTCAATGACTGTTGCTAGTTTGCAGTAATCTGCAAATTTAGTTAGCCAGAGTCCTTTGGTGTTGGCTTTTACTTCAGAGAAGTAGATGCCAAACAGAAGAGATCATATCACTGACTCTGAGGGACACCACTGGCATTTGTTCTCTTTTTGGAGATAGCTTCCCTTATTTTGATCTCTTACTTCCTGTGTATAAGCAACTGAGGTTGGTGGTGCTCCGGTAGCATTGTCGCCTCACAGTAAGACGTTGTCCTGTTCGATTCTCAGCTAGAGCGTCTTCTGTGTGGAGACATGCATGAATGGGTGTACGTTCGTTGAAGGTTGTGCGTCAGGATGGATGAAGTAATGGTTTATTCCCAGCTTATTTAGCTTTTCAATAGTTATAGCATTTCTACACTCACTTCCTTACTACAATCAATTTTTCTCCCCTGACTTTCTTCCTGAATATGGCGTAGCCCTGTTTTCTCTCTCTCTCTCTTCATATTGTATTTCCTGTTTGTATTATACCAACTTTCCATTAATTTCTCTGTAAACTGTTACAAAATTCTCTAAATAATACACCATTGTCATATAATTTGTATCTATTCTTAACCAGTGCTTTCATATTATGTATAATTTTGTATAATTAGTTAAATTATAGATGTTTTTGTTTAATTTTTGAAGACTGCAAATTTATTACTCTTAAAATGTTTTGCAATACTTTGGCGCTCCCCCCAACCCTGGGCCTCCATTGAAAATGAGCACCTACCCAGTCAAACTTTCCCAATAATCAAATGTCAATAATCTTATAAATAAATACATTTTCTACTAGGAACAAGTAGGGGATTTTGTCAAAAGCTTTGGACAGGTTAAAGTATGTGGTGTGTACCATTTTAGCTTCATCCATCATTTTGGAAATATTCTCAAGAAAAGTCTAGTAGGTTGAATAAGCATGACCTGCCCTTCACAAATCCAAAGTGACATTGGTCCAGTGTTTGGAAGTTCCCTATGTGCTTACTGATTTAAACAATAAAATATAATGGGAAACAGAGAGATCTGAATGTTGCATCTTTGACACATTAAAATCCAGCATTAACCTTTAAGTAAAATTAATTTAGCTACCTGGTGAGGGAAGAAAACCCACATCTTTTTGTGTAAGAGTAAAGTGTGCTACCTGTTGAAATACTGAGACAGTTCGCTATACATAAACTTTAGATTTTTTTTTATTAAATATTCATTTCAGACAGTATGACCACAATCAAATGACCTAAAACCAAAATATTGTAAAAAATGCATCTGAGGATAAAAAAAAAAGTTAATGGGCTAGACAAACATCTGAGAGGAAGATCCAGCAGCAGTGAACACAGAAAGAGACAAAAGGCAGGCATATCAGATCACCTAAGGGAAAGCAGGCCAGGTGAGCTGCTAGGAGTCAGGGTAGATGGTAGCATGCACAAGAAGAGGAATCTACAGTTAATAGAAAGAAGATATTGTCTTCTGTCTCTCCTCCTGACTTCACACTGATGGCAATACTTATATAGATTGCTGTACGCACTTCTTGAGAACAATGTTAGGCATTACAGAGTACATATATAGCACAGTAATGTTTTATTGTCTGCCGTATGAATGACATAAAAGACAATAGAACACTTTAACTTGTATAGTCTTGAGAAAAGAGAGCAGACAGTACGTTTGACAGAAAATGTCAAATAAGTTAAAGGAACCCAGAAAGGCCTAGTGGGTTCCATTGTTGTAAAATGTGAAATTGAAAGTTGAAAATTCAGTCCGTCAACCCCCCCCCCCCCCCCACGTCCCTGCTATTTATATATACCTACTTTGAGATTGCACTACAGTGGGGAAAAGAGCAAAGTTTCTGGCCACACTGTAATGCAATCTCAGTCAGAATGGTTCGATGGACTGCATTTTTGATGCAGTGCCATTTGACAATGTGGCCATTTGCAGAAGTGACATAGACCCGATTCTATGTCATCATTTCCATTACAGAAAGAACTGAGACAAATGTTTTATTAAAAGAAACTCTGTAAAAGTTTTGTTTTCTTTGATGGAAACTGTACAGAAAAAAAACATAACAACACATACATACATGTGTGCACACACAGACACACACACACACACACACACACACACACACACACATAAGCATAGATACACAAACACACACACACACACACACACACACACACACACACACACACACACACACACATATACGCATGCAAACACATTCCCAGTCAAACATGTGCATGCACCCATGAACATGCACACATACTATTTATTTGCTTTTCTAGATAAGCTAGGTGTGACAGTACAAATATGCAAACTTAATGCCAGTTGTAAAAATGTAACAAGTAAGTCACTCAACAGGTAAACCATACAATATTCCTCTTGTAAATGTCTTCTGCATTCTGCTTATTTAAATGCATAGCATTATTATGAAATTCATAAAACAGTCTCTTCCTGCCAATCTGTTTGGTAACAAATCTTCTTACCTAGTACACAAATCATAGAAGAGTTGTTATTTAGCTGGTTTAGTTTGTCATACTTCTTCCAGACCTTGTGCAACTTTAGAAAAAGAAACTTAGTGATATCAGAAACCATTTCATCTAAAATTACCATGACATTAAAAAGCTATACAATTCAAAACATTTATTATTAACTATTAATGTCTTGATAACGCAAATCTTAAATCATGGTGGATGCTTTATTGCAGCATAGCAAACTGCACCAGCTAAAAGATACATGATGGAAAAAATTGATGTGATTTGCTTTGAATATAATTTCCTTTTATGAAAAGTCCATTATTGCATTTTATTTCATAATTAATTCTGGGTAGGTGGAACTAATCCTATTAATTCTCCTTATATTATGACTTTGATGTATTTATTTCTTTGTGCAGTTCTGTACCTGCCTGCTGGTTTTATTCTGTTTTTTGAATACGACAAATGGTAATAGAGAATTAAGACTGCATTCCCTTGCTTATCCATAAATTTATATAATGCTGGCCTCTATAAATGTTTAGCGCAGACCCCTGCCCATGTACTGTGCCTAATGAAGTGAAACAGCACACGACCATGTTTTACACAGTATGACTATCACGCAGAAAAATGTTGGCTATTCTTTCAGCCTCAATCCTGCTGAACTGAATTCACATTTCTTCCATTAAAATAAAGCTGAAGTCTATAATTTTTCAATCTATGTTGACAAATATGTATGGTAACTTATAGTAGCTGCATTTTATTTTACTACCATTGAACCGTGATGCACCACACTGCCTGGGTTAATGTAAATGTCTGTTGCAAGGCAGTCCCTTTACTGTGCAATCACATTAATGCCACATTATATAAATAACAGCAGGCATACGTTGTTTATTATAAATACTGAAAAGTGTGTACTACTAACACTGCAAAAAAAAGCAAATATTTCATCTGGGACAATGCAGCCCTTTTGCCATGGCAGCTGAATGGCTTATAAGGCAAATACTTCATCTGTCACAACATAACGCTGTGTCTTGGCTGGCTTATTTAGCAACTTAATTTACTTTTTTGCCATTATCTGATTTCATTACAGAATGCTACCACCCTTTTCTGGCACTAAGTTTAGTGTCTGTAAACATAATTCCCAGTCTGCCAATGGAAATCCTAAAACTGCAAACCATAAAACATGATCCCTTAGTATTAAATACAGTTGTTGATAAATGAACAGAATAACTGAAGCACAATACAGTGAGTTACACATGTACTGGAAAACAAATACAATGTGGCCATATAATATGAATACTGGGAATAATAAAGCAAGTGGTGTCACCAGTAGAAATAGGAACTTGTAATCCTCCTGTACAGATGAGTAGTAAGAAATACAATCCGCAGGGAAATACAATAATTTCCTATAAACCTAGAGTCAAGTTAGCCAAAGCATAAAAAGACCTATCCAGAATAGGACCACCGATATGGAATCCGCAAACACTGAAACCATTCAAAACATTCAAAAAATCCTGAACAGCATTTACAAAACAAATCTTAAGTGTAACTGTTTTAATGATACTAATTTTGACAGCTTATGAATGTATATTATGAATCTTTATGTTGATATAAATACATTTTTATGT
The DNA here is from genome assembly GCF_019279795.1 of Protopterus annectens. Lineage (NCBI taxonomy): Eukaryota > Metazoa > Chordata > Ceratodontiformes > Protopteridae > Protopterus > Protopterus annectens. Next base: position 275,276,136 of record NC_056730.1, on the reverse strand, counting down.
TTCAGACTATATACCATTTACATTGTGTTATTGTTACGCTTACAATACCAATTACTGCAAACTGATTATACTGTACAACTGTACCTAGGTCAGGTAAGTAAAGGGTCAGCAGACCAGTCCACCTACCTAGTTATTGAATCATAGATAAATAAATAGGACCACATCAACACTACTCTATGATGTTTTGGATGTAAAAATGCAGTTTGGCGTAATCATTCATTCATTTTGTTAACAGTAATGCTGTTTGTCAGTTTCAGTGGTTCAATGTGTAGAGGACTTACATTTAATGAAAGGAAGATAAGAAACCTGGAGGTTCAATTCCCATAATAGGAGTTTGGATTCGTATTTCAGTACTGACACCATACTGAAGCATAAAGAGGAGGGGGTGCTGTACTCCTGGGTCATCATTCTTCAGATGAGACTTTAAACTGAGTTTCCAGTCGTCTGAGGTGATGAAAACTCATGTGGATATAAAAAGACCTCATGGCACTTATTAAAAAAAAAAAAGAAAAAAAAAATCAGATTGAGTGAATTTCCCAAGTGTCCTGGTCAAATTGTCTCTACTCAATAAGAATACCACTTTCCATTTCCCTATAAAATAGGATATGCCTAATAAGACTAACATGCCCAAAAAAATAAAATAAAATAAAAAAAATGGAATATAACCTTTATTAGAAATTGAGAAATTAATGGGTTGTTCTTTGAATAAAGTTGGTAGAGGGGGCAAAAAAGTACCTGAATAAAATCAGCAGTGGGGGTTAAACAGACAGTTGGATGAAAATAAACCGTCACAAGTTGAGTATACAAGACAAATGACACACGAGGAGACACAAGGAAGAATTTTTTACAATACTGAGTTTGAATCCTTTGAAAATCCTTGTTAAAATGCTTTATGGTTGAAAAAGACTGCCATAAAATAAAAGAAGGTATGGTACAAATATAGCCCAGTTTTTTATAGGACTGGGGAGCAAGTAAATTACTTGTTAAGAAAGATGACTCACTTCTCTAGCAGAAGGTGAAAGGAGCAGATGAAATGAATAAACTGTTAGCTGGCATTAAGCTCTTTGATGTTGACTGAACAAAGTAGCACTGTCATAGAATTCCTTAGCCATGGTAAATAAAGCTGAAGGTGTGCGTCTGCCCTTCCGACTTTCTGATGTCTAGAGCTTTCACAGACACCCTCATGAGCTGTTATCCTCTTCCACTTCAGTCGACAGTCTGATATATTGATATACGGCTTAAAACAAAGATCTGTTTGCATTATTATTCTCTTCAGCGGCTTGCAGAAAATATGTATCCAATCTGGGAACTTTTATTCATCTTTTGTTTTGTTCATTACTAAATATTGACTACAACTACCTGATTTTGAAAAGTTGTATTTCATTTTGAAATGAGCTTTTTGAAATTTTCAGTGCCCATGATATTACCTTAAACACGTTCTAATAGGTGTGACTGTGGAAGTCAGATTCTGCCAAAAGACTTTCATTTATTGCACATTTTTTTGTCTGGGGGAATACAACCGGGTGCACTCTGTGAGCACTCTGCTGTGTTTAGAAAGGATACCTTTCCAACTAAGTTCAATCCCACCTGAAAGATGACATCCCAGGACTATAGCACACATCTCCAAATGCTACAGTACTGTATTACTACTGAAACATGATTCCAAGCGCCTAATGTGGGAAAAGAACTCCCAGGATTCTTATTCTCTTGCCATCAAAGGCAAGTTTACTACCTACTGAATAACCGTTACAGACAAAGGACATTAGTGTTACGAGAGCACAATGACCAATCCAGCTGAAGTTTCACTCAAGGCTGAAAGAAGGTACCTGCTGATGACAGATCTTAGTATGCTCCAAAATGATACACATAGCAGAATCCTGGACTAGTCTGACAAGAATGTTTGTAATTAAGGTGCCCAGCTTCCAAATGCACACTACAGAATGCCAAAGTAAAATCCTGAGACAAAGCGATTACACAATCTCAGATGTTGCAAAAGAAGGGCTGAGGAATAAAGTCTGCAAACTGACCAAGACTACTTTTACAGTGGACAAGCATTCCATTTCATTTGGGTGCAATGCTGTCATTGCCAGCAGCAGAGCAATGGCCACTAAAACTATAATCCAAGGACATGCTTAACATAGAGAGCAGCCTCCATCCGAAGATGCTAAATGGCAGTTTAGTACACACTCTTTAATAAATAGCCACTTTTTCATCTTCACTCAACAAATTAATTAAATAGCAAGACAGTGATGTCAGTGAAACAAGCATTTCATCAACACATTCCAAAATAGAGCAGCAATTATCAAAACAGTGGCCTTAAAAGCTAACAAGAACAGAGCAATTCAAGCAAAGGAAGGCATGTGAGGGAAAGAGCAGCAGAGGCAGAAGAAGGTAGTAAGTTTGACGTAATGGCAGAAAAAATTCTCTTCCACCCCACAAACTGCCTAATTAGTAGTGACTATGCTTCCAGCTGTCATCGCCTCTAGTTTACTCCTTTTCCTCGCCCTTTTTCCCACCTGTTGAGTGAGAAGTTATCACACTTCAAGGAGACCTGGTTCAGTCTGACCTTTTAACAGATGGGTGGGAGACATTTTATTACTAGGTTGCAGATTTGAAGTCTGAGAAATCCAGACATTTTTAGCAATCCCTCCAATCCAGGACCTAATGCACATAACATGCAAGTGTCAGAACATGTGACTGACAACTGTTCAGTGGAAACCCTTCTTCAAAAGAAGGAGGAGGAAGAGGGACAAAGATTTACTCCACCCATTCCCTGTGCCCCAAGAAGGATGTACTGTAGACACACCTCCTGGAATCTTCCAGGCTAAAAAATTAACTAAATTCAAAATGCTCACCCATGACTGTGGATTGCCTGTTGAACCTAGACTTCTCTTTAAACCTCTGAATATTGCGTTTAGTGCAAGAAAGATCAAAGAAGATCTCCTGGAGATCATTTGTTGATGTGAAGAGGGGGCAACTTATCCTTCACAGGAGCTGAAGCTCCTTTTTGTAGGCTTACAATAGGCATTCCATTTCAAAACCAAGGGGAATCCTCAGGGTCCAGAGTAATATATCTGCTTCGATCTTGATGGTACCTTTAGCCAGGCTGCATATGAGAAAGAGACAATGGTATTTAAGGAATGTATTGTAGCCACATTGCTTTCCCCCTGCATAAATTAATTCGATACATCCCAACCATCAGGAAAAAGTTCACTCCATGTGACAAGCAGGTGGAACTCCATTTGGTCAGAGCTCTGATGATGCCCAAATGGGATCAGACCCTGATGATTAATGCGCTCAACATTGCCTCAACATTGCCTGTGAAGTACATAACGCAGCTGAATATGGATGCAAGCAGCTTTGAAAAAAATTAAAAAAATGACCTAGCTAAAAAAATGCACCAATCATAAAGAAATTATGGTGATACTTTTGCCCATGAAAGCTGTCAGACTGTTAATAATGCCAGAGAAGCGATCCTATTAATCATCAAAGAGAGTGCTGACATGGTGCAATATATAAACGAGTGGGGTGAGACATGCAATCTAACCACATGTGTGGAGGGAGTTTGCTGGTGTGGAAACTGGTACATCAGCTAGGACAGTATAATCAATTTTTCTATATATTTTCTCTGAGGGGAAAAGAGACCACAAACTGTTCTGGTCCATTTTACACAACTGGCATCTGCCACAAATAGACCTGTTTGAGTCAGAAAAGAATCATTAATTGCAAACAATTTACTCCAGATTCCTACGCAGGAGGGCCTAGATGGTGAATGCCTTCCACCATACACTGACACAAGGATCTTATCTGTGCATTTGAACACCTTCCACTATTAACATGTGCATTCCAAAAATTAGATCAGATGGGGCCAGGTTTTTTACTGGTGATGCCCCCAGAAAACATGATTTCTTCCTGCTGCTTCAAATGGACAAGGAGGTCATAAAGGGTCTTCTTTTAGTCTTCAGCATTCCACACTAAACACACAACTAGGGGAGCTCTAGTTCTTCCAAACCTGAACAGCTTAAAGGTGGTTGCATGAATCCTTTTAACCTGATACCTTTAAAGATATACTCTCAGAGGTAGTTCCTGACATGCTGCAGGCTGAGTGCTAGGAAGTCATACTTAGCTCAATGGAAAAGTCTTTCATTGGGGTACACAATTATGGTCTACCACCAAACAGTGCAGTAAACCACACATTGTAAAGTATTTAGCAGAGCTTCTGGCAAGGAGAATGTATTTCCCTTTGAACAAGATACTTTTGAGCAATGTTCATCTTTCACTAATAAGAAGCTAGATTTTGTCATACTTGAAGCTTCCACTATCCTCCAACTCCTCCCATCAAGCATGTATTGAAATGTGTGCTTCACCTCAAGCCCTAGGTAGGATGCTGCAACCCCTATGGGATTTGAATTTTGTTACTGAAAGCTGATTTTAGCACTTTTTGAACTGAGTGTTTCCAATAACTTAAAACTCTTGTCTTGTGAAACATTTTCCCTGTGATAGTAACATTTTTAAGAAGGGTATCTGAATTACATGCTCACAGCCTAAATATAGTTTTCCACAAGGAAGGGGAAAGACATATAATTAATGCCTTCTTTATGTCAAAAGTGGTCTTTAAGCTGGTCCTGCATGCACCCATCCAACTGTCCCTTTCTCTATCCCAAACAATAAGGGAGAATAATTCTGTACCTGTTTGATGTCCATGGACAGTTCAGATACCACTCTGCCAGTACCAAAGACACAACACAATCGAACCAGCTTTGTTAGCTCCTTTATGTTGGGCAAGAAAGGTTAGCCAGTTTCAGTTAAATGCTTTCAAAATGACAAGTTAACCATACTGCCTTATGTTATCATTTCAGCAAAAAGCCCATGGGTATTGTGGTCAAAGCTTGCTCCACTAGAGAAGTGATCATCACAGCAGCATTCATCCTGTATGTTTCTGTTCAGGATAGTGATATGGCAGCAACTTTGATATCTATGAATACTTTCTCCAAGCCATATAAGCTGTAAAACCAAGTTAAAAGTATAGAAACTTTGCCTATCTCATTTTTAGGGCACAAGACAACCTCATCCCAATGAGTTATTTACACTACCACTTTTCTGCTTTTTACACAATAAGGAATTGTACTGCAGTGGTGATTCTTATAATGAACATAATACAGATGTATGAGTAACTCACCCGAATAGTAAATATTCAAATATAAATATCACTGGATGGATTTCTGTCCGCTGACTCTAGAGCAATGCTGCTCATTCACCTTGGATGTCCAGGGGAATGGAGGAGTTAAGTACACCATCATATCCAAATAGATCCATGTAATTATTATAACCCCCTTTTCTAGGACCCTATCCTAAATATGCATCCAAGGATCAAAGTCAGCGATGCCTTTCTGTGATATGGGAACACAAATTTAGTACTAAGACCCTCATGAACTGCACAAACAAAGGGCTCTGAGTCTGAGGCATCGCTTGGAGTGATGCAAATCTGACCCCTTTTTCATTAAAAAGAACTGCATGATGATGAAAGCAGCTTCTCATTTTATAGATTCATAGGTTAATAGATAGATACTAGGTTAACTGCCCTTGCAGGCAATTTTAAGACTACCCGGTTTCCCTTTTAGTGCTCAAATTAACCTTTCCCATTTGGTTAGATATTGGTTGACAATTATATATTACCCCTACTGGGGATAACCAGAATCATGCCATAGATAATTTGAGGGTCCAGTGAATGGGTACAATCGTATACTAGACCGACTGCTATGTCAGAGGAGAAGAAGCTTAGCTCATGGGGGGCATCTGGAAAAACTCTAAAAGTCAGAGTAACAGGGAAACATCCACCTTTGGCTATTTCTCAGAGATAAAGAATTATACTGCCATAACAACCTACATCTACTAATATGATGAGCTACACATAAATTTGTAAGATCTCAATCTCTCTGTTTTTGTATACATGAATAGATAGATAGATAGATAGATAGATAGATAGATAGATAGACAGACAGATATGACCGACAAATGAGAAACTGAAAATTCATCCCAGGTCTGGCCTTCGTGTGTCTGATAGACAAAGGCAAACAGTAATGCCCAAATTACCACCATCCGATAACCTCTAGAGACTTCCCAACATAACTCCTCCTAACAAATGCCAATGATACATAGGGACACAATTGACTTGGGTTGCACAGCTAGGCTTATAAGAGCCATAGTGGTCATTAGTCTGGTATATACTTATGAACCTATGAGAGAATAGATAGGTAGATAGATAGATAGATAGATAGACAGATATATACTTAACTGCAGTATATACACAGACACACACACACACACACACACACACACACACACAGACATAGATCAGACAAAAAAAGCATGTATAAAGATAGGGACTGTAAACTCTTATTGCTGGAACCAATGAATACAAGTTACAAAACCTAGGTGAGCTCTTTTGTCCTAACTCAGGACTTCATGAGACCATCAGAATTGTATTAAAAGTATAAACCCAAAATGAAGTACAGCATCAGACACTGAAAACAACCAATCAGGGTTCTAGATGAAAGAAATCAGTAGGAAATCTGAGAAGTACAGGATGTTACAAGGGTCCCAAGTAAAAGAGGGGGATGCTCACTTATTAGCCTCCTACACAAGTAAGCACCGAAAAGTGCCAGCCAATTCCTGACCACATTCTCTAGGAATGTGCCTATAGGGACATACAGAAGAACAGCAAGAGAGAAAACTGCCTTGCAGTTCTGCTCTCATGAACACTTATAAGGTAGTGAGGTCTGCAGCTGTAATACAATGGCATCAGAGAACCAGCTCCTGATAATGAGGTGGAGGGTTTGGAAAGAGTGCAGTTGCTGAACTGGTCGTGGGAATCTGCTCGTAATGGGAATTCAGATGACAAGTAATGGGAGGAGGCTCTCTGCCAAAAAGATCATTAACAGACGGAAGGTGAGTGCTGGCAAAGAACAAACAGGCTCTCTGAAATAGAGCTCATATCCAGCCTGAGTGAGTGAAATCTCCACATCAATAAAGCAAAATAGCCACTTAAGAATGGGGGGGGGGTCCAAATTGTTCCAAATCACGAATCCCTTTACCTGTCAAAGTGAAATAACCAGCCTGTACTAAGGAAACCCTGGGTATTGGACTAACAGCCAAAACAGATGTAAGCTACTACTCAAGCAGTAACCTATCCAAGATGCCTACATGAATAGGAGGTAAACCAGAGAATACTGTGCCAGCCATAGTGGGACATGCTGTTTATGGCTATGTGTTCCCCAAACCTCAAGAAGTCTACCATAGTAAAAGTTTTAAAAGAATGGTTACCCCTACCCTTACCAGTCCACTTCCACCTAGGGTCTGTGTCTAAACCTGAATCACGTCTTTGCTTATCCTAAACAATCATGAGTTAAGTGGGTGTCACAGTGGTGGCTGAGTTGAAGATACAGAATGAGAATTAAGAACTGCTATTCTGATTACAAACACATCTCTAGAGGAGTTCCACAAAGGTCAGTATTAGGACCATTGCTGTTTGAACTGGTAATGCCAGAACGTCCAACCTCAGAAATAGTATGGCTGAATAAGTTTGCCAATGTCATTAAAATTGGAACACCAGTTACTAATATAAAGGTTTGCTATAATTTGCAAAAGTGTCTTGATAGACTATATGCATGTGTTTTATCAAGAGGTGTGAATTGTAGTATCTATAAATGCATTGTTGTGCATTTCAGGATCAGTCATAACTTTTAACCTTATGTACTGGATAAACAAGTCTGTGTAATGTCACATGTGATAAAGGATCTAGGTATTCTGGTTCACTCATATTTCAAATTTATGTAAATGTCACAAATATAATTAGGAAATATTATGGGTTTATTAAGAGCATACTCTGTTCCTTTTCTAGCAGAGATAGTTGGGCATTACCTGAAATAGTGCTAGTGTGCACCCTGTTATTGAATATGGAGGGCCCTTTGTGTGTGTTGAGGGTTACATTAAAATGCTACAACATATTCAGAAAGCCATCACTAAGCAAACTGAAGGCTGTATTTGTCATATAGTGGCAAACTTGAACTGCTGTCTTTATACTCGGTTACATACAAGTTTTTGAGATGATCTGGTAATGATTTACAAATGCTTAAGGAAGTGTAATATAGCTGCTATGCTAGATACATATTTTGTTGATCATCTTACTGATGCCAGAAAGAACAATTTTTTGGTTTGCTTGCCAACTGCAACTTCAGAATTAAAAGTCTTCTTTTTTTCTCTTAAGGGACAGCAAACTTTGGAACTCACTACCTAGGTTTATTAGATGGGTGAAAGATCTTATATCTTTTCAAACATTATTAGATAATTGGTTTTAAAATTCATTATATAGCAGGGACAATAACAAGACAAACTCTAAAATGACCTATGTAGGCCCAGAGTCTATAAACATATAATTGAATCACTGAATGAAATCCCCAAAGTCAGCCCGAGTTACAGGAAATCATTCTATACTAATCAAGATATTAATGGATGCATAAGCAATTCTTAGTAGATGAATAGGACTTCATCAGATACCACAACTGAAAATAAAAATAATTAAACAAAAAGATAAATTAAAAAGAAAGTACATCAGAAAAGAAAACAATGCCAGTTATTTTGGAAAGAAACAGGGTCACAGAGGGATTAAATAGGGGAAATAGGACTAAGCTGGTGAGGAGCCATGCAAGCACAACTTCCAAATATCTCAGTACCATCGTATAAGAAAGGGACAGAAACCCATTTACCTGAGTCCATTGGAATAAGGGTGGGATACTAGTGAAAGATAAAATCCAGGAACAATAAGCTCTCAATTAATAAACCATCCGGTATCCATTCTATCCGTCAGAAAGCATTCATGTAATAACCTATCCATCCAAGTGGAAACACTCAGGCAGTAACCATTCCATTCTACAGGAATCATCCAGGTAGTATCCCTTCCATCCAGTAGGAAACTTTCAGGCAGTAATAATACATCCAATAGGAAGCACTTGGGCTATAACCTATCCATATGACAGGAAGCACACAAGCATTAATCCATTCATCCATCCAACAGGAAGCAGACAAGTAGTAATCCTTCCATCTAACAGGCAACAGTCAGACAATAATCCATCTCTCCAATGGCAAGTGCTCAGAAAGTAATTCATGCATCCAGTGGGAAGCACTCATTCTGGAACCTAGCCATCTAAAGCAGTAATGTTTCCATCCAATTAGAAACACTTAGCCAATAACCCATCCATCCAATGGGAATCACTACAGTTATAACCATTACACCCAATGGGAAGAACTGAGGCAATAATCAATCCATCCAATGGGAAGCACTAAGGTTGCAACCCTTGCATCCAATGGGAAGCACTGAGGCAATAGCCCATCCATCCAAAGGGAAGCACTCAAGCAGTTACCCTTCAATCCAAAAGGAAGCATTCAGGCAATAACTTTTTCATCCAACAGAAAGCATTCAGGCAATAATGCAACATCCAATGGGAAACACTCAGGCAATACCCATTTATCTCAAAGGAAGTACAGAAGCATTAATCCATCCATCAAACAGGAAGCACACAGGTAGTGACCCTTCCATTCAAAAGGATACACTCAGGTAGTAAGTTCATTCAATGGGAAGAAACCCGTCCATCTATCCATGAAAAACCACTCAGATAGTAACCCTTCCATCTGATAGGAAACACTTAGCCAATAACCCATCTATCCAATGTGAAGCACTGAAGCAATACCCTTACATCCATTGGGAAGCACTAAAGCAATAATCCTTCTTTCCAAGGTGAAGCAGTAAGGCAATACAACTTACATTGAACAGGAAGCACCTGGGCAGTAACCCATGCATCTAATCAGAAGCCTCAGATAGTAATTCATCCAGTGGGAAATGCTCAGGTAGTAACCCATCCATCAGGAAGCACACAGGCAATAACCCATCCATCCAATTGGAAGCACTCAGGCAGTTACCCTTCAATCCAAAAGAAAGCATTCAGGCAATAACCCTCTCAACCAACAGAAAGCATTCAGGTAATAATACAACATCCAATGGGAAACACTCAGGCAATACCCCATCCATATAAAATTAAGTACAGAAGCATTAAACCATTCACCCAACAGAAAGCACACATGTAGTGACCCTTCCATCCAAAAGGGCACACTCAAGTAGTAAGTCCATCCAATGGGAAGAACTCTGATAAAAACCCATCCATCTATCCATGAGGAACCACTCAGATAGTAACGCTTCCATCCAACAAGAAGCATTCAAGTAGTAACTTTTTCATCCAATAGGAAGCTTTATTTATTTATTTTTGTTTTATTTAACATTTGTTTACCAGGAAAGTCTGAATTGGAACGAGACAATTTTCAGCAAAGGTCTGGGGAGAAACACTCCAGATATATGTCTTTGTAATGTAGGAGGAAATAGGGGCACCCAGAGGAAACCCACACAAACGCAGAGAGGACATGCAGACTCTGCACAGAAGGCACCCCAGCAAATAATCAAACCAGAAAACCTCTTGATGTGAGGCACAATACAAACTGCTGCACCACTGCACCATCCAGAAGCTTTCGGACAATAATGAAACATCCAATGGGAAACAATCTGACAATAACCCATCCATCTAATAGGAAACATACAGACATTAATTCATTCATCCAGCAGGATACACTCAGGCAATAACCACTCCATCAGCAAGTACTGAGGTAGCAAGCTATCCATCCAGCAGCAAGCACCTTCCTTCATGGGAAAGCTAAACCAGTGCTGGACATTTGCTGCTCTCCTTTCCTGGATTACTTCTCCATTTCCTGGATTCACTAACTGACCATGGCTTACTTGTGGAGTAGGCTCAGCTCCACTCCCCTGCACTACACATCCATTAAATACAGAGTGATCTGCTTTTAAGATACTTTGTGAATTAATCACTGGTTATTTGTAATATCTACATGGAGATGTTTTAGACAACAGGTGTGGTTAACACTGTCAGAGACCCTTAAAGCCAGCTAAAATTGCATATCGGTTTACTCTTGTCAGTATTATAAAGAAAGTGATCATTGACTGATCATATTATTGTGTCTGTAGTGCTGTAGCTGAATGTGACTCCATGTTGTTCAAGATTAAATATTTCATATTTATTTACATATGCCAAAATCTTGCAGAAGACTATTGCTACTTTGGTTCTGACTAGTGACAGTAGTAGTGGTAGTGTGATAAGTATGTGATCCTGTAACCTTTGGATTTCTCTTTGTCACAAGGTGTATATTTCTTTCAGTAGATCAGATTAGCCTTGGGTGTGTTTTTGAAAAGTATCTCTCCTCATCTGTCTCTGTCTGCCTCTCTCTCTGTCTCTCTTTTATGGTAAATTGTCCTTTCTGAAGAAGAGTTAGAAACTGGATTGACATTATGCTCTAAATGCAGAAGTAGCTAGCTGAGTGCAAACAGCTTCCTCTATGAAGCATGCATGTTATACACAGCCTCAGTTGGCACACCAGGTTTTTCTGAGTAAGATACCCCAAAGAGCACTTTTTTATTTTTTGCAGGAAATATACCTCTATACTAGAGAATACTTCTTTGCTGCTAAAAGAAAAAAGGTACACCATACTTATTTTTGCATTAAATACAAACACTAAGGAGAAACATAAGAAAGTGTATTGAAAAACAAAAATGAGACAACGTATACCTAGCCTCAGTCCCATCACATTACATTACTATATTTAGCTTAAGACAGATGGCTTACAAAACCTACAGCTGTGAAGAAAAAGATTTAAGTTGATTTATAAGCTCTCAGTATGGTAAATGAGTAAATAAAGGAGAGACAGTGTTGCACTCACATGAGTGAAAATTGTATTAATTTCTGGAGGCATAAACATATTTGGGACTTTGGGAGAAAGGAAGAAGTACTGTATGGGTCTTAATATATTTTGAACACTATTTAATTAAAAATAAACAAAAATAAGAAAACTGGAAGCTTTGTTTAAGCTTTATTTAAACTTAGTCCTGGTCACCAAGAGTTCCAGTGGACAATGTTACTGTGCCATGATCTCAGTTTTGCCAACTGTAAGATTACATTGTGCCAAAAACTAAGCAACGATAACAACCATATCTAAAGAGAAACATAGTTTACTTTCAAACATGGGGTAGATTTTTGACTGCACTCTGCTAGCATCTCTAGACTCTATGCTTTACACTAAAGACAGGCTAGCTTGATTAGCAAAGGTTCTTTAGATGAGTTTTGGATTTAACTTTTGATGTACTCATTAGAAGTGAACAATCAACATGTACTGCATTTTGAAACAAATACAGGATGGAATTTTCAAAGACTAGCATAGCATTTCAGGAAGCCCTTCTCTATAATTTAAAAATGAGAGGAGTTATCACATGCATTTTCTTTACTGTACTCATTTGTAATGTTATAATCTTTCATCTTTTTTAGCAATTTTTTGTATGTTTGTGTTTATGCCCCAAAAGATTAACTTAAAGTTGCTTCAGGTAATCAATGACACAACATAAGGTTAAGAAGCCGCCTAGGTAATGTGGTGCCTTGGTTGTCTGTGAATGATCCAGTTAACTGTCTGTCCATCCTCAATATTAAGTGCTTCATACATTATAATGTTCATTGTCCTATAGTTACTGATTGAGGTATAATGGAACTCTGCTTATTATGATATATCATCACAAGTGTATCAGAAACAAGATGTAGTAGACACAAGAGGGTCTTGTCTGCTTTAAGTTAAAAACCTCACACAGATAACATGCAATGCTGTTTGCATCAATCTGTGCATTGCTGGATTGAAATCCCCTGTATTTATGCTGCAGGTAATCAAAAGAAAATGCTAGACATTATGTTCAGTGGCCCAGAAATATCATCTCAGTTATTTGATTATCTATTCCTATGACTTGAAAGCATATAAGCGTTAAATTGATATGGCCCCCGTTACTCATTATTAAAGTCTGACTCATCAAACTCCTATTTTGTTGAGTTTCTGTCCCTTCCATAGAATTGGAGTGATTCTGAAGCATAGTTATATTAGCTGTGGATGGGGCTAGTACATACACACACACACACACACACACACACACACACACACACACACACACACACACACACACACACACACACACACACACAGACACACACACACACACACACACACACACACACACATAATCTATATAATTTCTAAAGAGATCTGCAATGTAACACATAATGAAATGGACTTTAAATAAGTAGTTGAGTTAATATCAACAAAGGGACAGATTAAGATATGATTAAGTTATGCCCTGGAAGTACATTTTTCAACATTTGCACATGCTGTCATGATCATGACATTCAGGGATAAGTCACTTTTATGGTTTTCTTATACATGGTGGTGTGGTGCAGGTATATTCCCTGGAAGATTTTGATAAGAAGGATCTGCAAAAAGTATGCATACAGTCACGTGATGGGTTTCATTGTACTACTGGTCAAGAGGATGAAGTCTGAGAATTTATTTAATGTTGTGACGATTGTGCACTGGCCCAGCAATCAAGGAGCCTCAATCCTCACCACTAACACCAGGGAGGTCGTCTGCTAAAAGAGGAAAGGATAACTAATACACACAGTAAAGTACAATTTCTGTTAAGTGCACACAGAGATCACAGTCAGTCTGGGGCTGGTTGCTCCCTTGCTCTCCAGGTCCCCAATAAGACTCCCCACTGGCACAGCTATAGGGTCCAGATCTCAGCCTAGCTGGCAAGCTAACCTCCAGTACCCTCTCTGACCATCCAGTGCTTCGTGTCCCTGCCCAGGAAGCTGACACACACCCACACTTTGAGATATGTATCTATACAACTTCACAGACACTCCTGGGAAAGGCTGACAGAGATTCTCCAGCTGTGCCCCTTTACCCAGACTATACGGTAGTAATTACTGCCACCACCAGCTTAATATAATTATCAGCTACCCAAAGGCCCTTGAAAGGGTGTCCAATTATTACTGTGCAATATTATAATCCAAATGGTAGTATGACTAGACAGTCAAGGCTTAATTTGGAGTGACTTTGACAGTAAAATCTGTAAATATGTAATGTACTTTAGAGGTTAAATTATCTCTACATAAACCAGCCACAGGTAAAGGTTTTAAAATATTTAATAATAACTAATTAAAATACAAGACAAAACTACTACAGTATTATGCTACTCAAGGTCAGAGATCACAGAGAAACTCAAAACAATATAGTAGGAAAGATCTGATTTCAAAGAAAAATACTTAGTCTATCTTTCTTCTAAGTTTAACTATTCCTAAGAGAAATCACACTGCTATTATCATACTTACATACATAAAGAGCAAGCAGTGTTGGGTTAGATGTCCAAGATCAAAATGCTTACAGCCTCTCACTGAACAATAGTTTTGAAACACTAACCAACAGCTCTACCGAGGCCCTCCCAAATTACATCATTTTGACACTTAGGTTTTCTCTGGCCACAAACAGCATTATTTTGCAAGCTAACACCTGCTCAGGAAACTACAACAATACAAAGCATTTCACATATACACTCTAGCAAAAACCAGAGCAATAAAGCACCTTCCACATGTAAATTCTGGCCCTTAACTTTAACCTTAAAACAATGGGCATGAAACCTTCATCCAGACCCACTGGAGCCAACTTGTAAAACATCAAAGAGATTCATAATACCTTTCCAACTTCAAAAGACACATCTGAAATGGTTGGCTTGGTTTTCCTTACAGCAGATGCTTGGTTTTCCTTACAGCAGATGGCAATGTTGCAAGTTGCAACAATCTTGAAGTTCACATTTGACAGTGTTTTCTTTCATTTAAAAACACAAGCCTGTATTTTACATTTATTTATACAATTGATAGAATAATGTATCAAATTCTATTTGACTAGGCTGGCAGCCTTCGCCCATCTTCCTCCAATCTTCACAAATGTCATGGTGAGTTCCATGATGATGTATTCTATTGTGCAAGTGGTGGTGAGCTTTTCAATGTTTTTCTTTCCTTTTCTTCACCATGGTGTGACCATGAACTTGATATTTATAATTTCATGGGTTTTAGGGGGATTGATCTCACATTAGGAGTGCAGTGGAGTTTCCCTCCTCCCAAAAAATTTTTTTTTTTTTAGGTTTTTCATCTCACTGTTTTTGGTATGAATTTTGTGATGAACAATGAGACAAAAAACTGATCGTCACAAACTGGTAGGTAATACTCTGTCTATATATATATATATATATATATATATATATATATATATATATATGTGAGTGAGTATGTGTGTGTGTGTGTGTGTGTGTGTGTGTGTGTATGTGTATTCTTCTACATCTATGGCAACATCTAGTGAGGCTTCATTTTAATTATATGAGTGATGATAAATCAGAAATTGTTTGTTTTTTACATAAAAACTTGTGTGAAATAGGAAGTCAGTAAAGCAGAAATCATAAAGCTATGAGCGCAGTTTACAAAATTAGGATTTTTGTTTTTGTGCTACTCTTAACAAGGAAGCTATCTAGCAAATAGTGAAACCAGTATGAGACAATTAACGCTGAATATAAACTAGCTTGTTGATTATTAGACTAAGACAAGTTTCTAAGTGTGAAATGACACAGGACAAGCAGCAATTATTTATCACAGGGCTACATCAAGTGTATTAAATAAGGCATATTTCAAATTCACACACAGTGACCTGTGAGTGCAGGAAAGAAGCTCAGGAATTATAAAGTGACTCATTCAAGTGGGTTTATTTGGTCAAAAATCATGGGCCAATAATAGCAACGGAAGTAAACCACAACACGTTTGCATCATTAGTGTACAGGGTTAAAGTTCTATGTCCCGGCAGACCTGAGTTCAAACAGTGATCTGAATGCTCGTCAATGGTGGCAGGGAGGAAAGATTCCTGGGGAAGGGGAAGGAAGGCATTTGAGCATATCTCTGCATTTGATCCCTGTTGGAGCCTGGGGACATAGGGGAGTGCTCTCTACAAGGGGTAAGGCTGGGGACATTGGGGAGTGCTCCCTACAAGGGGTAAGGCTGGGGACATTGGGGAGTGCTCTGCAAGGGGTAATGCTGGGAACATGGGTGAGTGCTCTCCACAAGAGCTAAGGCTGGGAACATGGGGGAGTGCTCTCTACAAGAGGTAAGGCTGGGAACATGGGGGAGTGCTCTCTACAATGGGGTAATGCTGGGAACATGGGGGAGTGCTCTCTACAAGAGGTAAGGCTGGGAACATGGGGGAGTGCTCTCTACAAGGGGTAATGCTAGGGAAAGGGGGAGTGCTCTCTACAAGGGGTAAGGCTGGGATCATGGGGGAGTGCTCTCTACAAGGGGTAATGCTGGGAACATGGGGGAGTGCTCTATACAAGAGCTAAGGCTGGGAGCTCAGGCTGGGAACATGGGGGAGTGCTCTCTACAAGAGGTAAGGCTGGGAACATGGGGGAGTGCTCTGTACAAGGGGTAAGGCTGGGGATATTGGGAGTGCTCTCTACAAGAGGTAAGGCTAGGAACATGGGGGAGTGCTCTCTACAAGGGATAATGCTGGGAACATGGGGGAGTGCTCTCTACAAGAGGTAAGGCTGAGAACATGGGAGAGTGCTCTCTACAAATGGTAAGGCTGGAGATAGGGGGAGTGTTCTCTAGAAGGGGTAAGGCTGGGAACATGGGGGAGTGCTCTTTACAAGGAGTAAGGCTGGGAACATGGGGGAGTGCTCTCTATAAGGGGTAAGGCTGGGGATAGGGGGAGTGTTCTCTACAAGGGGAAAGGCTGGGAACATGGGGGAGTGCTCTCTACAAGGGGTAAGGCTGAGGACAGGGGGAGTGCTCTCTACAAGGGATAAAGCTGGGGACAGGGTGAGTGTTCTCTACAAGGGGTAAGGCTGGGAACATGTGGAGTGCTCTCTACATGAGGTAAGGCTGGGAACATTGGGGAGTGCTCTCTACAAGGGGTAATGCTGGAAACATGGGGGAGAGCTCTCTACAAGAGGTAAAGCTGGGAAAATTGGGGAGTGCTCTTTACAAGGGGTAATGCTGGGAACATGGGGGAGTGCTCTCTACAAGGGGTAATGCTGGGAACATGGGGGAGTGCTCTCTACAAGAGGTAAGGCTGGGGACAGGAAGAGTGTTCTCTACAAGGGGTAAGGCTAGGAACATGGGGGAGTGCTCTCTACAAGGGATAATGATGGGAACATGGGGGAGTGCTCTCTACAAGGGGTAATGATGGGAACATGGGGGAAGTGCTCTCTACAAGACCTAAGGCTGGGAGCTAAGGCTGGGAACATGGGGAAGTGCTCTCTACAAGGGGTAATGCTGGGAACATGGGGGAGTGCTCTCTACAAGAGGTAAGGTTGGGAACATGGGGGAGTGCTCTGTACAAGGGGTAAGGCTGGGGATAGGGGGAGTGTTCTCTACAAGGGGTAAGGCTGGGAACATGGGGAGTGCTCTCTACAAGAGGTAAGGCTGGGAACATGGGGGAGTGCTCTGTACAAGGGGTAAGGCTGGGGATAGGGGGAGTGTTCTCTACAAGGGGTAAGGCTGAGAACATGGGGAGTGCTCTCTACAAGAGGTAAGGCTGGGAACATGGGGGAGTGTTCTCTACAAGGGATAATGCTGGGAACATGGGGGAGTGCTCTCTACAAGAGGTAAGGCTGTGAACATGGGAGAGTGCTCTCTACAAATGGTAAGGCTGGAGATAGGGGGAGTGTTCTCTAGAAGGGGTAAGGCTGGGAACATGGGGGAGTGCTCTCTACAAGGGGTAACGCTGGGGACAGGGGGAGTGCTCTCTACAAGGGGTAAGGCTGGGGACAGGGTGAGTGTTCTCTACAAGGAGTAAGGCTGGGAACATGGGGGAGTGCTCTCTATAAGGGGTAAGGCTGGGGATAGGGGGAGTGTTCTCTACAAGGGGAAAGGCTGGGAACATGGGGGAGTGCTCTCTACAAGGGGTAAGGCTGGGGACAGGGGGAGTGCTCTCTACAAGGGATAAAGCTGGGGACAGGGTGAGTGTTCTCTACAAGGGGTAATGCTGGGAACATCTGGAGTGCTCTCTACATGAGGTAAGGCTGGGAACATTGGGGAGTGCTCTCTACAAGGGGTAATGCTGGAAACATGGGGGAGAGCTCTCTACAAGAGGTAAAGCTGGGACAATTGGGGAGTGCTCTTTACAAGGGGTAATGCTGGGAACATGGGGGAGTGCTCTCTACAAGGGGTAATGCTGGGAACATGGGGGAGTGCTCTCTACAAGAGGTAAGGCTGGGGACAGGAAGAGTGTTCTCTACAAGGGGTAAGGCTGGGAACATGGGGGAGTGCTCTCTACAAGAGGTAATGATGGGAACATGGGGGAGTGCTCTCTACAAGGGGTAAGGCTGGGAACATGGGGGAGTGCTCTCTACAAAGGATAAGGCTGGGGACGGGGAGTGCTCTCTTCAAGGGGTAAGTCTGGTGACAGGATGAGTGTTCTCTACAAGGAGTAAGGCTGGGAACATGGGGGAGTGCTCTCTATAAGGGGTAAGGCTGGGGATAGGGGGAGTGTTCTCTAAAAGGGGAAAGGCTGGGAACATGTAGGAGTGCTCTCTACAAGGGGTAAAGCTGGGGACAGGGTGAGTGTTCTCTACAAGGGGTAAGGCTGGGAACATGGGGGAGTGTTCTCTACATGAGGTAAGGCTGGGGACAGGGTGAGTGTTCTCTAAAGGGGTAAGGCTGGGAGCATGGGGAGTGCTCTCTACAAGATGTAAGGCTGGGGATAGGGGGAGTGTTCTCTACAAGGGGTAAGGCTGGGAACATGGGGGAGTGCTCTCTACAAGGGGTAAGGCTGGGGACAGGGGGAGTGCTCTCTACAAGGGGTAAAGCTGGGGACATGGTGAGTGTTCTCTAAAGGGGTAAGGCTGGGAACATGGGGGAGTGCTCTCTACAAGAGGTAAGACTGGGGATAGGGGGAGTGTTCTCTACAAGTGGTAAGGCTGGGAACATGGGGGAGTGCTCTCTACAAGGGGTAAGGCTGGGGACAGGGGGAGTGCTCTCTACAAGTGGTAAAGCTGGGGACATGGTGAGTGTTCTCTGCAAGGGGTAAGGCTGGGAACATGTGGAGTGCTCTCTACATGAGGTAAGGCTGGGAACATTGGGGAGTGCTCTCTACAAGGGGTAATGCTGGGAACATGGGGGAGTGCTCTCTACAAGAGGTAAAGCTGGGAACATTGGGGAGTGCTCTCTACAAGGGGTAATGCTGGGAACATGGGGGAGTGCTCTCTACAAGGGGTAATGTTGGGAACATGGGGGAGTGCTCTCTACAAGAGGTAAGGCTGGGGACAGGAGGAGTGTTCTCTACAAGGGGTAAGGCTGGGAACATGGGGGAGTGCTCTCTACAAGGGGTAATGATGGGAACATGGGGGAAGTGCTCTCTACAAGAGGTAATGCTGGGAATATGGGGGACTGCTCTCTACAAGGGGTAAGGCTGGGGATAGGGGGACTGTTCTCTACAAGGGGTAAGGCTGGGAACATGAGGGAGTGCTCTCTACAAGGGGTAAGGCTGAGGACAGGGGGAGTGCTCTCTACAAGGGGTAAGGCTGGGGACAGGGTGAGTGTTCTCTACAAGGGGTAAGGCTGGGAACATGGGGGAGTGCTCTCTACAAGAGGTAAGTCTGGGGACAGGGGGAGTGCTCTGTACAAGGGGTAAGGCTGGGAACATGGGGGGGTGCTCTCTATAAGGGATAAGGCTGGGGACAGGGGGAGTCCTTTCTACAAGTGGTAAAGCTGGGAACATGGGGGAGTGCTCTCTACAAGGGGTAAGGCTGGGGACAGGGAGAGTGTTCTCTGCAAGGGGTAAGGCTGGGAACATGGGGGAGTGCTCTCTATAATGGGTAAGGCTGGGGACAGGGGGAGTGCTCTGTACAAGGGGTAAGGCTGGGAACATGGGGGGGTGCTCTCTATAAGGGATAAGGCTGGGGACAGGGGGAGTCCTTTCTACAAGTGGTAAAGCTGGGAACATGGGGGAGTGCTCTCTACAAGGGGTAAGGCTGGGGACAGGGAGAGTGTTCTCTGCAAGGGGTAAGGCTGGGAACATGGGGGAGTGCTCTCTATAATGGGTAAGGCTGGGGACAGGGGGAGTGCTCTCTACAAGCGGTAAAGCTGGGAACATGGGAGAGTGCTCTCTACAAGGGGTAAGGCTGGTGACAGGGGGAGTGCTCTCTACAAGAGGTAAGGGATTTGGTTGCATTGAACAGCCCATAACATGCAATCTCATTGAACAGTATAAATATGGGGGGGGGGGGGTGATTAAGCCTTAAGAGGAAAACACTCTCTCAACACTAGTATGATGTTGCTACGGGTATACTAAGTTTCATTACCAGCCATGAACATGGACAAAGTTAGTCTGGAAGATGGTCGACTTGGGTTCAGTAAACTGAGTGGATGAGGACAAACATTCAGAACAGCTGATGGTTAGCTGTACTGCAGACAAAAGGGGGAGGGCAGAAATTACATCACAATGTATTTTTATTTCTTTAGTTACTTTGATACTGGATAGATAGACTGACTCTCAGATCCTCTTCTTTCATAACCTGGTTCCAGACAGAATGCATTACAGCCGTATAGTGGCATTTTGTACAGGGTAAACAGGTGCATTACAACATTAATTACGCATTACAACATTAGGGAGTATAAAATAAGTATAGCACAGAGCAGAGTATAATTTACAGTAAAGACTAACCACCAACTTCCTACATATAATATAAATTCAGTGTTTCATGAAACATATTGTTTCATTAGCATGCTATTCTATTTGCATATTCTTATTCATCAGCACACATTGGTACACTTTCAATTACGCATTCATTTAAAACATTCATTCTTTAATTATATTACAGTTATTGTGGGACAGAGATTTTATGTCACATAACAGAACAGAATCACAGGATAGCCTATGAAAAGGTAGCAAACTTTTTCCAAAGAATGGTCAAAAGTTAAAATAAAACTTGGTGGTAGGAATAACCGAGCTCTGAAAATATAGCAGCTTGACCCTGGAACTCTGATTGTGCAAAGCAAGAAAAAATATAAAATAAATATCCTGCTGCTCTTGAAAGCACAAAACACATAGGATTTAAGGTGACATACAACTGTGCATGTACCCTTGGGACAGAAAATTCTAGACACTGAGTAAACTACACACAAAATCCTGCAAATGCTGAGTGCAACAGCAAAGGATGCAACAATCCTGAGGAAAACAGTTGGTGGCTGGCAAAATAAACTTGGCAGAAAAGAACAGGATATATCAGAAAGCAATGCTTGACTAAAATGCATCAAGGAGCAGCTATTGGCCTATTTTGAAAAAGTCTTGCTTATGGAGAAAGAAATTCAGAGGATTAAAGAAAGTTAAATGATGAAGTAAATTAGGACAAACAGGAATAATTTACATCTAATTGGAATTCAAGAGTCCGTTCCAGATAAAAGTTATGAAGGTTGTGTCAGGCTAAATCTTCAGCTTCCTGGAGTATCTATATACCACAATGAGCAGGTTGTTTAGAGTCAGAAGAAAACTGCAGGAGTCACCCAGACATAAACTTTGCAAACCCCACTGTACAAAACCAAAATCTTGACGTATAGGCTGATATGGGGCTAAGGGTACACTAAAAGCCAGAGCAGATTACTCAGATGATCTTAATAAAAGAAAACAAGCATTCTCAAAATAAGAGATAAGCCTGGAAAGCTTAACAATACAAAACCTAGATGCTCTGTTTGTCAATAAGAAATTAAATTACTCATTGAGGCTCCATGGCATACAGGGATGAAGGCCTCTCTATGTCCTGATTACAGCTCCATGGCATACAGGGATGAAGGCCTCTCTATGACCTGATCACAGCTCCATGGCATACTGGGATGAAGGCCTCTCTATGACCTGATCACAGCTCCATGGCAATGGATGCATGGGTCCATCTTAAAGAGGACAAATTTATGTTGGGTCTTCCTTAAAGAAAAACTCTTCCATGGAGTTTCTCATAATTGCCTATGTCACCATTTTTCCCCAAGAGGCAGGTCTTTGCAGCTTTAAAAGTGTGAGTGTGTGTGTGTGTGTGTGTGTATGTGTGTGTGTGGGGGGGGGGGCACTCCCCTTGCTCTATGGTACCGGCTCCCTTGCATGGCATACAGAGATGAAGGCATCTCTATGACCTGATCACACAAGATCATTTAGGGGCTTTAATGCTCAAGAAATCAGGTAGGGGAGGATAGCAGTGAGTGGTCAACACCAACCAAAGAGGAGAGGTGACAGCAGCTGGGTGTGAAGAGGGATACCAAAATGTAATACAGGACTCAGGAAAAGTGTGGTCAGACACAAAATGAAATGACTGCTACAAGGGCACCAATAGAAGAAGGTGAGTGGAGTCACATATAGTGGGAATGATGTGAAAGAAAGACAATATTCATTCTGAAGTAGAGAGTGAAAATGAATGGGCTGGCTCATGTTAAGAAACAAAAATACAAACTTGGTAGAGGAAGTGGAAATACCAGCAAAAAATGAAATCACAATCTGGTAAGGATAAATATCACAGCAAGCTTAAACCTAGAGAGGTGTACAGAAATATTATGAAGCCAAATGGCGTATTGAGAAGCAGGAAAAGAATCTGACTGGTTCGGACCTGCACAGTATATGAGAAGGAGTAGGTCAGACAGAAGAAAAGAGGTTCACCTCAACAGATCAACACCACTTTCCATGAAAGTAAAATCTCTGAAAATGCTTCACTGAAAGTATTTTTGATGAAACTCTGAGTAAATCTTTTGCAGTGGGTAACCCTCTTGTGTAGTCCACCTCCCCCAAACTTAAATATACCTACATCAAGGTCACAAAACAGTGGAAAAAAGGAATTTTTCCACAGTCATCAAAAGTGCTTTTGGCAAAGCATTTTTGCTGAAATGGCAGTCACCTAAACTACCGTCAATAGACTGACAACACTCCCAAGAAAGGAACAATACAATCTAGTTCAATGGGATTATGGGAGTAGCTAGCAAATAGGGTAGACATTGCAGGAGGCTGGAATTAATAGGAAAAAAACAAAAAAGAACAGACAAGCTCTGAGGTATCCAAAGGAGGACAGCTATTAAAGGAAGGATTTCTGTCTGGCTGCACCTACTTTTCAAGGGCCTTAGTTCCTGTTTTAAGTGTCTGCATCCTGAGAGGTATGGTAACCAGCATGCAGTACAACTAAGGTACAGGTGGTAACAGTATAAATACATTTATTCTGAGATAGTTTATCAAAAGCAGTGGACAGTGTCAGGCAATAACATTACCAGCAGTCTGGTATCTTTCCCTGTGGAATGTGGCAGAAATTTCAGAAATAATTCTTCTGCACCAATTAAAATGAATCCGAAGCATTTCGAAGTCAAGAAGGGTCAACAAAGACATAGAGAGAAAGCCTATAGCATTCAAGTAGAAGAAATCTCATTATCTTCAAAATGGAAAAAGCTAGTAAGCAGAAAAAAATATGGGAAAAGAAGACTGACATGAGAATCGTGGAAGGTTCAGCAGTGGATGTGAGGTGGAGTGGGGATTTGAATACAAGGGCACTTCTTGCAGCATTCAGACAGTGAACTTAGCTCTTTTGCTTAAAGAAGATGCTCCAAGGACATTATTAATAACAACTTCCAATGAAAACAAATTACAGGGTCATTTACAGCAACTGTTGTAGGCTAAGCATACCTTCTGTAATTGCCTAGCACTAGGCAATACGTGTCAAGCTTGCTGACAGTAACAGTACTTTAATGCAGTGAACCAGAAAAATCATCTGATCCTGAACAGGTTAGACTGGTGTCAATCCAAATCACCTTTTAGCTCAGAAAAAGGCAAAACATGCTTTGGAAGCAGCAGCAGAAGTACTCGCTTAATATGAATTTTGCAATATTATATGCTAATGATATATAATATTTCTGTGACTGACTTAGTAGAAAAAGAAATTAAGCTGCTATATTTTCTCTTTTAGAGCCTTTTCCTGATATTTAAGAAATAGGACACTGGCTCTAACACTTGGAAAAATTGAAGCTAATTGCTTTGTTAAGATGAGCAGATGCAATTTTCAAGTAATTATTTCCATGCTCTACAGTTTGCCATTTTCCTGGTCCATGATTAACCACATTTTTCCTAATTATACAAACTGCTTTGGTAGTGGCAAGATACCATCTTCATTATGTACAATAAATTAAATGGTTTCAGTAGTTTCAGCACTGATCATGCCCCCAACAAGGTGAGTATAAATGCTAACAAATAGTTTTTGCTTGTTAGCCTGTTTACTTTCTTAAAGCAACATAGATTTGTCATTAGCAATTTAGATGCCTACATAACACTGTCAATTTTCATATGACACATAGCAAAATAAGTAGTACTTGCTTCACTAATTTTATTTAGATACCTACCTTCTATTCATTATATTATTTCCACACAGTATTATCACTGTTAAATGTTACTAGAGTAGTCAACTAATGTATGGAATAGTGAGAAAAATAAACATCACATTTCTCATTACGTTTTCTGAATGTTGTGGGCTAATTATAAAGTAAAAAAATGTATGTCTTTGTATGCAACAGAGTTATGTTTTAGTGTGCACTTTACTGATTGCCTTTTATTTTCTGTGTAACTTAACTGCATTATTTTGTTTTATGTCTATGGCATGGATTCTGGCTGTAAAGCCATAGCTCTCAACATTTCAACTCCATAATGTGAAACTCTGCCTCTCATAATGTGGAATAAATTACCAAAATATGGAACTATTACTAACCACTTACTAACAACTTCAACTAGGAGCTCACTTGATGGCTAAAATGTGTTACTTTGTACTTATAAAAAGCTCTTTTAGTGAATCAATATGATTCCGTAATGTTTACTATTGACATCACTTAAAACATTGTTAACACTAAATATGTGACAAGCACTTTCAATGTGGACCTGAGAGGAACATGCACACTTTAAGATTCAAAAGGGGAATTTTCCTCATAATGAGGTACACTTGAGAGGTATATGTTAAGGTACTCTCTCGACTGCTACTTCCCCCACATTCCTTTTTGTAACCCCCACCCTATTCTTTGCACACTCTAAGCATACATATATACATTCATATGTTCTTCTAATTGGGTACCCTATTAGGCTCCCCATAAATCTAAACAAACTGTTCCACAGTCTTCTACGTCTTCGATCCAAGGTAACATCAAGAGCAGTACTGGCCCATTGTGCTTCTCACGCTGCCTGATTAATATTCAAAGCATTGCACACAAAACCAACCAATTCAATGTCCTTATTAATCTGCATATCCTCAACCTAATCTACCATTACATTAACCTGGCTCAAAACCAACAACCCCTCCCTCTACCACCTATTTCCATGTTACAATTACTTCCTTGGCTGTAGAGCTAAGACCAGAAAAGGAGTGAGAGCCTTTTTTTTATACAAATCCCTCCTTAATACAACACTTCACTGAGCATATTCTACCTGTGGCACCACCCTTAACAATTTCCTGGTTGATGGAAATACCTCTTTTAAAATATCAGTTGTCTGTCTACCCCCTGTCTCTTCCTTAGACTCATTCAAAGATCATCCAAGAAATTACCATTCACACAAATCCAAACAAAAACATTTTTAATCTTAAGTGACTTCAATATAAACCTAGTAAGACTCTATATTAACAAGTTGCAGACTTCCTTGCTGACCTACAACAATTGAAGCAACTAGTTGAACAACTTACCAGACCCAACCTTAAGAGAGACATCCATTCATTAATCAGCAATCTCCCTATCATCTGCATGTCTAATTTCCTGCCTTCTCTCAATGACTACTCCCCCACCACCTTTTCCTTATGCTGCCCATCGCCAATAAGCTCTCCCAAACCTATTTCATTTTATATCATATTAACTACCAACATCTCTCACCTTCAATCTATACTCTCAACTTTTAACTGGAGACTGCTGTTAATCATCACTGATTCCCAACCATGCACATGAGCTATTCATCAATTTCTTAATACACCACCAGGACTAAAGCTATCACAAAATCTCTTTGTTATATAAACCAATCAAAAAAAAAAAAAAAAACGATATATGAATTGAAATCACACTTTAAGGTTAGGATTGATGCCTGGCACAGATGGAAAGCTAACCCAACACCATAAAGCAAGGATTACTTCTCCATACTTTGCAATATTGCAAAGCAAGTTATTGGAAGATATAAAAGCCAATCCATGTTAAATCAGCAAAACTATTTCAAATATAGTCCCAAAAAGTTCTGGAAACAAGTCAGTGACCTCATTGGTCATAACTTACCTTGTACTGACATTATATTTGACCACTGTAGAAAATGTCCTCTCTTCCACTTCAGACTTATACTAGATAAAAATATCATCCCACCTGTAGAACAGATTCAGAAAATGGCCTCCTAGAACAGATAACCTCCCCATGGTTCATCTACCAATGCTCTGACTTCATTGAGACACCCTTAAAACAAATCTAGAATCTCAAAATCTCAACCAAATATCTGGAAAACTGCTACAGTCAATTCCCTTTCTAAAATAATCCATCTCCCCCCTCCTGCTTTCATTCTGTATCCAATCTGCTAACCCTGTGAAAGATCTTAGAAAAAGTAATCTAAATCAAACTCACAGACAACACTTCCAAATATAATTTGCTCTCCCATAAACAACAAGGATTTTACATAAACAGAAGCACTTCCATCATCCACTGGTTTCTCACAGAAAACATTCTTAAAGCAGTGGACACAGGAATGCTGTCCAATGCCATCTTTGTTAGTTAATGCATTTTACCTGGATGACCACTCCACTTTCTTACTCCACCTCATTGAAACAGGGATTAGTCCAGGTGCTGTTCCCTTTTTTCTTACAATACCTTACTAATCAACACTTTTTTGTCAACTTTAAGTCCTCCAACACCAAATCTCTTCCTCTCCTCTTCTAAAAAGAGTCCCTCAAGGGTCCATACTCACCCCTATGCTATTCTCAGTCTGCATAAATTATTCCCCCTCAAATCTCTATCACCTTCGTCCTGTTCCATACACAGATAATATTGTTCTGTGCCATTTTAACCACTCTCTCCTTTCACTACAACAAGACATATGGTCAGACTTTCTGAACCTCATACAAAGGTTAGAGAGCAAGAAACACAAAAAATCCAAAAAATTTCTTAATTTATAATCATAATAACTCTTCCTTAGTGCAAGTTTCCTCCTTCAAGTATCTTGGTCTCTGGCTACACCTTTCACTCAAATTTAACCTTCCTTTTGATTATACTTGTAACAAAATTAACTCCTTGCTATCTTAGGCACAAAAATGATCTCCCTTTCTATCTTACTAAGTACAATCTTTCATATGAAAGGAATCCTCCACCCCAAAATTTAGTCTCCATTTAGTTGTTGCAAAAGCTTTTCTACCATATAAACTTCAAACAAAATATGTAGATTTTTAATACATTCACTCAAATCACTGCAGTATTCTAGGAGAAGCTTAGTGCCTGCCAGTAAAACAAAGGTCTGATCTCCTCCTAACTTCACCCTTATTTGAGTACTTCACGAACATTCTCTAGCTCCCTTAA
This sequence comes from Protopterus annectens, assembly GCF_019279795.1. Lineage (NCBI taxonomy): Eukaryota > Metazoa > Chordata > Ceratodontiformes > Protopteridae > Protopterus > Protopterus annectens. Next base: position 275,248,576 of record NC_056730.1, on the reverse strand, counting down.
CTTTTATACTAATAAGGACTGCATCTACATACAACTTCAGGAACGTAAACCACTTTGGCCCTCTGATGTACTCTCTATCCCACCCAAAATTCAGACCTCCAACCATGCTTACTCTCTTCTTAGCCCTAACTAGTAGGAAGCCCTCTCCCAGACCTTAAGGTTCATCTCTACCTATTAAAAATGTGAGGCTTGATAAAAAATCATTATATCCACTAGTCTAAATATACTTGTTTCAGTCCAGTGCATATAACATAATCATTCCTCATATATCCTGTCAATTCATGTTAAGTCCTGTCTCTTTTCTCCTGTACTCAGCTGCTCCCCCAAATCTCTAATATCTTATCTTGGTTCTTCATACATTGTAACAATCTTCTCACTCATCATATATGTATATATATTGTAAACAGACATTATGCAGTCCTCCCTTTTGTCCTATAATTCAGATACACAATATATATCTTTTGTATATTCTTTAATGGTGTGTGTATACAAATGCCAGCCTAAGAATGACAGTTCTTGTAATTCATCAGAGCTCCAGCCTGGTAAACAAATCTAAATAAATAAATAAATAACAAGGGTCAGATAATAGTCCAACTAAGTAAAATAAACTTATGTTTTAGAAAACGTAATTGTTAAAATAACAATCCCCGCTATTCACTCAGAATTCCAAGGACATTTGAAAATACACACATAAAGCCATCTAATAATAAAAAAGCACCTACTTAGAGTACTAAATCTATAAACAAAGCTTTTGTTAATTATCATTTTGAATGTAATTTTCTTTATTGATACTGTTTTGGCATTATACAGTAGTACTGATATGTAAAACAAGAAGCATTGGAAAAGTGCTAAAATAAGGACTGGTGTCTTCCCTTTACATTTGTAATCAATATACAGTTTATATTACACTGAAATCTTTAACACATGAAGGAGTATATTATGAGCATTGACATAACTGCTAACATTTTATATGTGCTACATTTTCTGGCTAGCTTCTGATCTTTCTAGATCAGAGTATTACAGAGCACAGCTGTGTAGGAAGTTGTCTTGAAATGAAATACTATGGAACACTTCATCACTCATTTTGCTTAACAGGCATACCTTTCCACAGTCATAATTACAAGTTTCTACATTAATCCTTCCAAAAAAAGTTCATTTAAAACTCCTAACATATATAATATATTATGTATGCTACTAATATTAAAACATCTCGTAGTAATTCTATTTTCACATGATTTATTGATCAGTATTATATTACTACTTTGTTGCATGAAAACTGAAAAGAAACACAATGCTATTTACAATGGATTCAGACCTGCACTTTATATTTCCACTTGTGTGGAACAGTAATCTCCACTACTTATATCAATACATTTATGAGTATTCAAAGAAGGACTAGAGTTCCCAGGAGCAATTATGTGAATTCCAACACCACACTGCTTCAAACAGATTCATTGATATATACTACGCTCATGGCTTAGTCAGTCCTATCACCCAATAGTGGTGATAGATTAAAAGTTTTCCCCATTATGCAAATTGTTCCCAAATATTCCGGGTGAATATTCATGATCAATCAACCAATCAACAAAAACAGTTTTAAAGATTTCCAGGGAAGTAATCAAACTTCCAGCTGGAGATGTTAATAAAGCAGTGTAACTTTAGAGCGAGTTTGTTTCACCACTAGCGCTAATAAGATAATGGAGATCGAACTGTATATGGTCATTCTTAACAACATGGGAAACTAAGCAGAGATCTCCACACAAGAACTTATATGGAATTGTATAGATGAATAGTGCTTTTAATCTTTTAGTATAGGTATGCTTGGTAAAGAAGTGCTGATATCTCTATAGATGGTTAAGGTATTTGGTTAAGTATATATAAAAGGAGTCATACTTGATGATATGTCTATCAAGGGTTGAATAAAGTGGAACTTTGAATTTGCTTAACCTTGAGAAGATACCCCTCATCTCACTCTTTTAGCAGTTTCTGATTTGAAATTTCCTATAGTAGAAGGATTTTCTCACCTCAAACAATGCAATGCTGTTCAGAAGGGAGTCCGTTATAAACATAGGTGCTCAAGTTTTTGATGACTGAGATCGACGTAAGGACATTTTTTTGTATATGTTAATCAGTGATACCACATATTCCAAAGGTAACTATGCTGTACTGCATTTCTTGGTGTTAAAGGTAAGTCTGTGATTACACAATAGGCATTGGTCTATTGTACCCCTTAGTGTAGTAACAGAGCACTGCAAAAGGATTTAACAACCGCCTCCAGTTTTACAATTACTGGAAAATTTGGTTAGTCACAGTCTTTTGGCATCAGCTTTTATGTTAGAGAAAAAGATGACAAAGATAAAGAATACAGCCCTGTTTGGACATATCCATGGCCAGATTATAAAGAATCTCATTGCAAGTGACTTATTTTAGTGTAAGGCATATCTCTAAACAAGGTTTTACTGGGGACCAGATTTCAAAAGACCTGCTCACAGTGTAAGCAGTCACTTAAGTGTCTTTTGAAGAGTCTTTTGGAAGGCACCTAGTGATGTTTTCTAAGAAGTACACATTTCTGAAGAATTCATTTTTTGTGAACTGACTATTAAAATCACAAAAGTAAATACTGCTAAATAACACCTTTCTGGTCTTTTAATTGACAGATAAACAAGTAAAAATTAGGCCTATATGCAGTGTCGGCTGGTGACTTCAAATCAAAGGGGGGCTGCAGGAGACAGCTGAATGGGTGGGGTCAATGGGAAGGGGTGTGACCAACTAGAAAGGGGAGGAGCTATTCTCAAAACCACAACTAACTAAATACACTGCCCAGGGTGCCAAACCATCATTATGAAAGTCCAATCAAGACAAAATGAAGTGTAGAAGAATAAAAATATTTCAATGCATTGGCTGCATGACAGCTTACTTAATATCTAGATGGAAACAAAAAGGTTGTGAGGCATGAAAAAATAAATTTGTTTTTAAATACATTAATGGAATGCCAGTCAAAATCAAGTAGCACTCAACTTAAACCACTTCTTGCACTGCAGTTCTAATTATAATTTATATTCAGCTTTATTAAAGTACCAAGTAACATGCTGAAAGTAGAAATGTCTGATGCCCCCACTTGTAAAAATGTTTCTTATCCAAAAAAAAGACCTGCTGCCTGACAACTATCTACTTGTTTCATGGGGAAAACATGATTAAAGTAAAAAATGAAATGCAAACAAGAAATAAGCTCAAGATACATTGCTTAAAAGGATTACTGTACAGGTTATGGACCACATGATTGGCATTCTGTTTAGTTTACGGGTAAAGCCTGCAGGGATTACTGGAAGTCTCCAAGTGTAATGAGCTTCTTAAAATAATGTAATCTGTCCTTTATTACAAATACTGTCATATGCATTTCAATACCCAAGGCTTATACATTATCTAGTTAAGTATTCTGTACATGGCAACAACAGAAAGGCTTTCAATGTTGGCAATTCTTTAACAGTATGCTTATTAAAGCTTACTTGCATCTTACGATCTCAGCCAAGCTTACCTGATGGTCATTAAAGTATTGCTACTTAAACACAGAGCAACAGGCACTTTGAGTAATAAGCATAAATCAACAGTACAAAAAATATGACAGAAACCAGACCATTCTGCAAAAATCAAGGACAGATGAAAAGCCACTCTAGTACTTGTGTCTACCTTGGATGGGGGGATTCTCTGCACATTTACACTGCATAACTACTCCTTGCCTTGCTTCGACACATCCAGAGTCACTACATGGGGGAGTGGGGTGCAAGAAGTATGTCGCAATTTGAAATGTCTCTGGCTGACTGTGATGGCCCTGACATATTTGTCATACCTGTCAACCTCAGAGCAAGAAATCTGGACAAAAAAAACATAGAAAGAAGTGGAACAAAGGCCCAAAAATAAGGACAATTTTTAAATATTGCTCTTATAAACCTAGAAAGATAATAGAATAGGTCTTGCATTAGTATGAATTTTCTGAATGGTATGAAATCTGAAACTCAAATGTCTGTCATTATTTTCTAACTTCAGTCTTTAATGATTTGTCACTTCTTCTTCTTCTTTCGGCTTTTCACGGTTACGGGTCGCCACAGCGGATCACCTGTCTGCTCATAATTGGCAGTGGAGTTTTGCAGTGTCGAGTTGCCAGCCCGGCACCCAACCTTCCACAGAAAGCACACACATGCACACACTCACACCTAGGGCCAATTTAGAGTGTCCAATCCACCTACAGCTTGTCTTTGGGATGTGGGAGGAAACTGGAGCACCCGGAGAAAACCCATGCAACCACAGGGAGGACATGCAGACTCCGCACAGAAGGAACCCCAGCCGAGGATCAAACCAGAGAACCTCTTGCTGTGAGGCAGCAACACTAACCGCTGCACCACCGTGGCTGCCCTTTAATGATTTGTCACTAATTTGCCAAAAAAACAGAATTTTGCCAAAAAAAACACAATTTTATGAAAAATGGCCAAAGATGTAATGTAAAAATATAAAATAGCCACACAATACAGCTGGGAACCTGTCAAAGAAGGGACACTTTAATATTAGTACTGCTAACTTGAGCAGCTGACAAAATAAAAGAATCTACATGCATTTCTGAAATAAAAGTAATCTATAACTCTGATTATTACAGTTATTTCTTAATTGTAAACCCTCCATGTTTTCTTCCAAAATTGCTATTTTGCGGAGGGATTATTAGGTGGAAGAGCAACATTTTGAGCCAAAATCAGGGACAGTTGAGTGGTTTGGCTATGCCTAATTCTATAAAGCAATTTATTTGCATGTACCTCTCAACCTGCTAATGCAATAAATTTGGACAAGGCCAAATATATTGGGGGAACATATAAACAGTACTAAAAATTGCTCTTGTATAAACTGAGACAGTTGATAGAACAGGTCTTACTTTAGCATGCATTTTTCTGAAGGTTATGAAGTCTGAAACTCAGTGTGTCATTATTTAGTGACTTAATTCCTAAATGATTTGCCAGAAAACCACAAATTTTATGAGGAACAAACCAAAATTAAGAAGCAAAAATCTATTAATTCTTTGAAAATCTGGACAGTTGGGAGGTATAGTTCAGCTGTGGCTGTCTTTAAGTTTGCCGCCCTTCCCCCTCACAAAATCATGGTCGAATGGAGCCTCCCCCTGCAGCAATTCCAATGATCCATTACTTGGCTATTTCACTCCATTTACCATAAACACTAATGTGCATACTGATTTACTTCTATGATGATTTGGACTTCATTTGAAAGTGTTATTTTGCATTTTACAGCACAAACACTAAGACATCTGCTAAACAAACTTAGCATTAAAACGTCTCTGCCCGTGAAACTCACATTCATTGAAACAGCATTGAAACCCACATTCAAAAAAAAATACATTTTACCAGTGGCAGAACTGCCCAATTCAAAACATCTTTCCAGTAAACAATGAAACAAAATGCATGCACCCATAATGACAAAACTGCCCAGTTCAGAACATTTCCATCATAAAAGTCTACTCAAACTTCTACAGTCCACCATTATCAGTAAATATGCACAATTCTACAGTCCACCATTATCAGTAAATATGCACAATTCTACAGTCCACCATTATCAGTAAATATGCACAATCTCTGAAGAAGTAAAAAAGTCATCTAAATAATTCCACATTAAATAAATATGTAACTAATGAAGAGGTTGCTGCTAGCAAACACCTTTATATTCCATGGTTTCTTCGAAAAATAGTGTGTCTGATCCCCCTGAAGAATAAATTGCCTATATTCCATTAAAAATTATAAGCTAGTAATATTGCAATAGGAAATGGATAGCAAACCGATAACAGGCTCATAGTTAGTATCTTAACTTTTTCAGTACGGCAGCATTGACCCCTTGTGGGAGTAGAATCAACAACCTTCTGCATCAAAAGCAAGTACACAACCTGTTGTGCTATTAACAATGCAAGCTGACTTAGCATAAGCAGCACTAAACTTCTCTTCCCCTGCAGCTCTCAGTTCCTAAAATCTACTCAATACTCAACTGCATCTCAACTTCGCAACACAGGAAATCTGGAAAAAGCCAAATTTATTGGGGGGGGGGGTCAAAAGCCCAAAAACCAGGGACACATTAAATATTCCTTGTATAACCTTGGAAAGTTGCTAGAATAAAATGCTGTGTTACCACCATAAATTTTACTGCCAAGATCTCTGTGCAAAAGAGTCAGAGCAACATACCACTATGCCAAATCAGCTGCTTTGTGAAAGAAAAATGCTGTGTTACCACCATACATTTTACTCCCAATGTCCCTGTGCAAAACAGTCAGAGCAACATACCACTATGCCAAATCACCTGCTTTGTGAAAGAAAAATGCTGTGTTACCACCATACATTTTACTGCCAAGGTCCCTGTGCAAAACAGTCAGAGCAACATACCACTACGCCAAATGAGCTGCTTTGTGAAAGAGCAAAAGACTGAAACTTAAATGGCTATCATTTAATGAATTAAGTTCTCACCATAGCTGTCAACCTCTTAGCACAAAACACCTAGACAAACCCAGTAATGAGGGAATACAGCCCTCAAACATATTCAGTGAATTCAGTTCTTGCCATAGCTGTCAACCTTAGCACAAAAAACCTGGACAAAGCCAATAATGGGGTAATACCGTCCCAAAAATAAGGACACATTTCAAATATTCATCTTATAAACTTAGAAAATTGCTAGAATAAAAGGTTGTGTTACTATGTATTTTCTGAAGAATATGAAGTCTGAAATTCAAATGACTGTCAATTTTACTTCTGACGGAACAAAAACAATTGTCAGCAGAGGCCCAGGGAGAAATACTGCAGACAAATGTCTTTGTAAAATGGCAGGACACCAGAGCAAATCCACACAAACACAGGGATGATATGCAGACTCCACACAGAAGGCACCCCAGCCAAGAAGCAAACCAGAAAACCTATAACTGTGAGGCAACAATGCTACCACTGCACCATCAAATATGTAAGGAATTAAACATTCAGAAACCTGAAGTCTGAAATTCAAATGCCTGTCAATTTTATTTAACATTTGTTAATCAGGACAGTCTGACTTGGAACAAAAAAACAATTTTCAGCAGAGGCCCAGGAAGAAATAATGCAGACATGTCTTTGTAACATGGAAGGACACAAAAGCAAACCTACACAAACACAGGGAGAAGATGCAGACCCCACACAGAAGGCACCCCAGCCAAGAATCAAACCTGAGAACCTGCAGCTGTGAGGCAACAATGCTACCACTGCACCATCAAATATCAAGCATTGCTACATTTACAAACCATAGATATTATGAGGAACAGATCAGATCAAATATGAGGCAAAAATCTGCAATTTTTTTACAAATGGTGGTGGGTAGGGGATTCAGGTCCTTAACACCTGTATACAAGGTACAGGGTTCAAGCCTGAGGTATTCCCACACCACCATGAGTTTGTTCTAGCCACCTAACAACTGGGGCATTTATACACAGACGCACACACACTGTCCGCGATATAGAGCACATCCCCGATGATCCCCTGTCCGCGATGTAGATCCCTGGGGCCATTACATACATCCCATAGCTGGCACATTCACATCCCCGATGAGACTCCTTACTATGACATCCCCACGAGATCTCCAGCCTGCCTGCCGACGTTGCAGTCTGGGTCTGACCTGTTCCCAGCGACAGTCTATGCAGTTAAAACTGCATTTTTATCTTTTCTTTTATTTTCTTCTTTTTTTTTATTTTACAGCTGAGGGGGCTGCAGTCCGGCAGTTCAGTAGCATGGGCCGCCCCTGCCTATATGTTAATAAATGATACTATAATCACAATGTTAAAAAAGCCTTTTCCAGGGGAAGAACCAAATTATATTTTTCCTTCTAAAACTATAGTACTTTTTATGAAGCAATAATTTGGTATATGTTCTGTGGGATTCACTTTATAATCTTGAAATACTGAAATCTCGAATTTCAGTATCTCGAGACTATAAAGCCGAACATTCACAATATCGACCCCAAAAGCACGAAATTCAAAATTGTGACTTTTAAATACACCCTCCACCAGACAAACGTACATGCACCTTCCTCCCCATACTACAACAAAACACACATAAACACAACAACACAAATATACACACCTACCCTACATATAAGTAGGGGGGAAGCCCCCCCTGCACTCCACATGTGGGGGGCTACGCCCCCACACCCCCGCTTCTTATATATACTGTTTGAAGCTGCAATAAAAAGACAAAGACACTAAACCCATCAGTACATACTCTACATTCCCCTTGCACAAACACACACCACATACATACAAACACCATCACTCTCAACACTTACACACTCACACTCTTACCTACCTACCCTAACCTACACCTAAAACTTCCCAACACACTCACATGCAATCAAATCCCTAGCCAAAACTCTTAAAAAACAGCACTAACCTGAATATTCACATATATCCACACAACAGCAGGCAAACCATATCCTACAGCATACTGCACCTTACAAACACAGCAAATCCAACATACCATGCCACCACGACCGCAAATTCAACACTTCGAATTCGATCAAGTGCAGTTTCGCTCAATTGCACTTTCGGCATTTTCATCTTGAGATACTGAATTTTGAGATTTCAGTATTTTGAGATAGTAAAGTGCTTCCATTCTGTGTTCTTTATAAGGTACAGTATCTTTGATTTTGGATAAAAAAGTCTCTATGGCAGCAAGTATGTTGAAATGTAAGCAAAGCATTTTATGCAATTTATATTTAATATTTTGGAAGTGAATTAAGTATAGCTTAAATGATGAACCAAATGATGGTGCATATTCCAATTAGAACACACAGTTCAGTCATAAAGCTGAAAACCATTTATTGTGAGCACTTTCACAGTCAAGTAATACTACTTCATCAGGCAACAAAACACCAAAAAGAGGTTGTTTAAATACTTCAGTCATAAAACCTATATGCATAAACATACTTATAAAATATGCACTTTTAAAATGCCATAAACACACACAAAACAAGGGCAATTAACTTAAAACAAAATCAATTCATAAACAAAATACCATAAAAAATACTAATTTACTTGAAAAGATTCCTAGCCTTAAGGGTGGCTTTAACAGAGACTGTCATTCAAACCACATCCCTTAGATGCCCCTAATCTAATTATCCATCTCATTTCCAGATGTTAAAGTTATAGTCCTAATGTCACCCCCATGTTCACTCAACCTCATGGTCTCTATTACTAAAAACCTGACGTTATGTGAACCGTTATTCAATTTCACATGCTTGGCTAGTGCATTAGTGGTAGATATAATATTGATGTTGTAAAGATGTTGTCTTATATGATCTCGTAGTCATCCGTCAGTTCGACCTACGTAAAATGACAGACTACACAGTACGCTAAATATACTAAATGGAAGGTGTTACAATCAGCTTTTACCTTAAAACTCAATTCCTTACCCATATCTGGGTATGTAAAAGTATTGGTAGACTCTATATACCCACAATATCTGCAACTGGTACATGGAAATGTACCATAACAAGGTTCAATATATTCTATATTCCCACCAATTCTAGGGTAACAGAGCATCCTTTTCAATGACTTCTTGTTCTTATACCGGAAATGTGGTTTCTCACCAACTACAGACCTAATATCAGGATCTACTGTTAAAATCTGCCAGAGTTTCTCTAATAGCTGAGTAATCTGTCTAACATTACGTGCGTATACTACAGGCATCCTGTTCAAAGAGCTGTTCCCTTGCTTTTTTGTGTGTCCATTATCCATCTCCCAAGGACCCTTGGAAAAGTATGGCTTCCCCTGTGTAGATCATAATTCAGGTATGATATCTAAAACTCTGTTGATCTTCTCTCCCTTATATTCTCTATCTCTCAACTTGTTCTTCAGGGAGTTCAACTCCTCAAAGAAGCCTGCATCACTTGCATTCAATCTAGATGCCTTCATACCCTGGCCTCTTACAACATTTTTAAAAATACATATAGGATGCATTCTCTGTCGATGTAAATATGTGTTCCTTTAACAATTTTTCCTATAAACTTTCGTATTAAGGGTATTATCCACTTTTGTAATGACATAGACTTCCAGAAACTCTATTTGACTAGCTGACTTATTCATACTGAACCTCAAAAGAGCAGTCATGTTATTTAAATAATCATATAATGCCATAAGTTGTTCCCCACTCCCCTTATACAACATAAATACATCATCAACAAATCTGTGGTAAAAATGTATACAACTTAAGTACATAGAATTGGTAATAAATCTCTCTTCCCATTCAATCATAACTATATTGACGTAGCTTTTGGCACTGTATGTGCCCATAGCTATGCCATCCTTCTGTAAATACAGATCATTCCAACATAAAAATATTATTTCAAGTATCATTTCCATTAAAAGACATATAAGATCTATAAGGCTTGCTTCATAAGCATTATACTTAATCAAAAAATATGGCAACATGTCAATGCCTTCATTATTCAGTATAACAGTAAAAAGAGACTGTACGTCAAACATAACAAGTACGAAATCAGGGACACAATGTAGTCTGTTAGTTTGCTTGAATAAATCATTCAAACAATGTTGCATATCTTTCAAAACTATTTCATTCTCATCAATCAAGGGTCTAAGATTTTTCTCAACAAAGACTGACATGGGTTCTATGCACCAACCCCTTCCTGCCACATTTGGTCTGAATGGTGGTAACAATGGATCCTTGTGAACCTTTGGTAAACCCTTTATGATGGGTATCCTCAGTTCATCAACCAATAAATAATTATACACATCTAGGTTGATATTTCTACATAATAAACATTCATAAAGGGTGGCATGCAGCCTACAGATCAAACTATCAACTTATCCTTTATTTCATTTCCTATACGTATCAGAATCATCCAACATCTGTGTCATTCTAGATACATAGAAATTATAGTCTGGATGTCTCCATCATTAAAAAAATGGATGATGCCCTTAATATGAAAGTTTATAGAAAGAATTATTATAGGAATACATATTTGCATCGACAAAGCATGTATTCTGCATGTATTTTTAAAAATGTTGGTGATTCACAGCCACACTGAGCCCATGTATGGAAGGACATGACAGGGGCCATACCCTGTGTGTTGGTGATTCACAGGCACACTGAGCCCATGTATGGACAAAAGATAGGATAATTACATGGAAATAAGCAACTATTTTAAAATGATGGGCGCTATGGAAGTAAATAATATTGTGGAGTGATTCAAAGATGCATATTTGCAGAATTCATGACTGTAGTAAAATCCTGGTGTTAGATAAGGTGAATCATAGAAAGGTGTGTGTAGTAGCTACAGCATTAGAAAACAAGTTAATGAAAAAGGCTGTACTCTGATCTAGTATTTGTGATGCTAAGCATTACAGCTCCCAGAGGAGCTATGTCATCCTTTTGCTCCTGGAGTTTCATGACATCCACAACACCGATATTGTGGACTGCTGCCATGTGGATAGTCAGTATGTGGAAGCTAGACAATATTCATCACCCTCATTTGTAGACCTGTGGAATGTGTGCAGTACCTGTTCCTGGGGACACCAGTGACAGAGTGCTGCAGAGATTAACATTGTCACCTCACAGCAAGAAGTTCTCCGGTTCATTTCTCGGCTGTGGTGCATTCTGTGTGGAGTCTGCATGTCCTCCCTATGTTCGTGTGGATTTCCTCTGGGTACTCTGGTTTCCTCCCACATTCCAAAGACATATCTCTGAAGCATTTCTCCATGAGCTTCTGCTGAAAATAGGCTCTGTCCTAGTTAGACCTTCCCAGGCAACAAATGTTAAATAAATAAATAACTAAAATAAATAACATGGTATGTGTGGCTTTGTGAATACTAGCCTCAGGGACCTTTCAGAAACCAATGGGAGTACAGTAGGTGTTTCTCAGGCATCTGTTTCAAGGATACTGTACCATTTCTTAGATGCCATACAACAGAATGTGGGTGAGAAAAAGTGGTTTCCTTGTACTACAGAGGAGGGAACCAATACCATGTGAGCTTTATATGGACATATCCCTTTTCCCTGATGCACTGGGGTCCAGATACTGCACCTGCATTTTTATACATGGCCCACTTGGGAAACTTGGACAAAGGTATATTAACTGAATGGCTTCGACACCATAGACTGACAAGTGCTCTTTAATGAACAATGTGTCTTCAGGCCACCCAGATGTACACACAATTCACACACATTGCACATGTGTGACTTATAACAGCAGTATGTGTGGGGTAATTTCATCCAGGGGCACCATATTGGTGATGCCAGATATGCCTTGGAGCCATGCTTAATGTCACCTATCAGAAACTCTGAGATCATTACAGAGAATGGCTGCAACTATGCCTTGTCACAAACCCAATTGTTTGTTGCTGAATGTGTGTTTGGCCTGCTGAAGCCCTGTTTACCCTGTCTGGATATATCCAGTGGGGTGCCTTGCAGTATGACACATGCACTGAGATATAATCATTCTGTGCTATGTTACATAACATCACTGTGCACATTTGTAGCAGGTCAGACACATTCAGGATGAATAGATTCCATACAGAGCAGTGAGGAGGAGCTTGATTAGGAGCCATGGAGAAGCAAGCTGCAGGAAGGACTATGTCAGGTAAAAACAAGCACAGTATGTGATGGCACTGGTTAAAAGGTGGCTGGTTCATAATTAGGCACCAGATTAAAGCAATATAAAGGAAATTAAAAGTAATGCATGCAAAACTTCACCCTGGCTGTGCTACTTCATTAATAGATTAGTTACACCCTGTAGGAAATATAGGCTACCCAAGTAACAGGCTACAGAAGGCAAGGTGTAGTTATCATCACTTATACAGATGGGAAGGGCCATAATATTAAGTGTCATCAACAGGCAATTGTGTGTTAGGACCCAGGGCACCCAAAGGAGAGATCATTTAGAAAGGTTCAAGGCACAAATGAGAAAGGTACATGTAGGCTGTGCATACTCCCATCCATGGGGACGCCATCTCCTGTGAGGGTCAAAGCAACTAGCTTGACCATTCCTAGAGGAAAGAGTACTTTATGAACATGAGTGATGACCTAAACCATGAAACAATGTGGCACGAGCACCCCATGTCTACATTGTATGCTACTCCCTTTCACATTTGATGGTGGATGATGGAGTGGATGTGGTGACACTACATGACCGACCATGTCCCCCCCTTCTGCGGTGTCCCCTACCACTGAAGACAAAGGCATACCAACCACAGAAGTGCTTCTACATTGACACCTGAGTATAGAGGGAGAATTGGTTTATGCAAACTCTCTATGTAGCATGTCCATGATGTCAAAATATATGAGACATACACTCTCCAAGATCATCACATGTACTTCATAAAATGTCTACCATCTCAGTATGGACTATGATGTTGTTCGTCTATCCTTCTACATTCGCTCTACAGATTTGCTGTGTTGTAGAAATTGAGACAGCTAGCTTGGGTGGGAGTCAGAGTACCCATGGCATGTATGGACACAGACATAATGTTTTCCCCTGTCATTCATGCTTAGTGAAGCTTGTGGCAGTCAAGGAGGATCACAGCACATGGGAAGACATCTTCTACCAGGAAGACCTATCAGTGATTTTCTGTAACTTCCTGATCATCATCATCATTATCATCATCAAACTCCTTTTTCCCATTTTTCTACATGGGGTCAGGGTGTCGTGTTAACTGTCACCATTTCCTCCAATTCAGTGCTATACTCCTGCCTTCTTCAACACTCATGTCTGACTGTCACAGATCTTCTCTCACACAATCCATCCACCTCTTTGCTGGATACCTTTTTTTCCTGTTACTTTCTTCTTGTCTGTCTCAAATTTTATTCACCAAATTGCCTCTGGAGCTACTCTGCCTTCTGATCTTATGTCCTCATTTCTTCATCTGTCCAAGTGTGCATCCATGCACCAGTCTAAGGTACTTTATTTCCATCAGCTCTAGCTTCCTCATCTGCTCTGCTTTTACTGCCCAGGTTTCTGTATCATAGAGTAGTACTGCTCACACCACTGTTTTGTACACCTTACTTTTTAGTTTCCTTGGCATTCTTCTGTCATACACTACACCTGACATGCTATGCCAGCTGGCTGCAGCCCCTCTTGATTCTAGCTTTAACGTCTTTATTCAGACTTTCCTTCTCCTCAGCCACCTCTCCTAGTACTTGAAACTGTTAACCTGTTCCACTGTCTTCCCATCTATCTCATGTCTCAGTTTCTTCTGATTTCCCCAATTTGCTGCCATTACCACTGTCTTATCTGTATTTAGTTTCATCCCATGTGACCTCAGTTTTGCATTGCATTCCCCTATCCTTTGCTGAAGATCTTGCTCTGAGTCTGCCTGTAATGCCACATCGTCTGCATACAGCAGCTTTGTTGATCTGTCTCCTCTAATCTGTTTGCTAATGTAGTTCATCAGCAGTATGAACAGCAGTCGGTTAGAACTGAACCCTGATGTACTCCTACTGTGAGACTGAACACTATCCTTTGTTGAGTCATTAGGTCCTTGTACATAGCCTGCACTAATTCTACCAGTGTTTCTGGGACTTTAAACCACTGCAGTGCTGCCCAAAGCAGCATCTTGGCATCTTATCATATCCTTTCTCCAAGTCTAGGAATGCCCAGTTGGACTCTTTCCTCATCTGTAGCTCCTTTTCAACTGCCTGTATTGCTGTAACGTTCTGTCCTTCACTGTCCTTCTGTGTTCCTGTGTGGGTTCCACAGGCACAGAGGCTATGTCCATAGACCAGGATGAGGACTGGACTCCACATTGCTTGTCTGGCTGTCACAGGTGGGCATCCATCTTTTGTTACAGTCTGCTTTGTTTCCAACATCTGCCAGCAGTATATCCATGGTGGAAGAGCCTGATGAAACAGCACCTGGGCAGACACAAAAGGAATGTGCCAGCAATACTTAAGATCTGTTACCATTATCAGAATAGCAGTGAAAGAATGACTAAATGAATAACTAACACTGTTCATAGTGGTAGGATTGAATACTAGGTAACATTCCTTGTGCTGATGGCCTCTGTGTCTGAAGCCTTGAAATTCATGTGGAAAAAAGTGTGTATTTGATATGTGCTACACTACACATTTCTTCAACATGCAGATATTTCTTCTTGGGAAGACATACCCACCTCAAGTTCATTTCCTACAGCGAGGACTTCACCATGGTGTATGGAAGACTCAGAACTCCCATACAGAAAAGAAGAGAATTCCTTCATCTCTACAGTGGAGGCAGTTTGGTTGACAAGCTGTTTCTTTTTGCTCACATCTCCTGTATCAGGTGACCTGCACAAGCTTTTGGAGCGAGTGCATGTCAGGTTTCCAAAAGTAGTTTTGCTGAATGTGAAAAGATAAAAGTGTGTCTGCTGAAACTACTTTTGCTGATAGGGGTGTTTGCCTCTTTCTCCACTGTTGTGTACCTTAGAGTTGGTATATATCAGTTTGTAGAAGTGAGGGGGGGTGCTCCCCACATATGGGATGCAGCGTGGCTTGCCTCCTGCAAAATAAAAAAAAAAAGATTTCCTTGTATGCCCACTGACGGTAGCTTCAGCAAACATTTTTCAACTTTTTACATTTGCCGAAATATGTTTGTCAAGCTGACATTAATCCTTTGAACACAAATCATGTCAGTGGTCTGACATGCTTGCAATATTTTTTTCCTGGCCACTGGCAGCATTCATGTCATTTGCAACATCCTGACAAGCTTGGTCGTGAAAGGATCTGTAAGAAGAATTCATTCTCTGTATGGGGCAATTTGTACTTTCTTTGTTTCCTGCATTTGCTCATTCTCTGGATGCAAAAGGGAAATTATGTGAGACTAATCACAACGATATCTCTAATACAGCTACCCTGATACAATTTATAGGGTCCCTGATTTGGACAGACCTGTAATAGTTTGAAATCCCAGAACCACTGGCAGAATTAGAGCATTCTACGTACAGGGACACAATGACAGATTTACAAACAGTGACTGGACTTGCAGAGAGGTTCCCCATGGGATGGGGTGTGCATCAAGGTTCAGCTCTGAACCCACACTTTCACTTGCAGACTCTTTGTGTTTTGGTCAGAATATCCTGCCTTCGGTATAATAGTGATTTCCTTAACCACGTCAGTAACATAAGTAAAACTTTGTAGACAGATTTTAGTTTTATTGTCAGTCTCTTTGATTTATGATTTTAACAACTCATTTCAGTTTGCAAGTTAATATTTAATATGTACCCATGAGTCTGCACTATATATGCCGAGCAGTTAATGCATAACTGTTTTGATATAATGTATGCTGTATGCACTGTATTTCTGTGTGGAGTCCCCTATCCTTTGGCTACAACTGACATGATATTCCCTTTCTAATCATAACAACTCTGCTCTAATTCCCTGGCAGAATCATGTCTAATATATTTAAAATATGCCTCAATTGTTGTCATTGCTATGGAAGCATTATGCAGTAAAATAAACTTTACTTTTTTCCATTTAGATATAATTTGCTTACAACAGTAAGTGCTGAAGCATTCATTTCAACTGTTATTCTTGTTTTAATGACATTTTCGATAATACATAACCTATAATTATTGCTTTTGAGAAGCAGCATAAATACCTTGACTGATTGTTTATTACTGATTTTGCAAAGGTAATTTATCTAATCAGCAGTGAAGTAGGCTGAATATTTGAGTCCATATTCATCATTGGCTGTCACACTGCAGGCTTGCAGGATTCTCTTAGGATATGTGGCAATAGTGAATGCAAAACTGAGCATGCACAGAAGCGAGGTGGAGGCAGGCAAAGATTCATTATTCGGCAATCCTTTGTAACTCTATTCGAATATTTAGTGTTTACAAAAATGAGCTGCATCCATGCAGCAGTCTGACAAGTAAGCAACATTATGTTCAATTGTAATAATATCAATGCAGACACTAAAAGTGAAGTTATAATGCAATAGGTTTTATCTGATTTAGTGAAAATGTACAGCTGTAGTGAAAAGGTAACTCATGCCTTAAACTACTTAAATACTGGCATTTATACTAAATTTAGTTATCTTAATAAGCTGTTGTTTTTTGAACCGATCAAAGATCAATACAAATACGCAATTTTCTCAAGTATAAAGTGTTACAAATCTACTACTACATAATAGTATAGGAGTTATTTAGCCTTTGAATACACCTTTAAAAAAGTTAAATTGTTAATTCTGCAAGATGTAGATGCCTTTAGATGTGTAACCAGTGGTGACTTTTCCATTAATTTCCAAAAAATGGTTTTACTCACCCTGAAAGCACATATGTCTGCTTAAACATTCATGCAAAATTTTAAGTGTTATGGGCTATTGCAAGCATTAAACATTTCTTTAGTAATTATATGGATTGTACTGTGGCCCTACAATGTATCCATAATTTTTTATCCCCTTTTCCACTTCCACAGGACTTCTCTGCCCATTTGTTTGGCAGGAAATGGGCCATTCCTAAGCAAGACAAGAGCCTGTGGCCCATTTGTTCTTTTCCAGGATATCATATCAGCACATCTCTCATAGCAGTCATGAAATTCAGGTAGAAGCGAGCATCTCACCTGTGAGTCCTATTTGCAGGCTAACCTTCCCTTTCTGACATTGTTCACAGACTTATTATACATGCCTGGTCAAGGAGAGGAGGTATGCATGCTTTCATCCACATGTTGGAGAGACAGATATGTGTTTACAAAGGATCTCTGCACTATGAGATAGGCTCCTCATCCATGTAAAACAGAGTTGATCCCTGAACCTATTGAAACTAAACTTTGACAGCTGGACTGGAAATCATAGATCTACTCCTGGTCTGCCTCCCATGTCCCTTAGTGTCAGACACCATCAATAAGAAAAGTATTATCCTAACTGACACCCCCCTACCCCATAAATCTCCTAGTTACCTTCCTATTAACATGCACTCCCCCATACTGACTCCCATGATGCTTGGGATTTAAATGAGTTTGGAATGCATGGCTAGGCTTGTAAGGGCTGGTGGTCATTAGTATAGAGATAACCTATGAACTTATGAAATCGGAATCAAAAGAAGATGTGTCACTAAAAGAAAACAGATAATGCTTAACATATTTGTGTGTACCTGTACAAATGCTAAATTAAACATGTTTTAGATTGAACTTAGGCTATCTATTTCACAGTTTATCTAGCACTGTATGACATTCTAGTACAAATAATTAATCTATGCTGTTTTATCAAGCTGCACCATATAGCAGTCCTGAAGGGAGATCTATGTCTGGCCTTCAACTCATGGGTTTAACATTAGATTGACTAACAATGTACTAAAACTAAACATGCAGAATGTTAAAAATCAGAACTGGTATGGCCTACTTAAAATAGTTCTTTCTTCCTTCTGTTACTGGTTCCAACAACCACAAGCACACGTTCTCCTTTCCTGCTACTACTGCAAGCATTTTCTTTCCCTTTTCACATTTCACACATTCTCTCCCATTCCTCTATCCTCTTCTTTCTCTAATACCTTCACCTCCTTTCTCACTCAAGAGACCACTCAGAGAAGACATCCATCAATTTTCTCCTTTCTCCTCCCCTTTCTATTTTTCTAGGTTCATAAGTTCAGGAAAAGAGGAGTGTATTAAATAAGCTGTATTGATCTTCTCCTGATGGAAACATTCTAAAAGCTGCTTTGAATGTTTTATACTTCATAACTATCTCAGTGAAGTTGTAGATGCATTTTTTCTTTTCATTTGTTGTTTGTACTACATTTAAATTTAGTTAGCGAATGCTGTAGAAATGTTATTTTGACCACTTTTTCCACAACTTCATTGTCTGTATCTTGCTTGGTTCAGGCCTGGTACAGTGGCCATCTTGAAGCAACAGGGGTTCTATAAGCGAGAGTTCATTGAATGCTGCTGTTTCTGAGTAGCACTAAGTGATCGAATTACAGATTATTTTTAGTGTTTACTTTTACTTCTCTGACTTATACTAAGATCAGTTGGATTAAGTGAACCACCACTGCAGTTGTAGCCTCCTGTACTAAGCCTGAGAACATAGCAACCCTATTGGCCTATAAATTCAGCCTCAGTTTTACCACACTTTATCACCCACCCACTTATCTGGAAATATCCCCAACAATCATCAAGAAACAGGTCCTCAATGCACTCTCCAAGGCAAAGTACTACATCAATGGGACTTCCCAGGATGGCTCCTTAATAGCATAGGTTCATAGGTAAAACATCTGTAATTCAATCACTTAGGCTAACTGCTCTGAAGAGTCATTTTAATCCTATGGTCAACAAAAAGCAGAAGCCAGCAGGTGTGAGCTGTATAAACTAATTTAATTAGTTAAAAAACAAAAACCACAAGAATAAACAGACCGGTTTTGGCTATGGTGCTAACCTAACCTTCATCAGTGTAAATTCCCAAAACATCTTGAAGTTCTTTTATACACATGGGAATAATTAATCACAGAGTTTCATTGGTGAGCTCATGAATATTCATTAGTATACAAAATCATAAGTATTCATTAAGGCCAGGCTGGAAAAGTCCACCTAATTTCATAATCCATTTCTTTTCTTTTACATTTAGTTTGCTGTGCCAACCAGATTTATTAGATCTATCGCCTATTATTTTATCAATGATGGCAAAATGAAATTTTGCTGTAGTATGTTTAAGAGTATGTTTATACATGGTGTTACTCATTCTCTTACATTTAACATCACTGAGGTGTTCAGAAATATGTAACTTAAGAGGTCTGGATGTTTGACCTATGTTAAAATGCATGACAACTGCAAGAGGCCATGTAGATGATCCAATCTGTGCTGCAATTTGCAAAAAAACCTGATATCATATATGGTACTGCAATTGCTGCTGGAGAATTGTTTGGTTTTTAACACATGTTTACAATGGCTGCAATGACCGCATGGCATGCAGCCCACAAGTTTATCTCCAGAAATTAAGGTTTGGGTCATATTCTGATTAATGGCATCATGGTGATGTTTATAGTGGCTGAAATGAGATCCAAGATGTTTCCCCCTTCTAAATGAGAACATGCAGGTCTCGGATAAATGTTGCGACAAAACATTGTCAGCTAGAAAGATGTCCCAGTGTCATCTGATGGCATCAATGACTCTGTTGGCATTTCTACCATATGTAGTAATAAATCGTAGATTATTTGTGTTCTGTGATTTATGTTTATACTTAAGAAGGTCTTCTCTGTCTAAATTTGCAGGATAGTTGCTTGCTGTATATACATAACCCATACTGTAGCCCCTTTCCTGGAACCTATTCAATAAATCTTTATGAAAATCCTCAAAGGTATTTTCTTCTGAACAAATACTTTTCATCCTAATAAATTGAGATTTGGGGATGTTTTTGGTAATATGTGCTGGATGAAAGCTGTATGCGTGGAGTAAGGTGTTGTATTCTGGGTATTTTCTGAATACTTCTGTACAGAGGGTGTTATCCTTATTCCTTGTGACCAGCACATCCAAATATGTGATCTTGTGTTGGTCATAGTTAATAGTGAATTGTAAACCCCATTTATTGTCATTGAGATACTCAACAAATTCCATCAGGTATTCCACGTCAGACCTCCACACCATCCAACAATCATCCAGATATCTACGCCAAATATCAATCTCCATCAAATAAATGTTGTGTGTAACATCATAAATTATTTGTTCTTCTATGTATGCCATATATAGATCTGCATATATGGGGGCAAATGATGCGCCCACTGCAGTACCCCGTATTTGGAGATAACATTGTTTGCCATAGAAGAAAACATTTTTGGTGAGAACATGTTCAGTTAGGCATATAAGAAAAGTGTTAAAGCCTGGTTTATATAGCTTTGATTTTTATAGCCAATATTCTACTGCATCTAGCCCTGCCCAATGTGGTATGTTGGTATACAATGCACTAACGTCCGAAGTGCATAACAACCACTTATCTTCTATTTGCATATCATTTATGATACCTAAAAATTCTGTGGTGTCCTGAATTCTTGATCTTACCCATTTCAATAATGGTTTGAGGTGTTTAGTTAGGAATTCAGATAATGGTTCAGTATGGGAGCCATTACCTGCCACAATCAGTCGGCCTGGGGGATGCAGAGGATCTTTATGAATTTTGGGCTGAAAATAGATGTATTGGCTGTTTGGATCTGACAATGTAAGATGATTTTTAGTGTTTTGTGTGATGATGCCATTTTCTACTGCTGAATCCAGAAATGTATCTATTTTATGTTTGAACATAGATGTTGGATCAAGAGGCATTTTGGTATAATATCTGGCATCGTCCAGCTGTCTCCGAGACTCAGCATCATATTGGGCCCAATTCATGACTACCACAGCACCACATTTGTACGCAGAAATTATAACCAAATTTATATTGTTGATAAGTTCCTGTAAAGTTGACATATTGGTCTTTGGGAGATTGTTAGATTTAGGGTGAGTCATATACGATATAAAGTGTAGATCTTTGAGAACACTATTTTGAAAAAGACTCACACAGATGTTTTTGGAATTTACACTGATGAAGGCTAGGTTAACACCATAGCCAAAACCGGTCTGTTTATTCTTGAAGTTTTTATTTTTTAACTAATTAAATTAGTTTATACAGCTCACAGTTGCTGGCTTCTGCTTTTTGTTGACCATGTGTTTTTGAGCCATGCAATCACGTCCGTTCAGGGGAATTCCTTGTGAGTGCTCATTTTAATCCTAGCCAATAACTCAAGGGCAGAATCAAACACTGTACCTTCTGTCCATGAGGTGAAGACCTTAACCATTATGCCAAAGTCACCCAATGTTTTTTTCAGGGCTTCTAGAAGCTCTGTTCAATCATTGCTCCAAACAGGCCTTGTGCCAACAGATTGGAGGACTGCTGCTTTCATCCCACTGCACAAGGGCAGGCCATCCACAGATCCAGGAAAATAATAAACTAGAAGCCTGACTAGTCTCATATAAAAAGCCATGGAGAGAATTATCATGGACATGTTAAATAATGATATAGGAAACCTTCAAAGACTGGATCTAACTGAACTTCGTTTTGACAAGGGAAGGCCATGCCTAATAATCTGGTGAACTTCTTCAAGAAGGTCATTAAAGCAATGGATGAAATCATGAAGGTAATACAGTGCACACTGCTGACCTTAACCTGGCCAAAGCATTTTACAAAATTCCCCACTCAAGCATTGTAGACAAGCTGACTGAATTAGACAGAGACTACACCACCCACTGGTTAGCCAGGTGTCTTGACAGAAAGCAGCTTTAAGCCAAGTTCTAACCTTTGCATGTGGTCAACTAAAAAAAAAACTATTGGTAAATGGAAGGATTATTGGCTCATCTTTTATTATACTCTGTAGGCTAATTACATTTTCTTTTTAATAAAGGTAGATATGCATAGGTTATTAGTTGTTATACAAAGTAATTTAGTAATGGAATTGCTAGCACAAAGGCAACTCAAAGTTTTGTTAACAGATTTTGCAGTATATGATGCATTTTTATTCTTTTTATTATGGTTCAGACAGTTAAATTTCACCATAGTCATTTTTCAATACTGTGTTATAAATTCAGGTAACTTTGTCATACACAAAGCAAAAATCTTGTTTTTTGAAGGCACATCATTCTGATGACATATATGTGTTCAACACTCTCTGTATAAATGTAATTCTGTATTGTAATAATGCTTAATAAATGTAATTCTGTGCTGTAATAATGTTTAGTAAAAGTACATCTGTATAAAAAATGTGTAAATAAAGCAGTTGTGTGTTCCAAAAAAGAAATAATAATAAGAGATCTGAATCCACACCTGGGAATAAATAAAACTAAATGGGGAGATAGGTTCATTACCCAGTGTCTCCCTTTGCTCTGGAATAGTGCAACCCTTTTGGGGTTGATGATTGGCATAAGGATTAATGTGTTTACCTCACAGACACAAGGTACAAAGTTTAATTCTCACCTTTGAAGTAAAACTGACTAAACTTAAAACAGCCAAGGGCAACTAACCTATTACTTACCTATGAAAGGCCTCCCCTGTCATCTCAGAAAGTGTAACCCCATGTCTACTTACAAAAATTACTTAGACAATGGAAGAGTTTCCTAAAATACACTCCGAGACTTACAGACCTCACATTCCTTAAAAAGGATGGTAAAGCCTTAAGATAATCATTGCCAAGGTCTACATGAACTCAAGTCTAATAGTTTTGTATTTCGTGTGATTCCTATAACTCCATACTAAGAATAACAAAAGAGAGACAAAATCTGTTTCTGATTTACTTTTTTAAAACAGTGGGTTAAATCACTGAGAGCTTAATCAAAGTTCTTCCCCGTTTACTTCTAAATGGACAGCAAATACAGAAATCAGTCATAAAGATGTGCATATTATTTACTATTGCCATTCACTTCTTGTTGTCAGGCAAATACAGTTTAAGTGCAAGCTGTTTCAGAGCTCACAATAATAGATTCCAGCAAAACCATCATCTGAGCATTATTTACTATTGCCATTCACTTCTTGTTGTCAGGCATATATAGTTTAAGTGCAAGCTGTTTCAGAGCTCACAATAATAGATTCCAGCAAAACCATCATCTGAGCTCACAATAATAGATTCCAGCAAATCTGAGCTCACAATAATAGATTCCAGCAAAACCAAGTGTTTCCTTTGCTGGAAATGGGGTTCATAAGTTTCATGGAAATTAGAATTTGACTAAAACATTTTGATCCATTGTGCATTAAGGTGCACATAATCTGCAATCTTTCCATCTTCTTGGAACCCAAACAACACTGTGAGACAATTGCTGATATGAGGTCAGAGAAATGTAAATTTGTTAGCAGATAAGAACTAATTGGCCTAATGAACTTATAATCTTACCTGATGAATAAGCTGCATTCCTGTTAACCTTTACCCATTTGCTTTGTGCATCTGTTAGAGTTACAGTGTCTCTCTCAAATGTATTCTCAAATTTAGCAAATACTTTGAATTCTGTAACTTTATCATCTACAATACTATGAATGGAAGAAAGGGATTTGTACTTTATCTCTGTAATTTATTTCCTCTTTTTCAGATTGGGGTGTTTTGTTCTAATGTAAGTCCAAAATTATTATGTATATATGTATGCGTTTATTTACTGGACTTTGGTAACTACCTTTATGTTTTAAGTGCTGCCATGAAGATCTTTCTCTGCCCCCCCTCCCTTAAATGAAGAAATAGATATAGAGCCCTTTATCTTGTTTTGTTGGTTTAAAATTCTGCACTGTTATGTAACCCTCTTCTTTATACCATCCACTCTATTAAATTTTTTTTTTTTTTTTTTTGGAACATGGGTCCTCTGAATTCCAAGAAGTACTCCAAATATATGTCCTCCCCAGTTATCTTTACTAAACAAGAACAACTTCCTAATTGCTGCAGACAACTAAGTTCCTCCTACAACCTCTTTTTTTATCATGTGATACTGAAACTTTCCCCACTGCCTTTCCACATTAACAGACCATGTTTAGATCTTACTTAATGCAGTTATTTCAATGTACATATGCATGCTTTGTGTTATTAATTTCTCCTTTTCAAGTATAAAGTATACCCCAAAGGTCTATTACCTGCTACTTATTTGCAATGAACATAAGATGAGACACAAGAGTAGCTGTAAAACCTGTGTTGCATTTCACCTTCTTATTGTTTTCTTGTAAGATGAGGCACAGTAATCCATTCTAATAGGTTTACACAATGATCCTTAATTCCAAATAATTTATATTATGTGCTGAACATATCAATAATTGTTGTGTTATCTGCTAGGAGATATAAGCTTATCTTTGCAATTAGGAGGTCGGAATACAGAGATTTAGGGACCGTGAGACAGACGGTCATCTACTTGGTATTTAGCATAACAAAGAAAAGATCCAAGACAGTGGTGGTATGAGGAGGGAAAGGAAATGGCCACATGATGTATTGATGGCCAATGGCATCCTAAGACTGAAATATAACAGCTGATCAGCAAGATGATGATGACAAAGGGGTGGAGCATTTTCTATGTCTCATATTAACCGACTTTGATTACTGTACTTAGATAATGGAGACCCTAGTTTGAGAATAGGAAGTGAGCTAATGAAGTCAGAATGCCCACTCTGGGTTGGGAGATGGGGTTTCACTGTAACATGTGACACATTATTGAATTCCCTGAGATTATGGTAGTAAACAGGAACTGCCAGCTTTCTAGTGAGGGTGGGGCAAGACAACCAGTTAACTATATAAGTCACTTCCCCATATTATATCTGTTTATGCTACACCCTAAAGTAGTTGTTTATGATGCCTGGAGAGGAAATTAGGTGCACACAGCAAGAGACAGATCCACCCAAGATGATGTCCCATACCTGTCTGATTCTTTCTCCCCTCCCCCCATAGGAAATGGCTATGACCAGCTGGAATGAGGGAACAAACTAGTCACTGGGGTGTTGGCCAAGTTTGGATGGTGATGTGGAAAGGACCACTACAGATTGAAAAAGAGTGCTGACAAGATAACAGTGCCACTGAGTTTCTTTATATAGAGATCCTATTAATGCTGAATATGTTGATGGACATGAAGGAATATGGAACAAATTGCAGAGCTCTGGGTGAAGAAAGGGTGAGCACCACATGAATAAGCTGATTAAATTAGATTGGTTTGATATGTTTATGACTTTCAGATGCCTTAATGCGTTCGTTTTATTATTATAACTGTGATAGAATTAGAACTAAAGTGGGTTAAGAAGGGTAGGAATTCTTTAACTTAATATAAAAAGAGAATACACAACACGAGTGAGCCTTCTCAGCACCTAACCTGGATACTAAAAATGGAGTTGTTGGCATCATGCGATATCATATATATGGGCAGGATACACAGACATGGTACATGATGCACATAGACAGTGTGTTAACAAATACCTTATAAAGAAAGATTAACAAGACTGTAAAGGAGATTTTGTAGCACAGAGCAAGGCTACTACATATAACATATGATGTAAATGAGCAGTTGAGCGAGTGTGGATATTGTAATGTAATTCATAGACTGTGAAACTGTGTAGCAGCACTGACAACAGGCATTATGTTAAAAAGGTAGTTCTAGAGGTCTACAAACTTGATTACTGCATTAACTTGCACTCACACTGCTTTTGTAATGTTTGCTTAACATGATATGTTACTGTCTATCCTTTGCTTCCTTGATTTACACCCCTTGGCCAAGTCTCATGGCGTCTCTAAATTGTTGTCTTAACAGGCTATATAACACTGTGTTCCCTTTACATCCTTACTGTATCATTTAACCAGCAGTCACAGTGTCACTGTACCATCAGCTTAATAGGATACAATATCAAGCATCATTCACTTCCTTGATTTGTTCCCTTAACACTTAACTCATACTGCTTGTGTACCTTTGGTACTGTATACCCTTCACTTCCTTGATTTATCCCCTTTACCAGCCCCCACAGTGCCTGTGCATTGATGGTGTAACATGTATGATGCTCCGTTTCCTTTACATCCTTACTTTATTCATTGAACAGTACTCATACAAATACCCTGCTTTTAACTTAATAGGTTATGGTATCTTTATTTCCTAGATTTGTCATGTTAACAATCACTCATACTGTTTCTGTACTGTTGGTTTGACATACTGTGTTACTGTGCATTGTTTTTTTTCTTTGATTTATCCCTTTTGCCAGCTGTTGTGGCATCTCTGTACTGTTGGTTTAAGATAACATGCTTTGGTACTGTGTACCCTTCACTTCCTTGATTTACCCCTTTGCCAGCCCCCACAGTGCCTGTTGCCTGCATATTGATGGTGTAACATGTATGACACTTGCGTTCCCTTTACATCTTTGTTTTATTGCACTAACCTGACTTCGTCCTGTTCTTGCTACTTTTGGTTTAACAGTGTGCTGTGCTACGTTCCCCTTCTTGATATAGCCCCTCCCATCTTCCCTTACTTGCTGCACACCTCTACTGCAAGGTGAACAGGCTGCAGTGCTATATATCTTGCCTTGGTATGATAGACCTGTGAATGAAACGTACAGAGACAAAACTCAAACACAGTATTTGCTCATTGTGCTCTGTATGCAGAACCTTCTACAAACGTCCAAATAAAATTATTCAGCTCATGAACTGTGAGTGTGTCAGTCCATCAGCAAAAAAATATCTTTATTATGCCTTTTATATGAAGGAAGATCGTGTCTATGCATTCAGAAATAAGATATAAACAAATTTTATGAAATTTGAGATAATAACTTCTGGTGGTAGACTTGGTAAACAAAAGGTCCCTTCTTACAAATCAAAACATGTTTTTTGCTATTTCTGTGGTCTGCAAGACCTCTAATATAAAAATCTGAATGTTACAGCAAAGCATCACTGATGTAGAACTAGAAAGTGTTTCCCTTTGGCTCTGAAATGTAAATGAAAGAATATATATCAGATAGCTGTTAATAAATCAGTACAGCTTGATAGTTGCACGTTACAATCTTGAATATTTAAAACATAATTATAAACAGACTGATACCCATGAAAGAATGTCAATAAGGTGATGTTTAAAATCAGCAGCGATACGGACTGTATGTTGATGAAGCACATTTTATTTATAGAGTGTCACATTCGCATCATCTGCATTTGTGTGGTACGACTGAGTCATGTGTACCACTGATGTAAATATTCAGTTCCAAGAGGTAAGGATGAAGAAGCCCAAAAGCATAGTACAGCTTAACAGTATCAGGAAAAAAACAATAAATAACAGGGCAGTGCTCACCAACAGAGCATGTGAGACAATGCAAAAATCATATTCAAATCACTGTGTTAAGAATATAGACATAATTAGCATGGAGTTCTAAAACTCTGCACCATTTTCACAGTCAGCAATTGTAAAAGTCATGGCAGGTAGTCACCTAGCAGGTTTCTTGCTAAATATATCAGTTTAACCTTCTCTTTTGACCTCTTTCTGGTAATTTTTCAGTGTAGTTCTTGTAGTTCTTATGTCTCATTGTTTGCTCTTTGGGTACTTAAATCTGAGGTGTTTAGCATGATTCTTACTTTTACTACACAAGTGGTAATATGTGAACATGTTAAGAGTTCAAGAATCAAGGTGTGGTTAGAACAGACTGAATTTGTTCTGCTCAGCAGCCTGTCAGCAGCCTCACAGAAGGGAATTCTCAAACAATTATTGTTATATCTATGAAAATCCATACTGGGCCGTGTCCAGATTTCCATGTCAGAAACTATTAACATCTTAGATGTAGGACTGAATTAGCACTATACATTCTGTATTATCCCATTTAATTTTTTACCAGAAGCTGCTGTTTCCAAAAGCTTCATTGCAGCTAACTTGTTATTTTTAATGTAGCTGGATCAATATACTCTCAATAATAGCATTGCAGTGTGTTAAATTTAAAATTCTCATTCATCATCAAGGGGATAGCTCTATAACAAAATGAATTTTACTCAAGTTTTCTGAATTGAACAAAAAAAAAAAAAACAGACGGTTGTAAGAGTTGTATTCTCCAGCTTGAATGGTTCATTCATTTTCAGAAATGAGCAACTCTATAGGTTACAATATGATTCTGCCATTTCCAGCACCAAATACTTGCAACAGAGTCATAATGAACTAAAATAACATCTGATGGCTATCTGCAGTGTGCAAAGCAGGGCTTATATCAGACATATTTCCATAGTTATGATGCTGCATTTTTTGAGTTCACTGTCATTGTGTTATGTGACCTTTAATAGAAGCAAATATCCATTTCATATTACCACTCTATTGGCTGCATAACATTTAACTGACATGTCCTGTTTCTGTGAAGTAAGGGAAACCTCATATTTAGCTGGGAAAATGTTTAGCTAGCCCTTTTAAGCCTTCCTAATTTTCTGCACAAGTACCAACATAAGCAGTCAAATTTATATTGAAATTAAAACACTTTCTTACATTGATATCTGCTGATGCAATATACCTACAACAGATGACACCTCTGTTTAACAATGTAAAAGTTATTTATGCGTATATAGAGACTTGACTAATATAGTGCACTAAAGAATATATGAATAATGTCCTACATTCACTGTTGATTTTCCCAGTGGCAAGAAATAATAAAATTCTCAAAGCATCTTGCTAAAATGGCTTAGCTGTTATATACATAAAAGTTCAAAAAGTGGAGGTGTAGATTCCCTAGAAAACACTAAATAAAAAATCTTCTATGTACATTTTCACTGTAAAACATCATGACATAAAAAATACATGAAGTACTAAGCACTGCTTCCATTACTGCAGCCCCTGACTGAAGGACACATTTTTCTGTAACTTGTTTCATTATTGGTTAAGAGTGAGTAACGGATGGCAATGAATTTCAATCAGGTTTTTGCTGAGCACCGATTCCTTATGACACTTCATAGTTTTTCACAAGGCTCAAAAGTAAGACATTTTATCCAGATAACACCGTACCAGGCAAAACAGGAATGCTTCACTAGCTGACAAAATTGACAGTTGTTAAAGTTTAATGGTGGTTGGTCTGCACTGATAAATCCTTGTTTTGTAAATTATCTGCAAGACGGATCCAAGGCAGAGGAAAACTATTCAAGAGACATACTGCTTGTTGAAATTCTTGACACTAACACAGCGTCATTGGCAGTAGTTCCAAGTTGAAAGATCCTTGTTGTTATGTAACAGTAGAAGGGATTCAGAGATTAACTGTGAAGAAGGGTGTATTAACTGTGAATAAATTAAATAGCTGAAGCAAAGGCAAGACAGGAAGCGGAGAAACCAAACTGCTTAAGAAAATAAATACTGTAGACATATCAGAAATAGGGCACAGTTATATTATTATAACTTGTCATATGAGTGAATCAAAATAAGCCATTGACAAAAAAGGGACAATGCTGCAGCAAAATCAATATTGTATATACACACACACACACACACACACACACACACACACACACACACACACACACACACACACACACACACACACACACACACACACACACACACACACACACACACACACACACACACACACACACACACACACACACACATCTATGTGTATATATATTGTCTTAAAACTCTTTTACCTACTGCTAAAAATACAAGAAAGTAGTTAATACATTAAAACATGATGTAATGATCACTTGCTATATAAAACTAGACTGCAATCACTCTATTTTTTTCCTGCTTCAGTCTTGGAACAACTTTTGGTAGCCCATTGTCTGATTTTATTTTCTCATTTGTACTGTTCATTAGCAGAATTTATTTACATGTTTAACATTTCATATATTTCTCAGACTAAAATACTCCAAAATAATTATGAACTGGGCATAGTATGTCAGTGAGAGGGATGATATGTTTTCCTACTAGGGTGTAGTTCTCAGCCTTTCAATGTCTAGACCCCCATAGCTACCCATTTGGTTCTGATTAATGTCTTCTCTAGACAAGTGAAATGCTGGTAGCATGCACTGATTGTTTTGCTGTTTTTAAATATACATGTTACAGTAATTCCTCAGCATCTATTACATTTGCTCTTCAACTCAGTGAATATGTTATAATGTAGCTGGGGAGAAATATGATAATTATATTAGTCCATATCATATTGTACTGATATTAGCAATGTTTGTGAACTAAAGCTATTGAAAGAAAAACTGACTTTTTCATAAAAATAAACCAGACTGTGAGTAATGCTACAGCTATGGCTCATGACAACAGTTAGCATTATCTGCCCATACTTTTTATTGAGTAAATTGCTTGAATCCTAACAATAATATTCACTTTCCTTGACCCCCTTTACCCCTCCACTTTCACCCTTCTCTAATGCACCTACTTCTCTCTCTCCCTCTCCCTCTGTTTTATTTTCCTGGAAATATTAGTTGATAATAATGTTCTGTTACAGGTTAAGTGACCCAAGTCATACTGCTAGATACTGCTCAAACAGTTACATTTTCCACTAATGATGTAGATTTTATTATGTATGCAAACTTTATTGGTTACCATAATGTGCTGGCATTATGGTAACTAATAAAGCAGGAGTAGTATATGCTGCTTTATGCCAATGTTGCCAAAGCTACTATGTTGGTAAAACTGAAAGAATGGTTAAGCAGAGAATTTATGAAAACCAATACCAAATTATTAGGGGTAATACCACAAATGCTTTGGCTAGACACATTTTAGAACACCCCACACATAAATTCCAGTTTAAAATATTACAACAAATAGGAACATTAGAGGTGGGCCCTGGGAAATAAAACTTGAAGAACAGGAACTTGTTTGGCAAATTAAAACATATGCACATGTTCCACCAGGGCTTAACGAATACTGCTCGATAAAATGCATTTTGAAATTGAAAGCTCTTCAAAGATGAAATTTGGCTGTATAACAACTTTTCTATTAGTTAAATGAATTTATGAGTATTCATTTATACATATTTATCTTTATACATTTATACAAATTTTATATTTCCATTTGTTTGAGCTGTTTAAGTTGTTATTTAGCATTTAACAGTATTTAGATTAACTTATATACATAAGAAAATAAGTAATACAACTAATGTGTTGTGGTTTTAAAATCGGTGCTGATTTTTAAGAAAAGCATTTATATTTATTCACATATACATTTTATCTTGTATAACACTTATTCTTTAAATTTCTTAAATTATGTTAATTGGTTTTATAATTAATTGCTAATTATATATTGATAGTATTATTTTAACTGAGGACTCTTGGGGTTTCTTTGTCTGAAGAATGGGGTTTCTTTGTCTGAAGAAGTTCATGTATTTTCTGAATGAAAGCACTAACAATAAACTGGTTGGAATTCTACAGCTTGCTGCCTATTTTTGTTTTTGGTTATAAGTTTATTTTTTGTTTTGTGTTTATTCAGTTGGCACAGAGAGCCATGGCTGTGAGCTTATCCTGTGGTACAGGGTTTGATTCCTTTAGCTCTCATTTACCTAGTTTCTAAATTTTAATAACTCACTTAACCAGGCATTGCTCCTGGTTCACCCCTGAAAAGGTATTGTGGGGCTAGTGAGCCTATCTGATTAACAAATGGGTATTTATTTATTATTAGGACCAGTATAAAGCATCCATCATTCATGGTGTATGAGTGACAGCCTGTCTATTGTACTGCTCTCACACCAGCATCCAGAATGTTAAAAGGAATGAATGGGCAGTCAGTTGAAAAAGCTTTAATGGTAACCATGCAAAAGAGGCAAAAAGTGATTAAAATATGGCTATAAAATATGTATTATGTTTAACACTGTGCAGTTGTCATCTACAGTATTTTATATAAAATTATCGAGCTTGCTATAATTTGTGGCATTTGCCCTGCTTGTTATATTTTGTACTTTTCTTGTACATATCATAAAACATTTCATGACATGGCTGTAAAAGGATCCTTTTGGCTCTATTTACTCAAATTAACAAACAATAACAAATAAACCATATTATACTATGCCATATTATTATGTTATATTATATTATATTATATTATATTATATTATATTATATTATATTATATTATATTATATTATGTTATATACTTGTTAGTTCCTTCATGGGATTTAGTAGTCTTTTTATGTAATTCAAGGTCATGGGAGGACCAGTGAAGATCCCAGAAAGCAAGAGTTGTAAAACACGAATCAGTCATATGTGTGATGCCAGTGCATCACAGGAAACGTGCCTGGACAAC
This sequence comes from Protopterus annectens, assembly GCF_019279795.1. NCBI lineage: Eukaryota > Metazoa > Chordata > Ceratodontiformes > Protopteridae > Protopterus > Protopterus annectens. Next base: position 275,215,886 of record NC_056730.1, on the reverse strand, counting down.
TGCAGCATTGATCAATCATACATCCTTAGTCTTTTGGATGTGAAAAGAAATCAATGACAATGACAGAAATGGGAGCAGGAAACTCAACCCAGAATCCCCCCAACTAGGAAATAAACTTGACAGCCAAACACTATAAGAGAGTGGAGTTAATATCCAATCTGCTGTTCAGTCCCACGTTTCTTATTATTTTTATTAGTTTAGGTGGGCAATCTGCACTAAAAACAAGCTCATCTGCTGCAAATGTTTTTGGCTGGATATAAACCAACCTTTTACCCAATTTTAGTTTTATTTAATAGGAAAATAATTGTAGCATTCAAGTGCTCCTATCAGCTTGAAATGATACTTATGATAATAAAACACAGGTTTTAGAAGTACAGGTAGTATTGAATAATATGGTAAATAGTAGTTTATTAACATTGTTATAGATCTCATAGCTGTCAGTTTTTCTTTCTGATACACTAGTGTAGTGCATGATAGTTGCATTAAGCCAACCAAGCTTACTTTCAGTTGCTTGATCTCAAGATTGGTTCATAGTGTTGATGATGTTCTATTAAAAATGTTAACTACTGATATTTATCTTTAACTTTTTCAGTGCATGTAGTGGCATTTTTTTACAGCCATTTTTTTTATTTCCGTGGCAAATGGTGTTTGGTTCTTGATTCACATGTCCAAAAACAATTACTTCATGTGGCATTTAGTTGGAGTTTCTTTGTTCAGGTCATTCTAGAGAAAAGTTATATAGATTCATAGGTAGGTACTAGGCTATCTGCCCAAAGGCATATATAAGCCTAGCCGGAATGTGTTGGCTTTCGCCACCCCCTTAGATTAGTTCCCTGTGCCTCTGTCCAGCACAGCCACTGAAGTGATCCCCGGGGTAAACTTCCTGTTTCCCATCCACTCATCAAAGTTTCTCTTGAAGAGTGTTAGTGAGGAGCTCTGCCTAATGTAGATCGGAATCTTGTTCCAGAGCATGGGAAGTCTCTGTGACAGGAATCTATCCCTCCAGCACGTCCTATTTATTGCTGTGGTGAGGTTTATATCCCTAGATCGTGTGGCTTGAGGGGATATGGTTTTCTTTAGTTGGAGCATGTCCATCAATTCTGGGTTGGACATGGCCTTGTATGTCAGGCAGAGATCACCTCTGAGTAGGCGGTATGCAACCGAGTACAGCTGGAGTTTCTTCAATCGAGCTGCATAGGGCATCTGTTTGAGGCCAGTAATCCTCTTAGTGAGGTACTTCTGTGGTCTTTCCAGCTGTTGCGGTATATTGTAAGGTTCATCCCAAATGGGGCGTTGTACTCTATGATGGGTCTGATGAGTGATGTGTAGAGGGGCACAATGACCTCTTTTGATCTGGATGCAAACCCTTTTGTGATTAGGTGGGCCACATAGAAGAATTTTCTAACCACTTTGGCAATGTGGCTATCAAAGGAGAGATTACTATCTACTTGGGTCCCCAGATCCCTTATTTCATCTTCCGTATTTAGGGGGCTACCACCTATGTAGTAGTTTATAGGTACTTTGTTTTTTTCCAAAGAGGATGACTATGCACTTTTTGGCATTTAGCTTGAGGCCATGGTTTTGACACCAGGTATCTGTCCCAGTGAGACCCTTTTGGAGGATGTCTGTGTCAGCTGGAGAGTCAATTATAGCCCCTAGTTTGCAGTCATCTGCAAACATGGTCAGCCATAGTCTTCCTGTGCTTGCCTGTACCTCTGAGAAGTATATGCGAACAGGAGGGGTCCTGGGACTGAGCCCTGGGGAATGCCACTTGTAACCAGTTTAGAGTCAGACCTAGCTCCTGCAACTCTTACCATGTGGGTTCTGTCCATGAGCCAGTTGGCAACCCATCTCGTGAAGTAGAGGTTTATGTACAGGCTGGTGAGCTTGTCTATAATACCAGAATGGGGAATGGTGTTGAAGGCCTTTGCGGGGTTTAGGTAGGCTGTGTGGACCACCTTTCCCTCATCTATAGCCTTGGTAACTGTCTCAAAGAAGTCCACCAGGTTTAGGAGGCATGATCTGCCCTTAACAAGGCCGAACTGGGTAAGGTCCAGGGTTTGGAGGTTCCTAATGTCTCTGTTAATGAGATCCATGATGATGCACTCCATAGCCTTGCAGACCAAGCTAGTCAGGCTTATAGGGCATTAGTTCCTGGGGTCTGTTGTGGCTCCACCTTTATAGAGTGGAATAACCGTTGCTGTGCGTTATTGTATTTGAGGCAAAGGATGATCAATGAGGAAAATGCCACAATGTTCAACCGCCTCTTACTGATTCTGAACTGGAAAGTGGGGAACTTGCACCTCTCTTTATTTGTCATACTTTCTCATAAATTATACAAGTTCAGTACACACATTCTCCAACGTGCTCCAATCTGTAACTGAGGAAGAGTCTTGGCAAGTATGATGCAAGTTTTTTGCTACCAAGGATTCATACTGAATTCATTTGTTTTAACCTCCTTTTACTGCCACTTATCTTAAATTCAATCAGATTATTTTGTTTTTGTTAGTGTAGCATGGACATCCAGTCTGAGATGATGTTAACACTATTTGTTGTTAAAACACATAAATAGAGTTGAAGTTTGTCTAGCATATTATGGGCTGGCATTGTGGAGACTGCCAGAGAAACTGTAACATTAATATTAATAGCACTGTACCAATGATGGCTTTTATGTTTTCATATAAGTAGCTTTTCTTTTTCCTTCCTGTTACATTACTGTTATCATGTTTGTTTAAAAAAGACATTATTCACACCACATGCTGCCCAAGCAGCTTTTAACATCCAAAAACCTATTTCTAGAAAGAAAAGTAGTATTACATAGGTTCATAAGTTCATAGGTGTGTACTAGGCTAATGGCACTGGAGCCTTTACAAGCCTAGTCCACAGGATTACCTGGCATTGTGCCACCCAACCTTAGTTCCCAGTGTATCTGTTGAGTAAAGATACTGGAGTGATTCCTGGGGTGAATTTTCTATTTCTCATCCACTCATCAAGGTTTCTCTTGAAGAGGGGCATTGAGGTGCTCTGCTTGACATGTATGGGAATTCTATTCCATAGCATGGGCAGACTCTGGGTTATGAACCTGTCCCTCCAGCATGTTCTACTGATTGTGGTAATGAGGTTGATGTCTCTGGAGCGTGTGTTGTGGAGGGATTGGGATTTCTTCAGATGTAGCATTTCTAACACAGCTGGGTCAGACATGGCTTTGTAAGTCAAGCAAAGATCGCCTTTAAGTAGACAATATGAGACAGAGAATAGCTGGAGTTTTTTTTAGTCTGTCCATATAGGACAAATGTTTAAGGCCTAGGATCCCCTTTGTTAGGTACTTTGCAGCCTCTCCAGTCATTGCAGGTGTTTAGTGAGGTGCATGCCAAATGGAGCATTGTACTCAATGACTGGCCTAATGAGGGAAGAGTAGAGGGAGACAATGATCTCTTTCTACCTGGATGCAAAACTCTTACTAATGAGATGTGCGACATAGAAGAACTTTCTGACCACTGTGGCAATGTGGTGATCAAGATGATATCAACCTGTGTTCCCAAATCTCTTATAATGCCTTCTGTATTCAGTGGACTACCATCGATGTGGTAATTCATGGGAACCATCTTCCTCTTCATTGGCATATTAATCTATTACTTTTATACAGAGTCTCTAAAAGCAGAAGCTTATTTTTTTCTTGTTCAATAATTGAGAATGAGAATGTACAAACATTGGAGAAAGGGGGTTTGGATGGATGGATGGATGGATGGATGGATGGATGGATGGATAGCCCCTTCTGTTGTTGGCTTAGTAAACACCTATGAATCTATAATATTATCTCTTTTATATAAAATACTATTCCTATTTTTTCTCCCTTTTAGTTTTTTCCTTGCTGTGCCTACCACAAATTCTCCTTCAGAAACAAAATCCCTTAATATTTCCAAAATATATTTACCTGGAAAATGTCCTTCACAAATTATCTCTGGATGCCAAAATACATACTTAGGCACCACTGAAACCTTTCTAAAGTTAACCTTTAGTAAAACTTAATAAATAAAATAAAGCAAAATTAATAATAAATTAATATTAATGAATGAATGAATGATTCTGGGGAAGGAGCAAATGTAGACTGATGGGTGAAGTCAATGTAGCCTTTTTTAAGACATGCAGGCTTGTTTCCTATAGTGTTACAACTAAAGATAAAAAATGATGACCCTATATAGTATGATCTACTACTTGTCTTATTTTGTTATCTCCTTACAAAGATATTTAGAATATTGGTAATAACTTAAAAGGAATAAAATAAAACATATAAAAGTGAAACAATTAAAGCCCTGCCCCATACTGAATTTGTTTTCTGTTTTCATTATTGAATAATAAATGGGAAGATTTGCCTGCATGAAGTCTGGGAGACTGAAGCATAGCTCCCCAAAGCAGCTAATTGAAAATACTTCATTCCAGACTTGAAGCAGCAAGTATATTACGGCATCTTTGCAGGAAGATTATTTAACAGTAGCTTATGTTTGGTAGGGGTAATCTAGGATTTAACCTTCACTGGTTTTGATTATGATGGTGAGCTTGAGTGATCAAACAAAGCCTGCTGTGGGTAAATCCCATATTATTACTTCTGAATAAGGGTTGCAGTTGGTGCAGATGTTAAGGTTTTGAGAAGGAATTCCTATGATACAGGGTTTGATTCCCTCAGGCCTCATTTCCCTACTGGGTGTCCTTGAGCAAGTCACTTAACCAGATATTGCTTCTGGGTCATCCCTGAAAAGGGACTGTGTGCCCAGTTGGCTTGCCCGATTAACAAACAGATAGTATGACATCAATTATGCACCCCAGCAAACCTTGTAATAGACAGAAACAAATCCAAGGCAAACTTCTTTTTACTAAGTGATACCCTGTCAACATTTCAGGTCATCCAGGCTCAGACAACACAGCAGCCTATGCCAAATTATTCAAAGAAGCTCTGTATGACCATGCCAATGAATGCAGAAAGGCTGCTTTGCCTACCAGAAGTAAGCCTGAAACTTAGTCAAAAAGCAAATCACCCTGATGGAATCCAAAATTAAACATGTATAACAAAGTAAAAAGTCATAGCTAAAATTATGTATTGATTGATTTATTTATTTATGCATTTATTTATTTATTTGTTTGTTTGTTTATTTATTTATTTATTTATTATTTATTTCAGATTTGTTTACAGGGAAAGTCTGACTGGACACAGGTCCTTTTTCAGCAGAGGACCGGGGAGACAAGCTGCTAATACAACATATAACTTACTCATTCTACAGTTTTGTTTACATAAGACAATTTGAGTTACAAAGAATTTGAGTACAGCACTAGTGGAAGTCTATAACAGTATAAAAGCTAGCAACATTTACTTGCAGTTTTGAATTCCAGATTTATTGAAATTTATAAATGTTATACATTGAGTTAATATATATTTAGTCTAGTCTAAAATTAGGAAGTTTAGCACCAAAAAAGATAAAAAAAACTCTCAAACTGAATAGACAACTAAGAGGACTAATTAAATCCAACAAAGCAAATTTTGAGGGGAAACATAACATCTCAGTATAAGAACAACCACAAGACCTTCTTTAGTTATGTCCAAGACCTCAAAGGCAACACACGATAGTGTGCCATACTGTTGGTAAACAGAGTAATGCTCTTTAAACCAGAAGATATAGTAAATCATTTGGTTAACAAATTTAGCTCCAGCTTTACCAACCTTTCACCCCTAGCCAACCCTCAGAATATACCATCTAACATAATCCTGCCAACTATCAGTAGGGTGCAGGGCTGAGATGCGCTCTATAAGGCCAAGAATACAGCTTAAATAGGTCCTAATAGTATCCCAGGATGCCTCCTAAATAGTCTGAAATATGACTATTCAACCACAGCCTCTGCACAGGCTTCATGCAACAAAAATGGAAAAGTGCAATGGTCATACCTCTAAACAAGGGCAGACTATTTATGGCTCCCGGGAACTACAGACCCACTAGTCAGAACAGTCTCATATGCAAAGCCATAGAAAGAATTGGGAAACTTTCAGAGACTAGACCAACCCAGTTTGGTTTTGCCAAATGCAGATCATATCTACTGAACCTGGTGGACTTCTATGATAAGGGCACCAAGACAATGGAAGCAGGCAAAATGGTGCACACCTTGATCTAGCTAACACATTTGATACAATAGCTATATTGGGCATTGTAAACAAACTCATGGAATTAAGCATAAACTCTTATGTAGCTCACTGGATAGCCATCTGACACACAGACAGGTCCCAGGAAGTTAGGACTGGAGAGACCATTTCCACAAAGAGGCCAGTCACCAATGGAGTCCCCCAGGTCTCTGTGCTGGGTCCGCTTGTCTTTGACATCTATTTTTTTAGAAGTCAAGGCCAAGATCAAGGGCCTCTGGCTTACCAAGTTTGCAGATGATTACAAGCCTGGACCTTCCAAGATACTGACATATTACAGGAAGGTCGAACACAGACAAATGACTGGTGCCAAAGCAACGGCTAAACACTCAATTCTGAGAAATGCATATGAGTACCTTTTGAGAAGATGGCCACCCAGGGAATCTACCTTTTTAATAAAACACCTCTAAATGTAGACACAGTAGTCAGGGATTTTGGGACTCATGTACATAGTAACCTAGCTTCTGAACATCATGTGTCTAAGGTTGTAAGAAAATAATTCTGTGTCACTCAATTTATAAATAAGGGCATGGCATCTAGGGCCAGGAAAATCTCTGTGTCACTATACTCAGCCATCATCAGTCCCATCATTGAATATAATTCTCCCTTTGGTATGCACCTGATCAGACCCATTCAACAACTGGAATGTCCAAAAAGGTTCCTCACAAAAAGAATACAAGGTGTAAACACAATATCCTATGCAGTTCATCTCAAAGCCCTATCATTGCACTGCTTCCTACAGGCTGCTGAGAGACAATTTATACTTGACATACAAGGCATCCTTCGATCCTGTTCAGATGGACCTTTTTCCATGAAAATGAGCAGCACCAGGGCTACTAGATCTAAGGATTCAAACTTTGCTTGTAACTTAAACAGAACATGTTGGTGGGATAGGTATGTATCTCAGACAGTCCCAATTCTCTGGAATAGGCTTCCCATCCATGTGAAGCACAGCCCCTCCCTAACCCTATTCAAGTGCAATCTGGAGCAGTGGATGGGAAATCACAAATTCACCCCCTGGTATGACCCCTATGTCTCTGATGGACATAAGTAGCCATTAAATAATGCCCTAACTGACATACATCTGTTAAAATAGCCTTTAAGGCACAACAACTTGTGAGATACATTTTAGTTACATGGCTAGGCTTATAAAGGCCTCAGTGGTCTTTAGCCTAGTAGACACCTATGAACCAAAAGCTGCTATCAGACAATGGTACTACTTAAAAAAAGGAAATGTCTTAACTTTTTAAAAAATAAACCTCCTGTAGGAATGCAATTACTTCTCCGACATCTCTTCTTACTGTTCTGAATTGCTACAGATGGCTTCCTAAGATATTGTAAATGTTATATATGTACAACTGCTTATTCAGTGCTAAGTTAAGTACACTTTCTGCTACTTTTTTTTCTGTATGCCAGAAGCACACATGCATCTTGTTATTTACATTAATACATTTTCCGTCTGCTGATATTTAATCAGTAAGGTTTGATCTTTTTTTAATACTTTTTGAAAGTGTTTTCTCCTTGGGATAGGGGGTAGTTTAAGTACATACTTGAAGATGGGTATTTTTATTTATTTATTTTTTTACATGAATGAGATTTTTTTCTAGCACTAAGAATATACAATTTAATTTTAGTAGCTACAAGTGTTGTGATTTCTGTGTCTTTCTTTTGCTTTTTGACTGGACTTCGTCCCACTAGCACTGCTCAATTTAAAGTAGGCAGAATAAGAGTTGTGTCCATTAAGCATCCATGTTTTAGAATGTTTAAATTTCATTATATAGTAGAGAAAGGAGTACATGGGATCTCCTCTACATGAAGAACATGGCCCTTTGCCATTTACTTCACACCATAGCTCTCAACCTCTTAGATCAAAAAATCAGGACAAAGCCTAAAATAATGGGGGGGGGGGCAATGGCCCAAAATAGGGGCATATTTTAACTATTGTTATAAACTTAGAAAGTGAAAGTTGCTAAAATAACAGGTTTTGCATCAGGATGCATTTTCTAAAGAATATAAAGTCTGAAACTCAAATACATGTAATTATTTTCCTCAGTCCTCAGTGAATTGCCAGAAAACCACAGAGTGTTCTGAAAAGACCAATAATATGAGACGGTTGAGAGGTATGTCTCACACAGACCTATTTATATCACTATTGTATATATTTTTTTACTCATCAAGTTCCATTTCAAGTAATTCTGCTTGCTGAAATAGCTCAACCAAAATTAAAACAATTAAAGTAACTACTTTACAAGGTCGATATGGGCCAGATTCAAAGAGTTGCTCTCAGTGTAAGTCTGCCCTGATTATGAAAAACCTGCTCCCAGTGTAAGTGACTTACTTCAGTAACAAATACTTGCTGCCAGCCTCTTTGAATCAGGTCCATGAAGATATCAGTACATATTAAACTATTTTACTCAGATGGACATAAAATCGGAAAGTACAGCTATGTAAAATCTTACCATAACAGTAGATGTCCTTCTCTTCACTGCTGCAGTACTCGCTACAGAAGGGATGTCCCAATCTGAGTATATATAAGCTTAAAAGAGAACTTGTTTGTGCCATATATCACATTTATGCTCCCCACAGAGAATGTAGTGCATAAAACGGACATACGGACTCAACCACCCAGAAATGAATTGCCCCAGAAGAGAACAATCGTCATAGGAGTCCATGCACATCCAGAAGGAAAGAAAATGCAGAATAAACAAGAGGAAGTTGGAGGGAGAGAGTGAATATTGCAACAGTGAAGAGAAGGACATCTATTGTTATGGTGAGTGTGAAGGAACTGAAAACACTGTCATCTGTCTTAGCATGCCTGGCAAGAAATTTGTGCATATTCTCAGATTAACTTGTATTGTACTCCAGCATGCCTAATAGTGAAAATGTAAATAAGTTTTGAAATGTTGAGTGTTTCCTTGTTCAAACAAAATGTTTAAAGAATCTGTCACTGCTTTGATATTCTAACTGCTCATGTTTGAGAGGGACTTTCTAAAGTACAAACTGTGGAGAATCAGCTGAAGAGTGGGTGATGTTATTAGAATATTCCTGGCTGCTATGAGAATATTTAAACAGCTGGTTGACAGAAAAATATATATTTTTTAAAAGGCTGACTGTTATATTTTGAAATTAGACCGCTGAGACTGCAGTTTGTCAAGTACTGAACAGTCACTGGACACCGAGAAAAGAGAACTCACCAAGAAAACTGTAAGCTTGCCTTGGCCTTGCTATTATATCTTAGGGTAGATCAGGGACCATATTCTTTAGTTAGTTCAGGAAACCTTACTTATTAAGATGGAGTTTTCCTAGAAAAATTGACTCCTATCCAGCAGTTTGATTTTATATTTCTGGAGATTGAATTCTAGTGTTTATTAACAGTTATTGATTTACAATCTTGTAATCATTTTACTTATTATTAAATGTTTTTCATTACTTTACATTGTAAGTGGAAACCCATGTGTTTCTTTAGAGATTAGAGAGAGCTTCTAACTGTTTGATATTCCCCAGGTCACTTCAAAGACCTGGTTGTTCTGGTCATAGCTATCATTTATTTTGATAATTAATTTTCACAATTGGACACCCCTTCAGAAGGGCAGGAAGACCCTCTGATTTTTGGCAGTGTTACTGTATTATTTTGGGAAAGACACCACAGCTGGAAATCTGTGTCAGGCTTTCTCAGAAGTGTTTGGATGTGTGAGATTTAAATTTATGTTGAATGTGAGTGCATCAAAGGTCTTAAACTGGGAAATCTTGCTTGAAGTGTGTAATAAGAAAATACATTCGGTGGATAGAGGTATACAGTCCAGTCCCATAAAATAGAGCCTGTTCCTGTTGTGCTGTTAGGGTAAAATTGTGAAATATTACTTCTGTTTAAGTGACAGTCTCATATTGGAGTCAGTAGTGAGGATTGAGTCTCCTTAGTTACTGACCCAGGATAGTAGGGGATGTAATTGTTGGTAGTCGGGGGGGGGGGGTATTGGCCAGATATCACAATAACTTGCGCCAGCGGTGTGGGATTTTTAATTGGATTTCAATAGCCTGTGAGTAGTTGTCACTAAGGTGTGCAGTCTTGACAGCCACAAGGTGAACATTCAGAATTTCAGTACACCGCAGTTTTATTTATTTTTTAGTTAGTCAGGGATAGTAGGCAAGGATATCAGCAGAAGACTTTAGCAAGCTGAAAAAATTCCAGTTAGCAAAGGAGTGTGATGCCAGACTGGTGTATGCCAACCTGACCAAAAAGCAATGATTTTATCCTTGGATGCAGCCATAGCTCAGACCACCCATTCAGAGGAGATCAAGTTTGTTGTTGGTGATGTGCAGCCTGCCAAGACAAGACAGTCCACATTTTCTTCAGAGGACCTGAAAATCTGTCAGGAGTTAACAGAGTGTGCACCTAGAGGCCAAAGAGAGAATGCAACACCTGGAGGCTAAGGAAAGGAAAAAGGAGTGGGGATATGAACTGGAGGCTGTGGAAAAACAGTGTTGAAATGAACTGGAGACCAAACGGCTGGAGACCAAAGAGAGACTGAGGTGTTTAGAAACCGAGGACAATGAGAGAGACAGTGTGAGGAGAATGAGAGACAGCATCAGCATGAAGTGGAGCTTCTTATCCTTTGAAAGGGTCATGGAGGTAATGGGGAAGGGAATAACTGGACCCCAGAAGCTGAAAAGGTCAGTAAACATTTTCCTCAGTACAGGGATGGGGATGACTTTGATAGTTTTATTCATATTTTTGAGAGGGTATATAGACAATATGATTTTGACCATGAACTCTAGGTTTGGCTCCTGACTCCCTTACCCCATAGTAAAGCTGTTCAGATTGTAGCAAAGTTAAATGATGTAGGTTGTTTGAATTATGATAAAATGAAATTTTGCTTGCTTGACAGTTTCAAACATACACCTGAAGCTTATAGAAAAAAAAGTTTTGTGTACACAGATGCAAGGCAGATGAAAGTGTATGTCATTATATTGCTGACTTAAGTACTTACATTCACAAATGGGTGAGTGGGTGTCAGGTCAGCACTTTTGAGGGATTGGCAGACCTTTTGGTGAGGGAACAAGACCTCAGTACCTTGCCTGATGACATGACAGTCTGGTTAGCAGACCATTAGTGGAACTCTGCAAAGGAATTGGGGAGAAAAGGGAATCTCTACTTGGCAAGTAGAGCACCACTGCATAGGAAAGGGATACCCAATGCTGTACATGTACATAAGAGAGCCCTTGGGGGGCAGTCTAAACCTCTTCAACAGAGTACACCAGTAACAAGAGAAACTACTAATCCAAGTGCACAGTTAGGGATTAGATGTTTCAAATGTAACCAGAGGGGACACATAGCAGCCAAATGTTCATCAAGGCAAGGTGAGAAACAGAAAGTGAGGGAGCCAGCAAGTGGTGATGACAAACTGCTAGTGGTAAGTTGTTTAGAAACAAAGGGGCTGCCAAATTATCACCAAAATTTATATCCACTCTTAGTGGATGGTAAATAGGTAACTGCTAAGAGGAACATGGTTTCTGATATAACCATTGTGAGGCCTGCAGTGGTTAGAGAAGAGCAGTACTTGCTTGGGCAGTCCACTCCAGTCAGGGAATTGTGAGGGACCCCAATCCAAGTACCTTTGGCTAGGGTTTATCTTGACTGGGAGGGTGGAAGATGAAGCAAGCAAGCAGGTATGTTCTAGGATATTCTTGCAGATGTCCTGATAGGGAGTGACTTTGATGATGCAGTACCTTGTGTACATGCAGTGGCACGCAGTCAGGCTTAGAGAAAGGCATGTATGTTCAGTAGTCTGTGAGAAATCCAGAAAGGCCTCATGCTGGCCTGGGGGCTGTTTCAGAGAAAGTGCTATCAGGTACCAGCAAGTCTGAATGTGAGCCACAGTTGCTGGTGGGTACTGAAGAATTTATTTTACAGGTAGATGCTTTGTATTATGGGGTAGATGCTGTGTAGAGCCAAGTTTCCAAAGAAGGAAAAGGGCACTCTGTGGTTTATCTGAGCCATAGATTCCATCCTAGAGAAGAGTGTTATGCAGCTGTGGAGAAAGAGTGTTTGGCCATAATGTGGGCATTGCAAAAACTGCAGCCCTATCTTTACAGAAGAAAATTCACTGCACTCACAGATCATAATCCTCTAACATGGCTTAATAGGGTCAGTAAGCAGAATGCTAAGTTACTGAGGTGGAGTCTATGATCGCACGGTAGACCCATTTTCTCAAGCGTTGGTTGGTAAGGGTCATCTATGTTAGCATGTCTGGCAGGAGATTTGTGCATATTCTCAGATTAACTTGTACTATATACCAGCATGCCTAGTTGTGAAACAATAAATAAGTTTTGAAATGTTGAGTGTTTCCCTGTTTAAATAAAATATTTAAAGAATATGTGATACATTTCTAACTGCTCATGTTTGAGACGGACATTCTAAAGTACAAACTGCAGAGATTCAGCTAAACAGTGAGTGGTGTCATTAGAATGTTCCTGGTTGCTAAGAGATTAAACAGCTGATCAACAGAAAACATTTTTTTTAAACAGCTGACTGTTAATATTTTGAAATTAGACAGTTGCGACTGCAGTTTGTCAAGTACTCAGCATTCAGTGGACACCAAGAAAAGAGAACTCACCAAAAAACTGTAAGCTTGCCTTGGCCTTGCTGTTATATCTTTGAGCAGATCAGGGACAGTATTCTTTAGTTAGATCAGGAAAGCTTAGTTAGTAAGACTGAGTTTTTCTAGCATAACGGACTCCTATCCTGCAGTTTTATTTTGCATTTCTGTTGATTGAACTCTAGTGCTAATTGACAGTTATTGATTTACAATCTTCTAATCATTTTACTTTTATATTAAATGTTTTTCATTACTTTAGATTGTGGCTGAAAACCAGTGTTTTTCTTTAGAGAATAGAGAGTGCTTCTACCTGTTTGATACTGCCCAGGTCACCTTGAAGGCCTGGCTGTTCTGGTCATAGCTGTCATTTATTTTGATAATTAATTTTCATAACTGGACACCACTTTAGAAGGGCACAAAGACCATCTGATTGGTTTTAGAGTTACTGTATTATTTATGGAAAGAGACACAGCTGGAAATCTGTGCCAGGCTTTCCCAGAAGTGTTTGGATGTGTGAGATTTAAATTTACTTTGAGTGTGAGTGTATCAGAGGTCTTAAACTGGGAAACTTTGCACTGAAGTGTGTAATAGGAAAATACATTTGGACGGACAGAGGTATATAGTCCATTCCCAAAAAATGGATCATGTTCCTGTTGTGCTCTTAGAGGAAAATTGTGAAATATTACTTCTGTTTAAGTGGCAGTCTAGTATCAGAGTCAGTAGTGAAGATGAAGCTCCTTAGTTACTGACCCAGGATGTAAGGGATGTCACATTTAATTGTTGGTAGTCCGGCGGGGTATTGGCCAGATGTCACATTAAGATTTTACACAACTGTACTATGTCCTTCTATTTCACTGTTGCAATATTCATTACAGAAGGGAGAGTAAAAAAGTTCAAGAAACAGAATGGAAAGTGGAAGTCTGAAAAGAGCCCTGAATAAACCCACATAATATGGTTTCAGCAAAATATGCTCTGGCCCTAGAAACCATATCCAACTTGTAATGCTTAGTAAAGGTATGTACTGACGACCAAGTAGCAGCTTCAAAAACGTAATTGGTGTTCAACTCCTTAAAGAAGGCACCAGAAGAGGCAACAGTCCTAGTGGAATGAGCTGTAACAGAAGCAGACAGAGATTTGCATGAAAAGAATAACAAAAGGAAATGGCCCTAGATATCCAGGAGGAGATGGTTTGCTTAGAAACAGCCAAACCTGAAGTCCTGGGAAGAAAGGAAACAAAAAAGCTTATCAGACTTAAGAATAGTCCTAGTTTCATTTGAGTCGTAACTGAGATGTCTGTGTAAATCCAAGGTATGTAGGACCCTCTCAGTAGCAGACTGAGGAGAATGAGAAAAGGAAGGGAGTTGTAACAACTGATTCAAGGATAACTCATTGACTATCTTGGGCATAAAAGAAGGATTATTATGAAGGGACATCCTGTCCCTGTGAAAAAAACAAAAATGAATAATGGCCATAAGGGCCTGGAGCTCAGAAACCCTCTGAGCAGAAGTACCAGCCAGTAACAAAACAGTCTTCCAGGTACAATGTTGCAAAGAAGCAGAATCTGTAGGCTCTAGAGGAGCCTGAGTCATTTTTTGCAAAACAAAATTAAAGTCCCAAGGATGAGGAATAGTCTTTCTTGGAGGCCTAATATGCATGACACCTTTAAGAAATTACTTGACCACAAAATGAGAAGTCAAAGGAAGATTCAAGGGCAGACAAGCAGAAATGGCTGATAAATGGGCCTTATCAGAAGAACAAGCTAAGCAAGACTGTAGCAACTCAAACAAATAACAGAGGACCAGAAGGAGCCCCAAGGAAAAAGGGTTCTGGTTATGGGAATGGCAACAGATGAAAAATATCTTCCATTTGGACATATAAGATTTTCTGTTTGAGGGTTTCCTTAACTCATGTAAAACCCTGAGGATGTCCTCAGAAAGGAGTTGCCTGAAAGGAATCAAAACTCTATCATCTATGTCAGTTGCAAAGTGGACAAGTGAGGATGGATGAGAGACCCCTTGTCCTGTGTGAGAAAATCCAACCAATGAGGTAACTTGTGAAGATTGCCCCTGGTAAGATGCATTAAGAGGGGGAAACCAGTGTTCTCTCATTCAAAACGGAGTCAATAGCAAGATTTTTGGGGAGTCCAGTTGAATCTTCAAAGGACTCTTGGAAGTAGAGAAAGAGGAAAGAAAACATAAAGAAACTTCCCCTGCCAAGGAAAGGAAAGGTTGCCCATCTTCCAGGACAGATGGAATGGCACTCTGGAAGAGAAGAGAGGAAGCTGCCTGTTTAGAGGGGAGGCAAAAAGGTGTACCTGAGGAAAACTCTACTGATGGACAATGTCTAGAAACACATCTCTGTGAAGTATTCATTTGTGAGCCTATGTTTTGGACCTGCTCAGAGAGTCTGCCACAAGATTGTGCTCTGAAGGAATGTACTGCCTGAAGAATTAACTGATAACTGAGAGCCATTTCCCAAGCCTAAAGTGCCATGCTGTAGAAGAGGTAAGATTTTTCCCCACCCCACTCTTGTTGACATACCAAATCACTGTATTGTTGTCTATGTACACCTTCAAGGGATCCGGAGAGAACATGAGATAAAAAGCCTGAAGGGCCATAATCAGAGCCCTGACCTCTTTGATATTGATATGGTCTGACCTCCGATGGTGAGGCCAAAGACCCTGAACTTTTAGGTGACCAAGGGATGCCCTCACCCCATTTCCAAGGCATCAGTGAACAGCTCTTGAGAAGGGACTGGAGGCTGAAAGGCAAGTCTGGGTTGACAGTGAGCTGTTGAATCCACCAGTCAAATTCCTTCTTGATAGAGTGAAGGAGAGGTAAAATGAAATTCAGAGGGTGACAATGCTGCAACCAAACTGACTTGAGATACCATTGAAGCTTCTGCATATGCAGTCTGGCAAGAGGAAGCATTAGAATAGAAGAGGCCATGGATCCCAAGGCCCAAAGAAACTCCCTGGCTGGTGTGGCAGTCAGAGGAGGAAGAAATTGAAAGAAAGCCATCATCAACAATACCTATGAAGGCAGAAGAGAGGCCAACATTGGTAGCATCTGAATCCTGCACCTCAGATAGGGATTCGGGAAGGACTTTTGGAAATTTATAGTAAACCCCAGATTTTGAAGAAGAGAGATGGTGAACTGCAGATCTTGTAACAATTGACTGGGAGAAGGCACCTGAGGCAACAGGTCATATAAATACAGAAAAATATGAATGCCTTGGAGCCTGCTGAAGGCAATCACAAGAGCTAGGCATTTTATGAAAACCCTTCAGTAGAGAGGCCAAAGGGCAAAGCAGAGAACTGAAATTGAAAGGAGGACACAGAGAAACATAAAAACTTCCTGAAGAGAGAGTAAATAGGGATATGAAGGCAAGCATCTTTCAGATCTAAGGACACCAAAAAAGCGTGGGGTAATAAAAAAGAAAACAGAATTAAGAGTAATCATCCAAAAAGAAGGGATCTCTAGAAAGGTGTTGAGCTGGGACAGATCCAAATAGGTCTCTAAGTACCCTCCCTTCGAGGAAGCAGGGACACCTTGGGGGAAAAAAAAACTTCCCACTTAGGAAAGGGCAACAGGTTGAATGGTCCCTTGGTTCAACAGTGGCCCTGAAATCTCTGGGAAATGAGGAAGGTGCTTTCAAGCAGGCTAAAGAATCTCAGAAAAAGGACAGAGAGATTTTCATACCATGAAGTGAGCCTGACGGATGATAGAAAGAACCCAAGAGTCTGAAGTGATGAAATGCTAATTTGGAAGACAAAGGGAGAACCAAAGGGACAAAGGAATTTGGTCTAAAGGTAGGGAGGAGTGAATTGTCATAGGGAAGCAGGCATAAAGAATGGATAAAGGAGGCTTATGGGTCACAGAAATCTGAGAAGCCTTTACTGGGGGGGGGGGGGCACCTCTCACTGTTCCTGTCCTTAGAGATCTGCCAAGGTTGCCTGAAAACCAAAGGAGACCTAGAAGGATATTTCCTCTGGAACTTAGGGATAGGAGAGACAAAGATATGTTTAAGGTTGTGCAAGGCTTTGCCTTTCTCTTGAAGAGACTTAAACATATCAGCAGCAAGAATCCCCAAAACATGAGTATTATCCAAAGAAGCATCCAACAAATTGGCTTTAATGTCCTCAGGAAGAGACGGGAGACGAAGCCAGGAATAACACCTCATGAAGGACCCAAAAGCTCTAGCCCCAGAAGAGGTGCCAGCAGCATCATAGCTACACTTAATAGAGTGGTGAGCCACTTGAGAAGCAGTGCCTAAAAAAGATAAGGCAGAGGATTTGCTATTGACTCAGGGAGGGCAGAGATAACCTGACAAGCCTGAGCAATCAAGGCTAGAGCATACCTGGTCATGTGGGTCTGAAAATTAATAGCCCTACAGGCCAAAGTAGAAGCAGTGTAAACTTTCTTGCCAATCTTCTCCATTGCCCTTCTGTCCTTATCAGTAGGCTAAAGTTTGGAACAGGGCAAAGAAGGTTTGTCAGAAGAGACAGACACCACAGCAGGATCAGAAGAAGGACATTTAAATAAAAACAGACAAGCATAAGGAACCTTGTAGAACCTGTCAGGTTTCTTAGGAGCAGGAGGCTGAGAATCAGGAGACTTGGAAGCAGTAATGAAAGTATCTAAGAAGGCAGCCAACACAGGAGGAACTGCAGAAGGTTTAGGAGTATCCTGAAGCAACTCATAATATCTTCTCTGAATATCAGACACTAGAGGAGAATCCCACTTACAGTATTCCATCATCCTAGCAACTGTGTCCCCAAAGGACAATTCCTTGAAAGGATAATCAAGGTTAGCAGACTCCTCTTCATCATAACTATAAGCCAAAGGCAAAAGCATCTGTGAAGAACAGGACAAATACTCCTCACCAGACAAGGAATCCTCATCCAATGAATGTGGCTCCCTGAACCATTTAGAAGAGTTAGACATCCAAAGAGGAGTGGGTACTGAAACCTCTTGAGGAGGATTTAGGACCATAAAGGCAGAGAACAAGCCCTGAGTAAACTCTTACCATTCCTTTTGATGAGCCATAGGACAGACCAAAAAATGCTTCAGTTTTTGTCTTTTCTTAGAAGGGACATCGGCCCTAATAAATACCTCTTTGGAGAAGATTCAAGAAGAGAACCTGGAACTTCTTCTTTGACCAATATTTGTGGAATCCCTCTAGGACCCTCCAAGATAATCAAATGTGGTTCCCTCTTGAAGTCCGGAACAGATGCCTGCAAACTCTCAGAGGACTGCAAAAAGACAGATCCATAACGGCCTCTGGTGGGGTCGAGGCAGCAGAATCCAACATTAACACAGACCAACCTATAGTGCTATTACCTGCTTCTAGAAGGACATCCAGTGGAGGCTGGAAAGCTAAAGAATCCATCCTAGAATTCTTGGTCTTCTTCTTACCTGCAAGAGCATCTTGGGTTTAAAAGATTCTGCCATGGAACCACGGGCTTACTGTCTAAGCTAATGGTTTTTAAGATAAATGGCCTGGGAAGACAAATGGCTTCTGAGTGTCTTAGGCACACATGCCTTATAGATTCTACAAGAGGTATGGCAGTGAGAAGTGCCTAAACAAAAAAGACAATGTTTGTGACAATCCTTATGAGGAATCTGCCTCCCACACTGACATTTTCTCCTCTTGGATGAAATGAACTCAATGTAGTGATATAATATATAAGACCAAGAAATTAAAATAAAAAATAAAAGTAAACCCATTGGGAAACATCTGGTGTTGCTAAATAATCAGTACAGCAATAATGCATTCTAACAAACTGACAATAATGGCATTCGAACTGGTGGCAAAAGAAGTTCTAGATTGTTTTATCTGTCTTCTTCTTCTTTCGGCTTTTCCCAGTTAGGGGTCGCCACAGCGGATCATCTGTCCACTCATGATTGTCAGTGGAGTTTTACGGTGTTGAGTTGCCAGCCCGGCGCCCAACCTTCCACAGAAGGCACACACACAGGAATACACTCACACCTAGAGCCAATTTAGAGTGTCCAATCCACCTACTGCATGTCTTTGGGATGTGGGAGGAAACCGGAGCACCTGGAGGAAACCTACGCAACCACAGGGAGGACATACAAACTCCGCACAGAAGGCACCCCAGCCGAGAATCGAACCGGAGAACTTCTTGCTGTGAGGTGCTAGATAGTTTTATCTGTATGTCCCTTTTATGCCCTAAGTTCTGTATGGGGACCATAAATGTGATACATAGTGCAAACAAAATCTCTTTTAAGCTTTTTTACACTAGCCAAGCAACTGGCTGCCCAGGGCAGGACATCCCTTCTGTAACGAATACTGCAACAGTGATATGGAAGGACATCAAATAATATCAATATTTCTTTTAATACATAGGCTCTATTTTCCTGAATCCAGTACTTGTGTATGCACTGTTGTTTTTAGGGCACATTAAATTAATATGTATACCACACCAAGCACAAAAGTCTGAAAAGATTTTTTGGACTATTGCTTTACTGCAGATGACTTACAGTAAGCAAGCACTGAGTTAATTAGCTGCTAATTGCACTAATTATATAATCTTCCACCTCACAGACTGAAATCTTTCATAAACAAACAATATGCCTTAACTACAGAACTTGAAAGCATGTCTGAAATGCAAAAGTTAAAAAAAATGAGAAGTTTACTTCGAAAGCATGTTTGGATTTCAAGTGGCTCACACATTTGACAGCCACTGGATGAACTGAATATACCAGGAAATACCCTCAGTTTCTGTCAGCTTGGGAAAATATCTGACTGATAGCAGTATTGCAGCTTTCAAGTGTACCTCATTGTTTCACATTGAGAAGGTTTGTCACACATTCAGTGCTAAGGAGTTCTTTAAATAATATCAGTGGGAAATAACACTAAGTCATATTATTTCATCAAAAGAATGCTTTACAAAAAATAAATAAAAAACATAAATAAATAAAAATAAAAAAAATCCCATGAACTTCTTCATTTTGCCCTTTTCTTCTACATTACGAGAAATAGTGTTGCACATTTTGTAGTTGGAAGGTTGGCATCCATAGGAAATAATGTTTCATAATCAAGCCAGACACTGATTTAAGTCCGACTGATTAACAGCTTGCTTATCAATGCACATTCTAATAAGAGAACAACCACAGGCAGCCTCAAAAAACCTAAGTAACCTACAGGTGCCATATGGAAATTACAACTCTGATCAAATGCATACATGACATTTGTTATTTTTTCCTGCAATTGCAATATAAGACACCTGATAAGTTTTAGAAGGCACTTATTTAGCCTTCATTTAAGATGCTGAATTAAAAAAATGCAAATATCTGAAGAATTTACTATAAAAACTTGAAAATGTCTTTTTATGATTTGAAACAGCAAGATGGTGGCCTTTCTAACTAAGGTCACAAAAGAAGGGCATCAGACTCCAAAGCTCTACTTGGCACCAACAGACTGTGTTCTTTCTGTTGTTTCTGAAACATGCTAGTACCCAGTGAGGGAATTAATGCAGAAGGTTTTTGGCATGATAGTAGTATTCTTCACTGGGTCTACAATAGGTGTTTGCATGCAGGTGGCATCCTGTCACTTAGGGTGGATTGCATCTAATATAGGTGTTGGTATATAGGTGGTATCCTATCACTTGAAGTCTACTGTAACTAATATAGATGTTGGCAGCAAGTTCCTGGTCACTTAATATAAATGTTGGTGGCAAGTAGTGTCCTGGTCACTTAAGGTATATAGCATTTAATATAGATTTTGGTGGCAGGTAGTATCCTGTCACTTAAGATGTATTGTATCTACTATATATTTTGCATGCAGGTCACTTAAAGTGGATTGCATCTAATATCAGTGTTGGCATGGTGATGGTATCCTAGTAAATTAAGATCTATTGTAGCTAATATAGATGTTGGCAGTAGGTAGTATCATGCTCATTTAAGGTGTATTGCATTTAATATAGATGTTGGCAGCAGGTACTGTCTTGGTCACTTAAGGTATATTGCATTTAATATAGATGTTGGTGGCAGGTAGTATTTTGGTCTCTGAAAGTATAGTGCATTTAATATAGATGTTGACCCGCAGATAGTGTAATGGTCACTTAAGGTGTATTGAATATAATATACTTTTTGGCACAGAGGTCAGTTAAGGTGCACTGCATCTAATATACATGTTGGCATTCAGGTGGTATCTGGGTCACAGAAGATGCATTTATCTTTTATTAAAAATGTGACAGAAAATGTTAGTTAGCTAACAAATTAATAATGTTATTCCATTTTCTTTAATTATGCATATATGGTAAAAAGAAAAGAAGCCTCCAAAGCAAAATTTCTTTAGACATCTAAATCAGCTAAGCAGTTTTGTAAGTAGGCAACTATTCTGGAAAAGGAAAACAATGGATCCTGATAGAAAAGTAATTTACTAAATAAACATTTGTTCTGTAGCAAGTGAACAATGAATTCTGTTAGATAAGTGGCCAGCACTCATGTCCAGTTTTTATCATGTAGATAAATTCTGCTGCATCTAGACCTCTGAAACTCATAAATGCTTAGGAAGGGCTTTTGCAGACGCAAGCATTTGCTGAAGATCACATTATAGCACTCAATGGCTGAAGTATAAAACGATTGCTGTTTTGAAAAGGAATGATGCCCTGAAATGAATAAATAACAGACCTGTATTGCTTTATAGTACATTTTCCAACATTCTGAGTAAGATACTGACATCCTGCATTCAGCTGGTGATCAATAATTTGCCTGGCTAAGCACAAGTGAGCCTTGTTAAGAATAAGCTAAGTGCTGTTTCAGAGAATTTGTGCTGTACTTTGACCCAGTACTATAACCTGCATATTCTAGAAAGGAATTTTAACAAATGTATGCAGCACAGTTTTGGCTGATTAGTTGCTTATAACTCTAATAGTAAGGGTACCATTTCATTTTTCAGCTTTATGTTTACATATATATATATATTTATATATATATATATATATATATATATATATATGGTGCGACATAAAAAAAGTGACACATGGCTACATACACCTCTACATTTAATGTATTCTTTGCAGGTACAAGTGACGGTTCTGTAATCTACTGTTTTTCCTGAGTTTTAATGTATATTTAACGCCAATCGTGAGATCAAGGCATAAAGTACAATGCATGCTACATTTTTAGGGCAAAATGTTGCTTAAACTAAATAGATACTAATTCAGTAACTAATTAATGCATGTCTACAATTTACAGGTAACCACAGACTAAAGCTAGAATACAAAAATATAAAGCCAATCTACCAATTTCTGTTTAAATACATGCTTTAAACTGAGCTTAGTGATTTCTTTGCTGCCCATAACTCAACACGGCTCAGTGACAGTCTAAATTCATAGCATTTTGCACCGTATTAGAAGCGAGACATTTAAGTAATATCAGACTGTTTTAAGTCCCACTTTCTGAAATTTAAGAAAGTTCAGTTACAGATTTGCTGTTCTGAACTGTTTGTAAGTTTATTGGAGGCCAGTGCTTGCTTGGACTAAAGAGAAGTCTCTGTGTTCACCAGTGGCAGTGGTTAACACTGAGCAGCCTGCCTGTCCCTGTAGGAGTGGTTACTGCCTAGAAGCTGTAGTTTTATTGGCCATTTTGGGTCAATTCTCAACTCCTTCACATCTCTCTCTTAAAACCCTGCTGCCTCATGGTTTTGGCATCTTTCCAGGCTTGTTAGTTATTGCTGAAGCACCTACCAAGGGGAGAAAACGCTGAGAGAAGAAAGGAGCCACTTTTGAGATTTTAAGTATTTTCTTCTGATTTTTTTTTGTCTAGAATTACTGCTTTGTCGCCTACTTTTCGGCGTTTTCCGGCTTGCTAAAGTTTATATCTGTATTAGAAACAGTATTTAGAACACATCTAGAGTCTGTTTACTGCATTTCCTGTGTTGCACTTAATTTAAAATCGTTTTTTTCTCTTGAAATTGCATTTTACCTGACTTTGGCCTAGCACTCAAGTGTGGGGTCATTTATTGCACTGTTGTGAATATTTTGCTACTTGTGTGTCTCTGATACCTTTAAACTAAAACAAAAAAAACAAAAAAAACTTGTTTTTTTCCCACTTTCTGAAATTTAAGAAAGTTCAGTTACAGATTTGCTGTTCTGAACTATTTGTAAGTTTCTTGGAGGCCAGTGCTTGCTTGGGCTAAAGGGAAGTCTCTGTGTTCACCAGTGGCAGTGGTTAACACTGAGCAGCCTGCCTGTCCCTGTAGGAGTGGTTACTGCCTAGAAGCTGTAGTTTTATTGGCCATTTTGGGTCAATTCTAAACTCATTGATCTCTCTCTCTTAAAACTCTGCTGCCTCGTGGTTTTGGCATCTTTCCAGGCTTGTTAGTTGTTGGTGAAGCACCTACCAAGGGGAGAAAATGCTGAGAGAAGAAAGGAGCCACTTTTGAGATTTTATGTATTTTCTTCTGATTTTTTGTTTAGAATTACTGTTTTGCCGCCTACTTTTCGGCATTTTACGGCTTGATAAAGTTTATATCTGTATTAGAAACAGTATTTAGCACACATCTAGAGCCTGTTTACTGCATTTCCAGTGTTGTACTTAATTTAAAATCGTTTTTTTTCTCTTGAAATTGCATTTTACCTGTATTTGGCCTAGCACTCAAGTGTGGGGTCATTTATTGCACTGTTGTGAATATTTTGCTACTTGTGTATCTATGATACCTTTAAACTAAAACAAAAAAACAAAAAAAACTTGCTTTTTTTCCACTTTCTAAAATTTAAGAAAGTTCAGTTACAGATTTGCTGTTCTGAACTGTTTGTAAGTTTCTTTGAGGCCAGTGCGTGCTTGGGCTAAAGGGAAGTCACTGTGTTCACCAGTGGCAGTGGTTAACACTAAGCAGCCTGCCTGTCCCTGTAGGAGTGGTTGCTGCCTAGAAGCTGTAGTTTTATTGGCCATTTTGGGTCAATTCTAAACTCCTTGATCTCTCTCTCTTAAAAGCCTGCTGCCTCGTGGTTTTGGCATCTCTCCAGGCTTGTTAGTTGTTGCTGAAGCACCTACCAAGTGAGAAAATGCTGAGAGTAGAAAGGAGCCACTTTTGAGATTTTAAGTATTTTCTTCTGATTTTTTTGTTTAGAATGACTGCTTTGCCACCTACATTTCGGCATTTTCCGGCTTGTTAAAGTTTATATCTGTATTAGAAACAGTATTTAGAACACATCTAGAGCCTGTTTACTGCATTTCCTGTGTTGCACTTAATTTAAAATAGTTTTTTTCCCTTAAAATTGCATTTTACCTGACTTTGGCCTAGGACTCAAGTTTGGGGTCATTTATTGCACTGTTGTGAATATTTTCCTACTTGTGTATCTCTGCTACCTTTAAACTAAAACAAAAAACAAAAAAAATCTTGCTTTTTCCCACTTTCTGAAATTTAAGAAAGTTCAGTTACAGATTTAATGTTCTGAATTGCAAGTTTCTTGGAGGCCAGTGCTTGCTTGGGCTAAAGGGAAGTCTCTGTGTTCACCAGTGGCAGTGGTTAACACTGAGCAGCCTGCCTGTCCCTGCAGGAGTGGCTACTGCCTAGAAGCTGTGGTTTTATTGTCCATGTTGGATCAATTCTAAACTCTTTGATCTCTGTCTCTTAAAACCCTGTTGCCTCATGATTTTGGCATCTTTCCTGGCTTGTTAGTTATTGCTGAAGCACCTACCATTGGAGAAAACGCTGAGAGAAGAAAGGAGCCACTTTTGAGATTTTAAGTGTTTTCTTCTGATTTCTTTATTTTAGAATTACTGCTTTGCCGCCTACTTTTCGGCGTTTTCCGGCTTGCTAAAGTTTATATCTGTATTAGAAACAGTATTTAGAACAGATCTAGAGCCTGTTTACTGCATTTCCTGTGTTGCACTTAATTTAAAATCGTTTTTTTTTCTTTTAAAATTGCATTTTACCTGACTTTGGGCTAGCACTCGTGTGGGGTCATTTATTGCACTGTTGTGAATATTTTACTACTTGTGTATCTCTGATACCTTTAAACTAAAACAAAAAAAAGAAAAACAAAAAAAATCTTACTTTTTTCCCACTTTCTGAAATTTAAGAAAGTTCATTTACAGATTTGCTGTTCTGAACTGTTTGTAAGATTCTTGGAGGCCAGTATTTGCTTGGGCTAAGGGGAAGTCTCTGTGTTCACCAGTGGCAGTGGTTAACACTGAGCAGCCTGCCTGTCCCTGTAGGAGTGGCTACTGCCTAGAAGCTGTAGTTTTATTGGCCATTTTGGGTCAATTCTAAACTTCTTGATC
Organism: Protopterus annectens; assembly: GCF_019279795.1. Lineage (NCBI taxonomy): Eukaryota > Metazoa > Chordata > Ceratodontiformes > Protopteridae > Protopterus > Protopterus annectens. Next base: position 275,190,849 of record NC_056730.1, on the reverse strand, counting down.
TCTCTCTCTTAAAACCCTGCTGCCTCATGGCTTTGGCATCTTTCCAGGCTTGTTAGTTGTTGGTGAAGCACCTATGAAGTGGGAAAATGCTGAGAGAAGAAAGGAGCCATTTTTGAGATTTTAAGTATTTTCTTCTGATTTTTTTCTTTAGAATTACTGCTTTGCTGTTTATATTTTGACATTTTCCACCTTGTTAAAGTTTATATTTGTATTAGAAACAGTATTTAGAACACATCTAGAGGCTGTTTACTGCATTTCCTGTGTTGCACTTAATTTAAAATCGTTTTTTTTTTCTCTTAAAATTGCATTTTACCTGACTTTGGCCAAGCACTCAAGTGTGGGGTCATTTATTGCACTGTTGTGAATATTTTGCTACTTGTGTATCTCTGCTAGCTTTAAACTATAACAAAAAAGAAAAAAACAAAAAAATCTTGCTTTTTTACCACTTTCTGAAATTTAAGAAAGTTCAGTTACAGATTTGCTGTTCTGAATTGTAAGTTTCTTGGAGACCAGTGCTTACTTGGGCTAAAGGGAAGTCTCGGTGTTCACCAGTGGCAGTGGTTAACACTGAGCAGCCTGCCTGTCCCAGTAGGGGTGGTTACTGCCTATAAGCTGTAGTGATATTGGCCATTTTGGGTCAGTTCTAAACTCCTTGATCTCTCTCTTTTAAAACCCTGCTGCCTCATGGTTTTGGCATCTTTCCAGGCTTGTTAGTTGTTGGTGAAGCACCTACCAAGTGGGAAAATGCTGAGAGAAGAAAGGAGCCACTTTTGAGATTTTAAGTATTTTCTTCTGAGATTTTGTTTAGAATGACTGCTTTGCCATCTACATTTCAGCATTTTACGGCTAGTTGAAGTTTATATCTGTATTAGAAACAGTATTTAGAACACATCTAGAGCCTGTTTACTGCATTCCCAGAGTTGCACTTAGTTTAAAATCGTTTTTTTCTCTTGAAATTGCATTTTACCTGACTTTGGCCTAGCACTCAAGTGAGGGGTCATTTATTGCACTGTTGTGAATATTTTGCTACTTGTGTATATCTGCTACCTTTAAACTTAAACAAAAAAAGAAAAAACAAAAAAATCTTGCTTTTTTCTCACTTTCTAAAATTTAAGAAAGTTCAGTTACAGATTTGCTGTTCTGAACTGTTTGTAAGTTTCTTGGAGGCCAGTGCTTGCTTGGGCTAAAGGGAAGTCTCTGTGTTTACCAATGGCAGTGGTTAACACTGAGCAGCCTGCCTGTCCCTGTAGGAGTGGTTAGTGCCTAGAAGCTGTAGTTTTATTGGCCATTTTGGGTCAATTCTAAACTCCTTGACATCTCTCTCTTAAAACCCTACTGCCTCATGGTTTTGGCATCTTTCCAGGCTTGTTAGTTATTGCTGAAGCACCTACCAAGGGGAGAAAACGCTGAGAGAAGAAAGGAGCCACTTTTGAGATTTTAAGTATTTTCTTCTGATTTTTTTTTGTCTAGAATTACTGCTTTGTCGCCTACTTTTCGGCGTTTTCCGGCTTGCTAAAGTTTATATCTGTATTTGAAAAAGTATTTAGAACACATCTAGAGCCTGTTTACTGCATTCCCTGTTTTGCACTTAATTTAAAATCGTTTTTTTTCTCTTGAAATTGCATTTTACCTGACTTTGGCCTAGCACTCAAGTGTGAGGTCATTCATTGCACTGTTGTGAATATTTTGCTACTTGTGTATCTCTGATACCTTTAAACTAAAACAAAAAAAACAAAAAAATCTTGCTTTTTTCCCACTTTCTGAAATTTAAGAAAGTTCAGTTACAGATTTGCTGTTCTGAACTGTTTGTAAGTTTCTTTGAGGCCACTGCGTGCTTGGGCTAAAGGGAAGTCTCTGTGTTCAACAGTGGCAGTGGTTAACACTAAGCAGCCTGCCTGTCCCTGTAGGAGTGGTTACTGCCTAGAAGCTGTAGTTTTATTGGCCATTTTGGGTCAATTCTAAACTCCTTGATCTCTCTCTCTTAAAACCCTGCTGCCTCGTGGTTTTGGCGTCTTTCCAGGCTTGTTAGTTGTTGCTGAAGCACCTACCAAGTGAGAAAATGCTGAGAGAAGAAAGGAGCCACTTTTGAGATTTTAAGTATTTTCTTCTGATTTTTTGTTTAGAATTACTGCTTTGCCGCCTACTTTTCGGCATTTTCCGGCATGCTAAAGTTTATATCCGTATTTGAAAAAGTATTTAGAACACATCTAGAGCCTGTTTACTGCATTCCCTGTTTTGCACTTAATTTAAAATCGTTTTTTTTCTCTTGAAATTGCATTTTACCTGACTTTGGCCTAGCACTCAAGTGTGGGGTCATTCATTGCACTGTTGTGAATATTTTGCTACTTGTGTATCTCTGATACCTTTAAACTAAAACATAAAAAGAGCAAACAAAAAAATCTTGCTTTTTTCCCACTTTCTGAAATTTAAGAAAGTTCAGTTACAGATTTGCTGTTCTGAACTGTTTGTAAGTTTCTTGGAGGCCATTGCTTGCTTGGGCTAACAGGAAGTCTCTGTGTTCACCAGTGGCAGTGGTTAACACTGAGCAGCCTGCCTGTCCCTGTAGGAGTGGTTGTTGCCTAGAAGCTGTAGTTTTATTGGCCATTTTGGGTCAATTCTAAACTCCTTGATCTCTCTCTCTTAAAACTCTGCTGCCTCGTGGTTTTGGCATCTTTCCAGGCTTGTTGCTGCTGAAGCACCTACCAAGGGAGAAAATGCTGAGAGAAGAAAGGAGCCACTTTTGAGATTTTAAGTATTTTCTTCTGATTTTTTGTTTAGAATTACTGCTTTGCTGTCTATATTTTGACGTTTTCCGGCTTGTTAAAGTTTATATTTGTATTAGAAACAGTATTTAGAACACATCTAGAGCCTGTTTACTGCATTTCCTGTGTTGCCTTAATTTAAAATCGTTTTTTTTCTCTTAAAATTACATTTTACCTGACTTTGGCCAAGCACTCAAGTGTGGGGTCATTTATTGCACTGTTGTGAATATTTTGCTACTAGTGTATCTCTGCTAGCTTTAAACTATAACAAAAAAAGAAAAAAAAATCTTGCTTTTTTCCCACTTTCTGAAATTTAAGAAAGTTCAGTTACAGATTTGCTGTTGTGAATTGTAATTTTCTTGGAGACCAGTGCTTACTTGGGCTAAAGGGAAGTCTCTGTGTTCACCAATGGCAGTGGTTAACACTGAGCAGCCTGCCTGTCCCTGTAGGAGTGGTTGCTGCCTAGAAGCTGAAGTTTTATTGGCAATTTTGGGTCAATTCTAAAGTCCTTGATCTGTCTCTCTTAAAACCCTGCTGCCTCATGGTTTCGGCATCTTTCCAGGCTTGTTAGTTGTTGCTGAAGCACCTAACAAGGGGAGAAAATGCTGAGAGAAGAAAGGAGCCACTTTTGAGATTTTAAGTATTTTCTTCTGATTTTTTGTTTAGAATTACTGCTTTGCCGCCTAGTTTTCGGCATTTTCCAGCTTGCTAAAGTTTATATCTGTATTAGAAACAGTATTTAGAACACATCTAGAACCTGTTTACTGCATTTCCTGTGTTGCACTTAATTTAAAATCGTTTTTTCTCTTAAAATTGCATTTCACCTGGCTTTGGACTAGCACTCAAGTGTGGGGTCATTTAATGCACTGTTGTGAATATTTTGCTACTTGTGTATCTCTGCTACATTTAAACTAAAACAAAAAAAGAAAAAACAAAAAACTTGCTTTTTTCCCACTTTCTGAAATTTAAGAAAGGTCAGTTACAGATTAGCTGTTCTGAACTGTTTGTAAGTTTCTTGGAGACCAGTGCTTGTTTGGGCTAAAGGGAAGTCTCGGTGTTCACCAGTGGCAGTGGTTAACACTGAGTAGCCTGCCTGTCCCAGTAGGAGTGGTTACTGCCTATAAGCTGTAGTTTTATTGGCCATTTTGGGTCAGTTCTAAACTCCTTGGTGAAGCACCTACCAAGTGGGAAAATGCTGAGAGAAGAAAGGAGCCACTTTTGAGATTTTAAGTATTTTCTTCTGACTTTTTGTTTAGAATGACTGCTTTGCTGTCTACATTTCAGCATTTTACGGCTTGTTGAAGTTTATATCTGCATTAGAAACAGTATTTAGAACACATCTAGAGCCTGTTTACTGCATTCCCAGTGTTGCACATAGTTTAAAATCGTTTTTTTCTCTTGAAATTGCATTTTACCTGACTTTGGCCTAGAACTCAAGTGAGGGGTCATTTATTGCACTGTTGTGAATATTTTGCTACTTGTGTATATCTGCTACCTTTAAACTTAAACAAAAAAAGAAAAAAACAAAAAAATCTTGCTTTTTTCCCACTTTCTAAAATTTAAGAAAGTTCAGTTACAGATTTGCTGTTCTGAACTGTTTGTAAGTTTCTTGGAGGCCAGTGCTTGCTTGGGCTAAAGGGAAGTCTCTGCGTTCATCAGTGGCAGTGGATAGCACTGAGCAGCCTGCCTGTCCCTGTAGGAGTGGTTGCTGCCTAGAAGCTGTAGTTTTATTGGCCATTTTGGGTCAATTCTAAACTCCTTGATCTCTCACACTTCAAACCCTGCTGCCTCGTGGTTTTGGCATCTTTCCAGGCTTGTTAGTTGTTGCTGAAGCACCTACCAAAGGGAGAAAATGCTGAGAGAAGAAAGGAGCCACTTTTGAAATTTTAAGTATTTTCTTCTGATTTTTTGTTAAAAATTACTGCTTTGCCACCTACATTTCGGCATTTTCCGGCTAGCTAATGTTAATATCTGTATTAGAAACAGTATTAAGAACACATCTAGAGCCTGTTTACTGCATTTCCTGTGTTGCACTTAATTTAAAATCGTTTTTTTTCTATTGAAATTGCATTTTAGCTGACTTTGGCCTAGCACTCAAATGTGGGGTCATGTATTGCACTGTTGTGAATATTTTGCTACTTGTTTATCTCTGCTACCTTTAAACAAAAACAAAAAAAGAACAAACAAAAAAATCTTGCTTTTTTCCCACTTTCTGAAATTTAAGAATGTTCAGTTACCAGCCTGTATTAGAAACAGTATTTAGAACACATCTAGATCCTGTTTACTGCATTTCCTGTGTTGCAATTAATTTAGAATTGTTTTTTTCTCTTAAAATTGCATTTTACCTGACTTTGGCCTAGCACTCAAGTGTGGGGTCAATTATTGCACTGTTGTGAATATTTTGCTACTTGTGTATCTCTGCTACCTTTAAACTAAAACAAAAAAAGAAAAAAAAACAAAAAAAGCTTGCTTTTTTTCCCACTTTCTGAAATTTAACAAAGTTCAGTTACAGATTTGCTGTTCTGAACTGTTTGTAAGTTTCTTGGAGGCCAGTGCTTGCTTGGGCTAAAGGGAAGTCTCTGTGTTCACCAGTGGCAGTGGTTAACACTGAGCAGCCTGCCTGTCCCTGTAGGAGTGGCTTCTGCCTAGAAGCTGTAATTTTATTGGCCACCTTGGGTCAATTCTAAACTCCTTCATCTCTCTCTCTTAAAACCATGCAGCCTCGTGGTTTTGGCATCTTTCCAGGCTTGTTATTTGTTGCTGAAGCACCTACCAAGGGAGAAAACGCTGAGAGAAGAAAGGAGCCACTTTTGAGATTTTAAGTATTTTCTTCTGATTTTTTTTTAGAATTACTGCTTTGCCGCCAAGTTTTTAGCATTTTCCGGCTTGCTAAAGTTTATATCTGTATTAGAAACAGTATTTAGAACACATCTAGCGCCTGTTTACTGCATTTTTAAAATAGTTTTTTTTCTCTTAAAATTGCATTTTACCTGACTTTGGCCTAGCACTCAAGTGTGGGGTCATTTACAGCACTGTTGTGAATATTTTGCTACTTGTGTATCTCTGATACCTTTAAACTAAAACAAAAAGAGAAAAAACAAAAAAATCTTGCTTTTTTCCCACTTTCTGAAATTTAAGAAAGTTTGGTTACAGATTTCCTGTTCTGATCTGTTTGTAAGTTTCTTGGAGGCCAGTGCTTGCTTGGGCTAAAGGGAAGTCTCTGTGTTCACCAGTGGCAGTGGTTAACACTGAGCAGCCTGCCTGTCCCTGTAGGAGTGGCTGCTGCCTAGAAGCTGTAGTTTTATTGGCCATTTTGGGTCAATTCTAAACTCCTTGATCTCTCTCTCTTAAAACCCTGCTGCCTCATGGTTTTGGCATCTTTCCAGGCTTGTTAGTTGTTGCTGAAGCACCTACCAAGGGGAGAAAATGCTGAGAGAAGAAAGGAGCCACTTTTGAGATTTTAAGTATTTTCTTCTGATTTTTTTGTTTAGAATTACTGCTTTGCCGCCTACTTTTCGGCATTTTCCAGCTTGCTAAAGTTTATATCTGTATTAGAAACAGTATTTAGAACACATCTAGAGCCTGTTTACTGCATTTCCTGTGTTGCACTTAATTTTAAATCGTTTTTGTCTCTTAAAATTGCATTTTACCTGACTTTGGCCTAGCACTCAAGTGTGGGGTTATTTATGGCACTGTTGTTAATATTTTGCTACTTGTTTATCTCTGCTACCTTTAAACTAAAACAAAAAAACAAAAAAATCTTGCTTTTTTCCCACTTTCTGAAATTTAAGAAAGTTCACTTACAGATTTGCTGTTCTGAACTGTTTGTAAGTTTCTTGGAAGCCAGTGCTTGCTTGGGCTAAAGGGAAGTCTCTGTGTTCACCAGTGGCAGTCGTTAACACTGAGCAGCCTGCCTGTCCCTGTAGGAGTGGTTTCTGCCTAGATGCTGTAGTTTGATGGCCATTTTGGGTCAATTCTAAACTCCTTGATCTCTCTCTCTCTCTCTTAAAACCCTGCTGTCTCATGGTTTTGGCATATTTCCAGGCTTGTTAGTTGTTGCTGATGCACCTACCAAGGGAGAAAACGCTGAGAGAAGAAAGGAGCCACTTTTGAGATTTTAAGTATTTTCTTCTGATTTTTTTGTTTAGAATTACTGCTTTGCCGCCTACTTTTCAACGTTTTCCAGCTTGCTAAAGTTTATATCTGTATTAGAAACAGTATTTAGAACAGATCTAGAGCCTGTTTACTGCATTTCCTGTGTTGCACTTAATTTAAAATCGTTTTTTTCTCTTAAAATTGCATTTCACCTGACTTTGGACTAGCACTCAAGTGTGGGGTCATTTATTGCACTGTTGTGAATATTTTGCTACTTGTGTATCTCTGCTACATTTAAACTAAAAAAAAAAGAAAAAGAAACTTGCTTTTTTCTCAATTTCTGAAATTTAAGAAAGTTCAGTTACAGATTTGCTGTTCTGAACTGTTTGCAAGTTTCTTGGAGGCCAGTGCTGGATTGGGCTAAAGGGAAGTCTCTGTAATTACCAGTGGCAGTGGTTAACACTGAGCAGCCTGCCTGACCCTGTAGCAGTGGTTACTGCCTAGAAGCTGTAGTTTTATTGGCCATTTTGGGTCAATTCTGAACTCCCTGATCTCTCTCTCTTAAAACCCTGCTGCCTCGTGGTTTTGGCATCTTTCCAGGCTTGTTAGTTGTTGCTGAAGCACCTGCCAAGTGAGAAAATGCTGAGAGAAGAAAGGAGCCA
>NC_056730.1:275060093-275116571 GCF_019279795.1 Protopterus annectens | reverse complement strand
TTGTTGCTGAAGCACCTACCAAGGGAGAAAACGATGAGAGAAGAAAGGAGCCACTTTTGAGATTTTAAGTACTTTCTTCTGAGTTTTTGTTTAGAATTAGTGCGTTGCCGCCTACTTTCCGGCATTTTCCGGCTTGCTAAAGTTTATATCTGTATTAGAAACAGTATTTAGAACAGATCTAGAGCCTGTTTACTGCATTTCCTGTGTTGCACTTAATTTAGAATCGTTTCTTTCTCTTAATATTGCATTTTACCTGACTTTGGCCTAGCACTCAAGTGTGGGGTCATTTATTGCACTGTTGTGAATATTTTGCTACTTGTGTATTTCTGCTACCTTTAAACTAAAAAAAAAAAAAGAAAAAAAAAAAATCTTGCTTTTCTCCCACTTTCTGAAATTTAAGAAAGTTCAGTTACAGATTTGCTGTTCTGAACTGTTTGTAAGTTTCTTGGAGGCCAGTGCTTGCTTGGGCTAAAGGGAAGTCTCTATGTTCACCAGTGGCAGTGGTTAACACTGAGCAGTCTGCCTGTCCCTGTAGGAGTGGTTACTTCCTAGAAGCTGTAGTTTTATTGGCCATTTTGGGTAAATTCTAAACTCCTTGATCTCTATCTCTTAAAACCCTGCTGCTTCGTGGTTTTGGCTTCTTTCCAGGCTTGTTAGTTGTTGCTGAAGCACCTACCAAGAGAGAAGATGCTGAGAGATGAAAGGAGCCACTTTTCTGATTTTAAGTATCTTCTAATTATTTGTTTAGAATTACTGCTTTGCCGCCGACTTTTCGGCGTTTACTGGCTTGCTAAAGTTTATATCTGTATTAGAAAGAGTATTTAGAACAGATCTAAAGTCTGTTTACTGCATTTCCTGTGTTGCACTTAATTTAAAATAGTTTTTTTCTCTTAAAATTACATTTTACCTGACTTTGGCCTAGCACTCAAGTGTGGGGTCATTTATTGCACTGTTGTGAATATATTGCTACTTGTGTATCTCTGATACAACAAAAAAATCTTGCTTTTTCCCACTTTCTGAAATTTAAGACAGTTCAGTTACAGATTTGCTGTTCTGAACTGTTTGTAAGTTTCTTGGAGGCCAGTGCTTGCTTGGGCTCAAGGGAAGTCCCTGTGTTCACCAGTGGCAATGGTTAACACTGAGCAGCCTGCCTGTCCCTGTAGGGGTGGTTACTGCCTAGAAGCTGTAGTTTTATTGGCCATTTTGGGTCACTTCTAAACTCCTTGATCTCCCTCTCTCTTAAAACCCTGCTGCGACGTGGTTTTGGCATCTTTCCAGGCTTGTTAGTTGTTGCTGAAGCACCTACCAAGGGAGAAAACGCTGAGAGAAGAAAGGAGCCACTTTTGAGATTTTAAGTATTTTCTTCTGATTTTTTGTTTAGAATTACTGCTTTGCCGCCTACTTTTTCGGCGTTTTCTGGCTTGCTAAAGTTTATATCTGTATTCAAAACCGTATTTAGAACAGATCTAGAGCCTGTTGACTGCATTTCCTGTGTTGCACTTAATTTAAAATCGTTTTTTTTTCACTTGAAATTGCATTTTACCTGACTTTGGCCTAGCACTGAAGTGTTGGGTCATTTAATGCACTGTTGTGAATATTTTGCGACTTGTGTATCTCTGATACCTTTAAACTAAAACAAGAAAAGAAAAAACAAAAAAAAATCTTACTTTTTTCCCACTTTCTGAAATTTAAGAAAGTTCAGTTACAGATTTACTGTTCTGAACTGTTTGTAAGTTTCTTGGAGGCCAGTGCTTGCTTGGGCTAAACGGAAGTCTCTGTGTTCACCATTGGCAGTGGTTAACACTGACCAGCCTGCCTGTCCCTGTAGGAGTGGTTACTGCCTAGAAGCTGTAGTTTTATTGGCCATTTTTGGTCAATTCTAAACTCCTTGATCTCTCTCTCTCTTAAAACCCTGCTGCCTCATGGGTTTGGCATCTTTCCAGGCTTGTTAGTTGTTGCTGAAGCACCTACCTTGTGAGAAAATGCTGAGAGAAGAAAGGAGCTACTTTTGAGATTTTAAGTAATTTCTTCTGATTTTTTGTTTAGAATTACTGCTTTGCCGCCTTTTTTCGGTGTTTTCCTGCTTGCTAAAGTTTATATCTGTATTAGAAACAGTATTTAGAACACATCTAGAGCCTGTTTACTGCATTTCCTATGTTGCACTTAATTTAAAATTGTTTTTTTCTCTTAAATTGCATTTTACCTGACTTTGGCCTAGCACTCAAGTGTGGGGTCATTTATTGCACTGTTGTGAATATTTTGTACTTGTGTATCTCTACTACCTTTAAACTAAAACAAAAAAAGAAAAAAACAAAAAAAATCTTGCTTTTTTACCCACTTTCTGAAATTTAAAAAAGTTCATTTACAGATTTGCTGTTCGGAACTGTTTGTAAGTTTCTTGGAGGCCAGTGCTTGCTTGGGCTAAAGGGAAGTATCTGTTTTCACCAGTGGCAGTGGTTAACACTGAGCAGCCTGCCTGTCCCTGTAGGAGTGGTTACTGCCTAGAAGCTGTAGTTTTATTGGCCATTTTGGGTCAATTCTAAACTCCTTGATCTCTCTCTCTTAAAACCCTGCTGCCTCATGGTTTTGGCATCTTTCCAGGCTTGTCATTTGTTGCTGAAGCACTTACCAAGGGGAGAAAATGCTGAGAGAAGAAAGGAGCCACTTTTGAGATTTGAAGTATTTTCTTCTGATTTTTTGTTTAGAATTACTGCTTTGCCACCTACTTTTCGGTGTTTTCCTGCTTGCTAAAGTTTATATCTGTATTAGAAACAGTATTTAGAACACATTTAGAGCCTGTTTACTGCATTTCCTGTGTTGCACTTAATTTAAAATTGTTTTTTTCTCTTAAAATTGCATTTCACCTGACTTTGGACTAGCACTCAAGTGTGGGGTCATTTATTGCACTGTTGTGAATATTTTGCTGCTTGTGTATCTTTGCTACCTTTAAACTAAAACAAAAAAAGAAAAAACAAAAAAATCTTGCTTTTTTCCCACTTTCTGAAATTTGAGAAAGTTCAGTTACAGATTTGCTGTTCTGAACTGTTTGTATGTTTCCTGAAGGCCAGTGCTTGCTTGGGCTAAAGGGAAGGCTCTGTGTTCACCAGTGACCTTGGTTAACACTGAGCAGCCTGCCTGTCCCTCTAGGAGTGGTTACTGCCTAGAAGCTATAGCTTTATTGGCCATTTTGGGTCAATTCTAAACTCCTTGATCTCTCTCTCTTAAAACCCTGCTGCCTCGTGGTTTTGGCATCTTTCCAGGCTTGTTATTTGTTGCTGAAGCACCTACCAAGGGGAGAAAATGCTGAGAGAAGAAAGGAGCCACTTTTGAGATTTTAAGTATTTTCTTCTGATTTTTTGTTTAGAATTACTGCTTTGTTGCTTAGTTTTCAGTGTTTTCCGGCTTGTTAAAGTTTATGAGTCAAAAACAAAAATGCTACCAAGTACGACAGGTGCACGAACCACAGTAACTTGAATGCAACACAAAAAGGCCAGCACCAGGGAATGAGGCAGAATAATACAAAATGAATACAAAAATGTTTATTAGAACCAGACCGGTTTCAGCTTATAGCTTTCCTCAGTGGCAATACATGAAATGTGGTTGACAAACTGCATTTAAATACTAAAGCCAACAAGGCAAATAATGACATCATTTCCTGTTGGATCCAGAAAACAGTTTTACAAATAAAATGTTTTACAAATAAAATACTTATTGGTGTATGTATGAAAAAAAATTATATATATGAGAATAATAACAACAAAAAACAACAAACTTAAATGTTCAAAAAATATACAAAAAGATTAATGTTCAAAATAACTAATATTGAAAAAAACTAAAAAAAGTTGATTGAATGTATTCAAAAAAATTTTTTTCAAGAAAATTTATTTGATTGAGTGTATTCAAAAAGATTATTGTATAAATTATTATATAAATTATAAATTGATACCTGGACATGGAGTCAAAACTTAAAAAAAGGATATTATAACTTGTCATTAAGACCTGGGGAAAAAAGACCCCCCAGTTTCACTATCCATTTCTTTTCTTTATTATTTAGTAAGTCATGCCATCCTGTTCTGAAATTTTTATTTCCAAAAATTATATCAATAATAGTGAAAGTAAATTTAGCTGTTGAGTAAGTAAGTGAATGTTTGTATAATGCATTGGTCATTCTACCATTCCAAATGCCCCCCAAATGTTCAGACATACGGCATCTAAATTGTCTTGAGGTCTGACCAATATAAAATGCTTCGCATGTAGAAGTTACTAAATAAATGACCCACTCACTTCCACAGTTGGCAAAGCACTTAATATCAAACAATTTACCTGTATTTTTGCTAGTAAAGTTCTTGGTTTTAAAAATGTATTTGCAAAATGAGCAATGTCCACATGGATAACACCCCACCAATCTATCTCCAGAAAGAGTTGTCTGACAAAAAATGCTGGATTGAGACGTAACCCTTTTGTAATAAGAAAAAATGTGACCGAAGAGTTTTGCCTTTTCTATATGAAAATTGGCATCTATCCCTCAACCAGTCATCTATTCTAATGTTACTTTTGAGTATATTCCAGTTCTTATTAATAATATCTGTGAATTGAGAAGTGTTTCTCCCAAAAGTGGTAACTAGCCTTATATTATCCTGTTTGTCCCGAGAATCTTTTGATTTATATGATAATAAGCTTTCTCTAGATTTGTTAGATGCCCATGTAGAGGCTTTGTGGACATTATCATGCTGGTACCCTCTCTCTAGAAATCTATCCGTCAAATCTTGTTGACATGTGCTTAAATCTTGTTCAGAAGAACAAATTCTTCTAATTCTCAAAAATTGTGATTTGGGAATATTCTTAATTGTATGTCTGGGATGTAAACTGGAGGCATGTAACAAACTATTGTATTGAGAATACTTTCTATAAACTGTAGTTCTAAGTGTATGGTTGGGTTTTCGCTCCAAATGAACATCTAGAAAATCCATTTCTTGTGCATGATAATTAACAGTAAATTCAACACCCCACTTGTTGCAATTAAGATACTCCACAAATTCTGAAAGATATTCTGATCCCCCTCTCCAGACCAACCAACAGTCATCCAAATAGCACCGCCAAATATCAATCTCAGGTAAGTATAAATTGTGCATACCATCATAGATAATCTGTTCCTCTATATACCCCATAAATAAATCCACATAAATAGGGGCAAAAGAAGCCCCCATAGCTGTGCCCTGAATTTGCCAGTAGTATTGGTCTTGGAAATAAAAAACATTCCTGGTGAGTATATGTTCAGCCATACAGACTAAAAGAGTGTTAAAACCAGGAGGATAAATGTTGGTTCTATTCAACCAAAATTCCAATGCCGTCAATCCGGTCCAATGGGGAATGCAGGTATATAAAGACTTCACATCAAGAGTGCACATAAGCCAATGAGATTCCATTTGGGATTCTGAAACTATTTGAAGAAATTCAGTTGTGTCTTTGATTCTAGCCCTGATGTATACCAATAGCGGCTTTAAATACTCCGTTAGAAAGGCGGACAAGGGTTCAGTAAGTGAACCTATTCCTGAGACTATAGGTCGACCTGGAGGTTCAAAAAGAGATTTGTGGATTTTAGGTAAAAGATATAAATATTGTTTACGGGGGTCACGTACTGTTAGTTGAATTCTAGTTTTGGCACTAATGATCCCCTCCTCTACTGCAGATTTCAGAAAGTCATCTATAGCTTCTTTAAAATTTGGGGTTGGGTCTACAGGCATATGGAAATAATGCTGATTGTTCGACAATTGTCTTTGACCTTCAGCCCAGTAATAACTGGAATCCATAATGACTATAGCCTCACCCTTATCTGCTGGAAGAATAACAATGTCGGTATTGGATTTCAGATCAAGTAGTGCCTGTTGTTCATCCATGCTAAGGTTCTCTCTCAAGATGTTACCTGAACCCAAAAGATGGTGCAAATCTTTAATGATGGCTTGTTGAAATACATTTACATGTTTATCCATAGGTAGATTAAAATTAGATGGTAGAAAGCGAAATTCAGTAGATCTTTGAGTGTTATCTTGTTGATCAAAAAACAATTTTAAATTTATCTTACGACAAAAAGCCAAAGTATCAGCAACAAAATCACTTTCGTCCACAAAAAATCCTGGAATATAGCCAAGTCCTTTATTTAACAAAGTTTCTTGATGAGAAGTTAGTACATAGCTAGAAATGTTATGTATATTAGAAAATCTAGGATTTATTTCACAACACTCTGAAGAAAACCCTCTAGTGTGTCTATGCTTGTGCTTACGTCCCCCCCTGTGTCTTCCAGATCTAAAGGGAATTGAGAATTTCGACCCTTTTTTAAAATGGGGGAGTCATTAGCGTGGTTAGCTTCCGTATCTGTAGCAGAGGATTCCTCACCAGATGTAGTCCCATGTGAGGAATCCTTCTTTAATATTGACCTAGGTCTTTTTTTACGTGTAAAAGTGGGATTATTAGGAGTCCCGGTACCCCCAGCAAACCTCACACTTCTCTGTGACTCAAAGGGTTTACCCTTTTCATAATCTTGCACATCCCTATTGAATTTGTGTAATTTTTTCTCCTTAAGACCATTCTCAAAGGCCACCAATTCCCTGGATAATTTGCTCAATTTATCCTTGAAGTTGTGTAAACTTTCATATTCTTTCAACTGATTACAAGTTTCCTGCACATCACAAATATTGACTTGTACCATCCTGTCATAAAATGAGGCTAATATATTCACAAATGACATGGAGGCCCTCTGCTGAGCCAATTTCCATTCCTGTAAAAGAGTCTCATCTGCTTTACTAACCAAAGGCTGATGTTTAACTCTTAGGCCTCTCGGTGTTATGTTACAATTTTGATAGGCTTTAAAGAGCCTCAAATGCCAAATATTGCTGCGTAAAGTTCTGATTTGTTTCTCCAATTGAATAAGCAAAGAACTACAACCGCCAACTGGATCGTTATTACTATTTTATTTGGAATCATTATCCAATCCTATTCCAAAGACTTGGATGTCTTCCTTGTCTACACACAAACCATGTAGTAATTTATTTAAATCAATGGCAATAAGTTGTAGATTGTAGATTGAGTGGTAAATCAAATGTGATGTGTTATATAAGTTAGCTATATATTGCCCAGAAAATTGATGGTCTATTGAGATGTAAAATAGGGAATTGTTTAATAGAAAGCCAGTCACAGAGAAGTATATTGCATGCCAAGGGACCAAATCACCCAAAACAATCACAGACCCAGTACCCTTCGTTATACTGCTCAGAAAATGTAAGAAGGTAAAAATGGAAGCATAAGAAATACACAAATAAATTGAATACCAATTCTTAAACAGTCTAAAAAAAAATATATATATATATATAAATTCAAGCATCTTTGTATTACAATTGACCTAATGCAAAAGCTTGATGTAATAAGTAACACCAAACAAAATTAGTTTGATCTATGATAAAGGTAAATTGTAACAAATATGAACCATGACAATAGTCCTGATTAGCAAGGAGAAACAATAGCTCCAAACTGTGTATATATATATATATATATATATATATATATATATATATATACGAGAATAAGATACCTCATATGTTAATGCAACATACAGAAAAGAACCTAATATGACATCTATAATGCTGATCAATGTTTATCTATGATTGATAAATGTAATACTAAATATATGACCAGCTAAATCATTAGCAAAATAAGTGTGCAAAAATTAAACTAGTATATAAACAGTTGAAGTAGAAAAGTAGAAATATATTGCAATGTTAATCTCTGAATATAAGCAAACAATTAGTATATGCTGAAGCACCTACCAAGGGGAGAAAACGCTGAGAGAAGAAAGGAGCCACTTTTGAGATTTTAAGTATTTTCTTCTGATTTTTTGTTTAGAATTACTGCTTTGCCACCTACTTTTCAGCATTTTCCGGCTTGCTAAAGTTTATATCTGTATTTGAAAGAGTATTTAGAACAGATCTAGAGTCTGTTTACTGCATTTCCTGTGTTGCACTTAATTTAAAATAGTTTTTTTCTCTTAAAATTGCATTTTACCTGACTTTGTCCTAGCACTCAAGTGTGGGGTCATTTATTGCACTGTTGTGAATATTTTGCTACTTGTGTATCTCTGATACAACAAAAAAATCTTGCTTTTTTCCCACTTTCTGAAATTTAAGACAGTTCAGTTACAGATTTGTTGTTCTGAACTGTTTGTAAGTTTCTTGGAGTCCAGTGCTTGCTTGGGCTCAAGGGAAGTCCCTATGTTCACCAGTGGCAGTGGTTTACACTGAGCAGCCTGTCTGTCCCTGTAGGAGTGGTTACTGCCTAGAAGCTGTAGTTTTATTGGCCATTTTGGGTCAATTCTAAACTCCTTAATCTCGCTCTCTTAAAACCCTGCTGTGACGTGGTTTTGGCATCTTTCCAGGCTTGTTAGTTGTTGCTGAAGCACCTACCAAGGGAGAAAATGCTGAGAGAAGAAAGGAGCCACTTTTGAGATTTTAAGTATTTTCTTCTGATTTTTTGTTTAGAATTATTGCATTGCCGCCTACTTTTTTGGCGTTTTCCGGCTTGCTAAAGTTTATATCTGTATTAGAAACCGCATTTAGAACAGATCTAGGGCCTGTTCACTGCATTTCCTGTGTTGCACTTAATTTAAATTTTTTTTTTCTCTTAAAAATGCATTTTAACTGACTTTGGCCTAGCACTCAAGTGTGGGGTCATTTATTGCACTGCTGTCAATATTTTGCTACTTGTGTATCTCTGCTACCTTTAAACTAAAACAAAAAAAAGAAAAAACAAAAAACTTGCTTTTTCCCACTTTCTGAAATTTAAGAAAGTTCAGTTACATATTTGCTGTTCTGAACTGTTTGTAAGTTTCTTGGAGGCCAGTGCTTGCTTGGGCTAAAGGGAAGTCTCTGTGTTCACCAGTGGCAGTGGTTAACACTGAACAGCCTGCTTGTCCCTGTAGGAGTGGTTACTGCCTATAAGCTGTAGTTTTATTGGCCATTTTGGGTCAATTCTAAACTCCTTGATCTCTCTCTCTTAAAACCCTGCAACTCTCTTTTTGCACGGTCTTGCGCACAGAGCAGCATTGGGCAGCGCCGCTTAAACAGGTATTCCTGGCTCCACAAAGTCTGCTCTTCACTTTTTCCCTTAGAACTGCTCTAAATCTCTAATTCAGCACTCTATTTTCATTCTAAAGCCCTGCACTTGCTCGTATAAGTAATCTCATAGGTAAACACAAACTAAAGCACTACATCCTCTTATACTCCTTCTAAGCACTTGCTCCCTATTGATTCTTTCTGATCAGTCAATAGGTAGTTCCCTATTTTATTCAGGCATGTCCAAAGGTCAGTTTTGAGTTTACTCTCCAGTCCAGCTGGTGAATCTGGGAATCTTGAGGCAATGTTACAACTGCCTTATGTATACAGACCATCCTCTCCTCCTCCCAACAAGCTCAAATATATGTGAGAGATGCAACTATATAGCCAAACTGGAGGCTGAGCTCACTCAACCCAGTACTGGCACAGCCTGTCAGGAGGAAAAGGTAACCACACACACCCCAAATCCAGTCTCACATAGACCTATCGCATCAGCAAACCAAACACATAAACACACAAAAACATACTCAGAGGCTCTAAATAAAAATCTGCCTAAGCAGCGGAGACCTCCAAAGCAGACATCCAAGCAACACCTACCACGAAACAATATCCACGTAGCACATAGCTCACAAAGTCAGTGTGCCACACAGCCACAGCCCTTAAGGCTAAACAACACACTTAATACACTTGTAATAGGTGACTCTATTGTCAGACACATTGACGTCCCACTCACCAGGCTGAACAAGGAGAAGGTCACTGTAAGCTGCCTGCTGGGTACCAGGATCCACCACATAACACAAGCACTCAGGTCACTCCACAGCAAGTACAAATATGACTCCGTCATTATCCATGCTGGTGTGAATGACTTGAAACGTACCTCCCTGGACTACATGAAAAAAGACGTACAGGAGCTCTTTGATCATGTAGCCCAGGCCAGTATGACCCTGACGTTGAGTAGCATCTTACCCTCACCAAGAATGATGCCACAGTATAAAGACAAAATGATCAATTTTAACAATTGGCTAAAGGATTGGTGTCATTCAAAGGGGATCCAGTGTCTGTCAGCCTGGGATGACATGCTCGACAAGCCACGTTGCTTCGCTAGGGACGGCTTGCACCTTTCACCCCTGGGTTTTCGAATACTGGCAAAGGCTCTTGCCTCCCCCATAGTGCCTTTTTTAGGCAAGGCTCAAAAGACAAGCCCACCTCCATAGACAACACAAAGAAAAAAAAACTAAGGGTAATGCTGCTCAACGCCAGAAGTCTAAACCTCAAGATGTACGCACTCGAGACTCTCCTCAGTATGGAGAATATCGATATCTGTGCAGTAACAGAAACCTGGTTCAAGGCTCCCAAGAGCACCCAGGCACTAACAGGTTATACTTCATACCATGCTTTCCGGCCCCAAAACTCGGACCGAACCACAAAAGGAGGGGGAGTATCCATATTTATCAAAGATACCCACACCTCCAGGTTAGTGGCACTGCACAAAGCATCAGAGACCATCCATGTGCAACTGACAGTGGGCATACTGCCTTTCAGTTTGTAGCCTGCTACAGACCACCTTCCCAAACACAGGAACCTCACTCGGCTTTCCTGATAACACTGGAGAATATGAAGGTCTCTCCAAACACTATTATATTGGGTGACTTCAACTACCCAAACATCGATTGGGAAAACTACTCAAACACCCTCGCCCAATGGTTCCTAGAGTTTATAAACTCAAATGCTATGGAACAACTGGTCACCACTCCCACAAGAGTGGAAAACATATTGGATCTGGTCATCACCAACATGGGGTCTCTATGTTCCACACCAGAGGTATACCCCTCATTGGTAAGATCAGACCATAAACAAATCTCACTGGACATCCATATTCCATCCCCACCCCTAGACAAGGAAACCCCGGTGAAGAACTTCTCAAAAGCAAACTTCACACTTCTCAAAACTGAGGTGGAATCCTTCAAAGCCCCCAGGCCAGTGGAAAATATGGCCCAAAATGCAGAATCCTTTACAAAAGCATTCTATGGACACCTATAGGAATGCATGGAGCATGCCATCCCAAATAAAACCAAGACTCACTCCTTCAAAGGCAGGAGACCTGTCTGGTGGACCCCGGCCATAATTAAGCTATACAACAGAAGGAGAAAGCTACTACATGACAGAGCAAAATCCCAAAAAGGGAAGGCATCACTGATCGGTACTAGCAAGAAACTACGATCCCTCATAAAATCATCTAAGGCCAGCTTCGAAAGAAAAATTGAACAAGACACTAAAGATAATCACAAGGCCTTTTTTAATTATGTCAGAAACCTGGGAGGCAACTCCCAGATATGCTCTGAGTTAGTGCAAAATGACAAAAAATACACTGAACCCACAGACATTGCCAACATCTTGGCAGAAAGGTTCAGTGCAAACCCCCCCCCCCCCAAAAGAGCAAATGTCTATCCCAACAGAGTGTAGCCTTCCTGAGATCACAGATGCACAGGTGAGAGCTGCCCTCTCCAAAGCAAAAAACACAGCATCAGTGGGACCAGACGGTGTCCCGGGCTGCGTCTTACACGAGCTCCAAGAAGAACTAAACCCTCATATAAAGTCACTGTTCAATCTCAGCCTTACTACAGGATATGTACCCAAGGAATGGCATACAGCAACAGTGGTCCCACTCCATAAAGGTGGTGCCACAACAGACCCTGGAAACTATCGCCCTATAAGCCTGACTAGCCTGGTCTGCAAAGCTATGGAGTGTATCCTCATGGAAATCATAAAGAAAGACATTGCGAACCTCCAAACACTGGATCCTACCCAATTCAGCTTCATTAAGGGCAGATCCTGCCTCTTGAACCTGGTCGACTTCTTTGAAACAGTTACCAAAGCCATAGATGAAGGGAAGGTAGTCCACACAGCCTACCTGGACCTCGCAAAAGCCTTCGACACAATACCCCACTTGGGCATCATAAATAAGCTCACCAGATTAAATATCAACCCCTATGTCACAAGATGGGTTGCAAACTGGCTCAGGGATAGAACCTGCATGGTCAGAATAGCAGGTGCCATGTCAGACTCTAAACCAGTTACAAGTGGTGTCCTACAAGGCTCAGTCATGGGACCTCTCTTGTTCGGTATATATTTCTCTGAGGTACAGGCTAACACGGGTGGACTATGGCTGACCAAGTTCGCAGATGACTGCAAACTGGGTGCTGTAATTGACTCTCCAGCTGACACAAGCATCCTCCAAAAGGGTCTCACAGAGATGGATAACTGGTGCCAGAGCCATGGCCTAAAGCTAAATGCCAAAAAGTGCATAGTCATCCCCTTTGGGAAAAACAAAGTGCCCACAAATTACCACATAGGTGGTAATCCATTAAGTACAGAAGAATTAATTAGGGACTTGGGGACCCAAGTAGATAGCAATCTCTCCTTTGACAATCACGTTGCCATAGTGGTTAGAAAGACCTTCTATATAGCCCACCTTATCACGAAAGGGTTCACATCTAGATCAAGAGAGGTCATTGTGCCCCTCTACTCATCACTTATCAGGCCCATAATTGAGTACAATGCCCCATTTGGGATGTACCTTACCCGACACCTTCAGCAACTGGAAAGACCCCAAAAGTATCTCACCAAGAGGATCAAGGGGCTCAAACAGATGCTCTATGCAGTTCGGCTAAAGAAACTCCAGCTTTACTTAGTTGCGTACCGCCTACTCAGAGGCGATCTGTGTCTGACGTATAAAGCCATGTCCAACCCAGAATTAATGGACATGCTTCACCTCAGGAAATCCAAATCCCTTAGAGCTACATGCTCCAGGGACTTGAACCTCAGCACAGAAATAAATAGGACATGCTGGAGGGACAGATTCATACCCAGAGGCTCCCCTCACTCTGGAACAAAATCCTAATCCATGTTAGGCAGAGCCCCTCACTGACCCTCTTCAAGAGAAATCTTGACAAGTGGATGGGAGATCGTAAGTTTACTCTTGGGATCTCTTCTGTGTCCCTGCTTGACAGAGGTACAGTAAACTAATCTTAAAAGGGCTACCTTCTGTGACCTACTATACAGCGGCACAGTCAACTAATCTAAAAGGGTGGCAAAAGCCAAACACACTCTGGCTAGGCTTATAAATGCCTTAGGACAGATAGCCTAGTACCAACCTATGAACCTATGAACCTAAGTATACACATACGACTACTCAGTTTTTGTTTTGTACTTTCTGTAAATATTTATTTAAGTGAAATGGTCCATACAAATATACATTTGCCTAGAAATGGTGAATGAAATTGTTAGGATTTGTTGGGGGTTTTATTTCCAGTACTTCAAATGTGTTAGAAATTAAACCTGACGATGGAGATAATATTATTATTGTTGTTATTATTATTATTATTATTACTGTTAATACCAGCGTCAGAGAAATGACTGCTAAAAAGGTTACCCTCAGTACTGTGACTGGATGATAGATTGTAATTTATTTATTTGCTGTCAGATCATGATGTACTCAAATTTCATTATCATGGCTCTGTATTCAAAATTTGAATTGAAAGATATATGGCTAATTATGTCCACTGTCATAGAATACCCTTCTGACAGCATATTGTCTAAAGCTGAGCAAAACCCAAACATAATGCCATTTCTCACAAAAATCCATGACATTTAAACAGTCCACTAACCATTTCTAAACAGTTGAGAGACATGACCCAGAATATGCTTCCCTGAGTAGTATCATCTCCAAGTGGAGGTCAATTCAAATACCTGTCAGGCCTATCCTATACACATATTGCCATAAGCAGCTGCGGTCACCAGACAGCATTCATTCTGCCTCTATGATGAAACCTGATCTCCTCATCACAAACCTGGCAATAAGTCATAAACTCCTTCCTGACTTGACCTTCTACATTACTAGATTATGAGTCAAAATGAAGCCAGCTACAAAATGAAAATTATTAACAAAGTTCAACCTTTGGGGCTCAGACCTGCAATGCTACTTACTTCTAATGCATCAAGTCTCACTCATAGAATTTTTAGTAGCATTGGTTTGTGGGACACACTAAGTACTGCTAGAAGAGAAAATGATACAAGACTAGGCTCTGTTATATGGTCTTCTCAACATGCAGGGCACTGAGGCTCAGTAAAATCTTAGGTAGTCACAGAACATATTTGATAAAGCTATTTTTCAGAAGATTTCCAAAGTAAAAACAGTGAGCTTAAAAGATCTTTGCACAGATGCTTTTAGAAGCATTAAATCTTGTAAAAGGTATCAAAGCCTATATGAATGCAGCACGAGAATGAGTTTTAACAGAAACTCTTATACATTAGTTTTTGGATCTAAAATATAATATTTTCATCGCTTAATGCCACATATAGAGTGTGTTTTCGAATATAATTTTCTGATATTGTTCGCATGCTTTTAACTTCAGTACAGAAGAACACTGAGGTGAAACAGATTCATTACCCTGCACATGTTGCATTTTCAACAATCCAGCATGGTTGACTGGAGGTGTATAATGCAACAATATTGCATTGCTATCCATTCAAGCATGCCAGACCTGTGCTATGTGATGTCAAAGTGTAGTTATTCTAGATGACAGAGTAGAAATGGAGAAGTCAAGAATGAAGCATGTATCCTGAAATCATGTAAGCCCCTCAGTATAATACTTCTGATGTTTATATGACTTGTAGGTTATTGATCAAAAGCTGCTGCAACATTTATAATGTCTTTATTTGTTTTACTTTATTCGTTGTATTAAAGAGTGAATTATTTGATTAATAGACCTGGATTGTGTAATATTATCTAAACATGTTGCAGTTTAGTAATATGTTTTTGTGGTACCATCTTTATGGCCCCCACAAAATGCAAAAGGGTTGACATTTGTCAAGTCCTATAATATGCATTATTTGGAGTGATGATCAGAACCCTCTAATCTTCAGCATCCATTATACAGTCCTTGTTGCATAATATTCTGTTACAGTCTTCTCTACAAGGATTTCTCTGTTTAGTTAGAAAACTGTTACTCTGGCAGTTTGTACAGAGGACTAAAGCTCTCACTTGTTAATAAGATGCTACTTGTGGCAGAGGTGCAGTTTAAATCATTCCACCTTTAAGTAGCTAGTGTGTGACACTGAGCAAATAATTTAACCAGACAGAGCTTTATAGCAATTGGGAATTCAGGCTAGGCACCTTAACTATCTAAAACACAAAAAACGCACAAAACAAACTTAGTAAAAGTCGAAAGAACCAAAGCAAAAAGGCTCCTTGTAGAACTGTAAATCACAACCACCGGATTAAAATAAGATACATTATCTCTTTCGTCCACTTAATTTTCTATGAACTTCATCAGATAAAGCACATTTAAAAAAACATTTTAAATACTCATTAACCGCCAATCAAACAACCTCTTCCTGTTGACATCATGCACCCCCCCCCCTTTTTTATCTTCTCTTTATATCTTTAAATGCATTGTTCATTCCATTAAGCCAGTGACCTATCAATAAAAATTAAAAAATCCAAAAACAAACTAAAAAACAAATTCAGGACAGCATGCTGTAAAATCCAAACCAATTTAATGTAAGCGCTTTCGTACAAGCCCAATGCCTGCACTTCTTCAGACAAAATTAGACCCAAGATTCAATGCATGTATACAATCATTAATTAAACCATTATCCTATTAAGGAATATTAAATATTTAAAGAACCATAACATTATTACAAAAACATTGTAAATCAAATTACAACTACTATCAAAAACTAATTTTCCTTAAAACCACTTTATAAAAGTAGTATGTATTGGTCTTAATTTGCCATATTAGCTCTTTTTCTTCCAATTTTAACTGCCAAGGCCCTCCTCTGATGTCTTTACTCAGACAATCAACAATAGTATACTTGAATTTATGGAGGTGGAAGAAAAAGAGCTAATATGGCAAATTAAGACCAATGCATACACACTTCCAGGTCTTAATAAATATAGCTCTATTAAATGCATTCTTAAACTGAAAGCCTTGGATAGGTGAAGATGCTTCAAAGCATGGTATATAGTATTTAAATAGTGTTGAACTAGAATTGATTTCCAAATGGCTGGGCTTACATGTACTTTTTTATAAAAAAGTATATATTTTTTTAGTATTATAAATATTAATAATGTTATAATATATTTAACACATACTACTTTTATAAAGTGATTTTAAGGAAAATTAGTTTTTGTTAGTAGTTGTAATTTGATTTACAAGGTTTTTGTAATAATGTTATGGTTCTTTAAATATTTAATATTCCTTAATAGGATAATGGTATAATTAATGATTGTATATAAGCATTGAATCTTGGGTCTAATTTTGTCTGAAGAAGTTCAAGCATTGGGCTTGTCAATACTTTAAAAACATATTGTGTAAAAATCATTCCTAAAAAATAACTTATTTAAAATATTCATACTGGAAAAACCACACTAAATATGTTTAAAATGGTTTCACTTCATAAACGCAAATTGCTACAATATTGAATTTCAGCAATTCGTGTCCATGAAGCCGAAACCTCTAAATAATGAAAGTGCATAATCACGAATAGGATTATGTCGAATTTGTGCTTATGCATTTTTGTTATCATACGGAAGTGTTCGGCTGGGATGGTGTCTGCATTTTAAGGTGAGTGAGTGTGCGGTGTGTGTGAGTGTTTTTGTAACTTGTATGAGTAGGTCAGGGTAGGGAGGTAGAGGTATGAGTGTGTGTGTTGGCTGTGTTTGATTTTTTTTTTTTTACTGTTTTTGCGATCTTGGAGTTAGTATATATAAGTAGAGGGGTGTGGGGGCTGCAGGGGGGCTTCCCCCCCTGCATATCTGTAGTGTAGGTATGCGTCTGTGTGGTGTTGTATTGTTTTTCAGTGTTTTGTGGTGTGAGTGTTATGGTTTGTGTGTTGTGTGCTGTATGGTGTGTGTTCGATGTTGTGATTTCGTGGTTGTGAAGTATCAGTGTTTAATGGTTTTGACTTTATACTGTTGAAATGCTGAAATTCGATATTTCAGCATTTTGGCAATATGAAGTGAAACTGTTTAAAATATGTTTAAAATATTACTAGTAGAATGATAAATTATTGGGAAACATAACCTGCAAAAAGGAAAGAAAGAATTTATTACATTTCCCTAATACAGTTTTATATTTTTTCATTTTTTTTTTTCATTTTTTACTGTAACCCCCTTATTTTTGTTCTTTATCTGATTTAATCTTCAAAACACAATGAATGTAGCAATAATCATTTAATCCAGGACATCTGTAAGCATATAATTTTAACTGCCACATAACGTCCTTCTTCTCCAGATAAAGATTCCAAGGGTCACACCGTAACCTAGTCTTAACATTATCAGTCACCATATATCTAAAGGTGTGGTCAAGGAATTGAATTACATGCTTCCCTAGGGCATTGGTCTCTATTCCCGTGCTAATAGCTAAGTATACGACTCCCTTAATATTGCAATCAAACTTTTGTAGTACCTTATAATCTTCTTCTCCAACCCTGAATTTAGTTCCTACAGTATATTAATCTTACTACAAAAGGGGCACCTTCCACATTTAGACATTTGAGACATATAATTCCTTTCTTTTATATTTACATTTTCCAAAATTGCTTTAAAATTCAAACCACTGCAAAAACTACTTAATTATCTCCAAGGCTATAGGGTTAGTAACTATAAACGTGTCTTCTGTGTTTACAAGCTCTTCCATACTGCATAGCTAAGCTGCTTCGGGAAATGTTATAGGAATATCACCAACACACTTTTTAATACAGCATAGGCAATTTATTCTTCAAGGGCAGCAGTTCAGTTCAATAAACATTTTTATTCCACCACTAATCCAATCAACACATAACACACACAAACTTTACTGTAAGCTGCCACTGCAGTTATTTACATATTCCTATTTTTTTTCTAAAAGTGATCACTCCATAGTAGACAACTATTTATTACATTTATTTGCATTACTACATTGTATATCAGTCCCTGGACACTTTACTAGGAATTTTATCATGCTACTTTTTTCATTTTTTACTTTTTATTTGAAGGTAAATGCATTTAGTAAGTTGTTTATTTATTCTTTGGGTGAATGAATTTGCTACAGTGTTACTTTATGTGTTCAAATTTGCTACAGACAGAAAACATGTTTATCCACTATAAGATACTTTTTTGTAGGTAGTATTATACAGTTCTCTGCTCTCATATTCTGTTTGTGTACTGCATAACTTAGCAATATTACAGTGCATTATCTATTGAATTACTTTACTTCTAACCCTGTTGTTTTGTCATCCCCTTAACTCCACTCTTTTTTTACCCTTTTTTTTCCAGTTTTCTAAAGCCCTCTTCAATGTCTTTCTCCCACCCGAGGTTGCAGCTAAGAGACCATCTCTCAGTCTCAGAAACTTGCCAAAAATCCAAAGAGATACACTGTAATCAGCACTTGAAAGGACTTAACATTATACAATTTTACTGAAAACAAGACCTTGTTTTCAGCAAAATTGTATAATGTTAAGTCCATTAGAGTCCTGGGGATTAGTGTATTTCTTTGGATTTTTGGCTTGTTTCTGTTTGACACTGAGGTTGCTTTGTGACTGCTTCGTAATCTCAGAAACTTACAGAGCACAAAACAAATACAGTGAATAATATAAAGTGTAGATGTTTTATTTTACCCAATCTATACTAGTAATATTTCTATAACCAGTACTGGGCATGTACAGCACTGGAACGGCAGCTGTCACAGTGATATATTTGTTTCCGCTCCCTATAACTACTTGAGCTTCCCAATTTCTTAGTCCAATAACTTTTGTTTCTGTTTGCTTAATTCCACAAAAGTGATAGTTATAGGCAGTGCTTAAGCTGCATACTGCCAAACTGTATTTCACTATCTTAGGTATAATCAGCTAACTGGACTATTTTAGACATAGCCTCCACTGCAGACAATAGCTATGGTGGCTTGTTTTTACCTGCTTGCAGATTGCTGGTGCTATGTCCAAGGTGGGTTGTGTCCTCCCTTTTCTTAGATCTATCAAAAGCATTTGATACCATCTTCCACTCTATCCTTCTCTCTCTTAGCTCTCAAACATAGGCCTCTCTCCCTAGTCACTTAATTGGTTCAAAAGACATTTCTCCATTTCTCCAACAGAGGGCATGCAGTTAAATGGCAAAATTGTATTTTCTCCTACCTTCACAACCCTACAGTCATTTATTTATTTATTTTTATTTTATTTGCAGTTTGATTACCAGGGAAGTCCACTGGGCCGAATTGACCCATTTTCAGTGGAGGCCCGGGGAGAAAAGATCCAAGATGCATTATACAATTTAGATGCAACTGATAGTTAATATTAAAGATAATATTATGTAGAATAGTTGCTCATAAATGTATTTAATATCATACATAGTTAACAAATTAATTAAGCTTGAAGGTAGGGATCATACAGTTTCATTTGAGGAAAACAGATGTGTTAGGTGTGGAAACAGTTTACATATAAACCTTTTAAGAAAATGTAAATATGCTTTACATACACACACATCAACAATGGAATGCTATTTACAATATTTACAAGGTTGGGCTATGTGAGGGTAGCTGTAGGAGTTGCTGAGAGCTTAGAGAGAAGCTATAGAAATTGTTGAGAGCTTAGATAGGCTCATCGGAAGATAACTATGAGAGTTGTAGAGCTTGGGAACCAGAGAGAGAGAACCCCCTTTGATTAGGTTGGGTGAAGGCAGGTACATTTCCATTTAGTGGACAGGTGTGTGAATAGTTGGGTTTTGAAGTTTTCTGAGTATGGTATGGTTCTTAGTGTGGAGGGAAGGGAATTCCATTTTTTGCCTAGTGAGAAAGATAGGAGAAATTGACCAGCAGGACGTTTATGTTTATAAATAGTAATTAATTTCTGATTTTCAGATCTGAGAGCTCTGTTGGGTGTATAAGGGGGAAGGATGTTAGAGCAGGACATTTTGCTGGGTGAAATATGAGTCTATATGCAGTAGTGAGTTGGAGATAGTCTAGGTAGTTTGGGAGTTCAAGCTAATTCAGGGATTGTAGGGTAAGGCAGTGATGGGTGGTATTTTGAGATTTAGAGGCAAATTTAGAGATTTTGTTGTATCAGTTTTCTAGTTTAGAGGTGATAGAGGAGGACAGGTTGGTTAGGAGAGGGGCTCCGTATAATAAGGAAGGAAGGAAGAAGATAAGTCGAGGCCAGAGTTTGCCTGGTAGAGTTGGAGAGAAAGTGATTATTCCTATACAGCATACCTAGCTTTTGGTGGGTTTTCTTAATATTTTGTTGAATATGAATATCAAACTTGAGGTGTTCATCTACAGTAATGCCAAGCAGTTTGGCAGAGGAAACCACTTCTATAGGTGAGTTGGTTTGACTATAGACTTTGAAGTTGTTTTTATCATAGGAGAGGGTCTTTGTGGGAGGGAACAGTAGAATCTTTGATTTATTTGCATTGAGAGAGAGGTGGTTTTGATGCATCTAGTTTTCAGTTGTTGAGAAGGCAGTTTGGGTTTTAGTCAGCAATTCAGAGAGGTTTGAGGCAGAGCAGACTAAAGGTGAATCGTCTGTGTATTGAATGATTTTAGCATCAGGAATAGCAGTGTGAAAGTTATTGATGAAGATGTTAAAAAGCGTTGACCCAAGGATGGATCCCTGTGGTACGCCAGTTGGGGTAGGTTGGAAGGAAGAGATGGAGTTCTTCCATTTGACTGTCTGTGATCTGTCTGATAGCTGGAGAACCAGGATAAAGCATTATGTGAGAGATTAAGGTTTGAGAGATGACAGAGAAGGTGCTTGTGGGAAACAGTATCAAAGGCTTTAGACAGATGAGTAAAACTGTAGAAACTAAGTGTCCTGAATCTCAAGCTTGATTGATAGTTTCTAGGAAAGAGTAGAGCAGTTATTGTGCTATGGCCTGGATGGAAGCCATGCTGGGTAGGAGTGAGAAGATTGTTTTGGGTCAGGAAAGGCATAAGTTGGAGGTGGATGCATTTTTCTAGGATTTTGGTGATTGGTGAGAGCAAAGCAATGAGGCGAAAGTTTGAGATGCTGGTATTTTTGCCTCAGTTATGAAAAGGAAGAATATAAGCTGAGTGCCACAGTTTGGGGACGCATTATTCTTTTATGGATCAGTTAATAATGATGCTGATAGGGAGAGCAATCCCATCAGCAGCACATTTTAGGAAGGAAAAGGGAATATAGTCGGGAGCGTTAGACCAAGGTTTAAGTTTGGACAAAAATTTTTTTATAAAGTTAGTGGAGATGGGTTTGAGTTCAAACAGATGAGGTGAGTTAGAAGGGGAGAGTGTAGAGCAGTTGGGTTATTATTGGGAAATGTCTTGGTGAGGGAAGTAATAGTTTCTATGAAAAATAAGTTAAATTCAGAGCCTAGTTCGAGGTCAGATTTACTTGGGTCAGGACAGGGATTATTCTTGGAGCTTGGATTGAGGAGTGAGTTTATTGAGTTCCAGAATTTTTGGTGGTTTTTATTGTTATTGGACTGACGTTTGATGCAGTAGGATTTTTTGTCTTTGGTGATTAGTCGTTTTGCATGGTTGTGGAGCTGTTTGTATTGGAGCAAGGTATTGGCCAGTTTATTATTTTGGTAAAGCTTCCATAGTTTGTCTCTGTAGTACATAATCTGTTTTGTCTCTTTGGATAGCCAAGGAGCAATTTTAGTTTTTATCCCCCAAGGCTCAAATTTAGACCCTCTTCTATTTAATATTTGTATTAATAATCTCCACCTAACTATCCTGCAAGGCTCCCTAGTCCAGTACGCAGATGACTCCACCATAGTTGGCTCTGCACCCAATACAAAAATACTTCAGCAAATCACTCAGGCAGCATTTTCCACTGTGGAGACTTGGCTTCACAATAATCACCTTTCTTTAAATACCCCCCCAAAAAAACAAACTTATGATTTTCACACCCAAGAGACAATCCACTATAAAAGCTGACCTCAACATATTCTCTTTCAATTCCACAAAAATAGAAATTGTAACCCACACTAAATTATTAGGAGTAATAATTGATGAAAACCTCAAATTTGATTTGGATATTCAAAACAATATATGTAAGATCCATAAAAAGATAGGGTTGCTCTATAGACACAGTAAGTTCCTCTCCTTCCATGCTAAACAAGTACTAGCACTATCGTACCTATTACCCTCTCTAACCTAGGGCACATCTTTATTAATCAATTTACAGTTCTCCTTACAATCAAAATTAAAACTTGTTATAATAAGATAGCTAAATTCACTACAAACAGTCATCATTCTACCCACCACTGTATTGCACTAAAAAAGTTACAGTGGATTGAATTCCCCCAATACTTACTTCTCCTCCAGCTTACAACTGCTCATAAACTTATTTATAAACCACAAGACTACCTTGCGCTTAACTCTCTACTCACTCTTTATAATCCTGCTAGGCCCCTTCAATCAGGGCAACACCTTCTTCAAGTTCATAAACCTAAATGCAGGACAGTTACTATACTCATGGATCATCGACAAAAAATGGAATACTCTACCTACATATATCCAGTTACAACATAACCCCTGTAACTTTAAGACTGCTCTGCAAAATCATCTTCTCGCCACTTGGATTTGTAACTCCTTCCTCTGCTATTACTTAATATACCTACTATACCTAAACTGTCCATCTCTAGCCCCTGAAAAAATATTTCTTATCTTGCTGAACCCTATGGAACTCTATCTACTTAATATCTCCTCTCACTCATTCGCTTCCCCCCTCCTCAGACTGCATTCTACTACTACCTTTAGATAATTTCCTCACTATAAGCTACACCTGAACTGTAGAATTACTCTGGAGCTCACAATTTGTACATTACTTAACCACAATCTCTGGCATGCATTTGTTAAATGATCTGATAGCCAGTACTTTGACTCTGATTAATTCTGTTGATATTATAATATCAGCTTTATCTACATTGTATAATTTTCTTGCAATTTTGTTTTATGGTATGTTATTTTTATTACTTTATCTT
Organism: Protopterus annectens; assembly: GCF_019279795.1. Classification (NCBI taxonomy): domain Eukaryota; kingdom Metazoa; phylum Chordata; order Ceratodontiformes; family Protopteridae; genus Protopterus; species Protopterus annectens. Next base: position 275,093,474 of record NC_056730.1, on the reverse strand, counting down.
ATTGTATAATTTACATTCTCTGTATTTGTACAATGTTTTTCTCTGTCAATTAGATTTGGAGCGTTTCTTCCCGGGCCACCATCAAAAATGGGTTTTCACTGGCCCAGTGGACATTCCCAATAAACAAATGCCAATAAAATAAATAAAGAAAGAAAGAAAGAAGCTGTTTATCTTCTGATTGCATAATCAAAATGTGGGAATACTGGACTCAGACTCTGGAAGTACCTGGCAGTTGCTCAAAATGCAGGAAATATAAACTTAAGTTTATTATGCTTATCAGATATAGTTTCATTGACGAAGCTAAACTAAAATGTATATATTTTAAGAAAAGGATGCCCACCTTATATAAACAGAGCATAATTACTGTAAAAAGAAGTGGACAGAAAAATACATTTGCAAATGATCTTTAAGAGTGTCATAGTGGTGTTCTTCACAGGGGAGGGGAGAGGAGAATAAAAGAACAAATTCTACTGGATATCTGCAAGAATCTTTGAAGAATAGGTTGTTGCAAAATATTTTTAACTACTATGACTTTTCATTCCCGTAGTAAGTCAGAGATTTTATGACAGCAATAGTGGGTAGAATAAATTTCCACAATGTGATAATTAATATTTTCACAAAAGAATGTTAAAAAATGGTTACACTAAACGTGTGAATGCAAATGTTGTTTTAAACTGTCAGAATAAAAACCTGGTTTCATGAGTTCAAATACTGCACAACAAATTTTGTAGTTTTCACCAGTTCTACTTCTGGTCTTTCACCATGTCCATAGATGTCCAACATGCTATTCTCATATGCAAAGCAAAATGGACATGTAAGAAAAAAACACATATTGCTGTATAGGTTTACTACAGCTACTTGGATGCTGGTGGCCTATTACACACTTGCTCATTGCCACTGGATCAAAAGAACAAGTGCTCAATCTCCCACTAGCCCAACTTCCTCTTTTCTGTATAGCTCTCTCAACTCTTTAACCTATAAGCTGTATGACTTACCCAAACTTTGACTGTAATCCTAAAACTCCCATCCAGTTCCTAACCTGAATCCCCTTTCCCTTATCCTAAAATTCTCCTCCCAATCCCTTCCTATGGCTGCTGCACTTACCTTGTTTCTATATTCGAAAAAACAAGAAAAAACCCCAAGAGAAATTTTATGAACACAGATATGATATCAGAAAAAAAGAAATTGACAAATGGATTAGCTAATCATATCCACAAAAATCCTACACATGATTTTAAATTTTGTATTGTTGAACAAATTCATTCAGAAGATAGTAATGGCCCATGGAAACTTCATCTTGAACGCCTTGAATTATATTGGCAGCTTAAGTTAAATTCTAATAACTGGCCTGGTTTAAATAGACAACTTTCAATAAATTGTGTTGAGGTTAAACGCATTGGAAAGATAGCTAAGACTAAAATGGTAAAATAACTAGGTGGACATTTAATTTTAACTTCATCCCCTTATGTAAAAATGCTTATATATTGTTGGAATACTTGTATCATTCAATAAAGTGACTATATATATATGTATATATATATATATATATATATATATATATATATATATATATATTTATATTTATATATATTTTTTTTTTTTACTTTAACATATTTATACACTTTCAACCTATTTTTACTTCACAGTTTACTGAATTGTTAACTTAAAGTGCTTTTTTATATAATAACTTCTTAAATTATTGCAATTTTTATACATAATTAATTTATAATTTTAACATCTTTTATTTTAATACAAAGTTGACTACTTGTTCAACTTGGTTTTATGCTTAGTACTTGCTTTTTATTTGTTTGTTTTGTTTTATACTTTAGTGCTTGTTGCTTCATCGTTTATTCTGTAAGTTACCATTAAAAAAAAGCTGGCTTTGGAGTTCATGCTGGGGGATTAGCTAGCACGACTCTTTTCAGTAACTGTGATTGGTTTTAGGTTTAAATAAAGGTACCAGGAAATGTTTGTATGTTTATCTGATGATGTTTCCTATTGGGAAACTAAAGTGCTTATGTGTATTTGTTATATATCCATTTTATTTAATAAACAATTAAACCTTGTCTGGAGGAGTTTGCATGTAGTCAATTCCACTGCAAGTTCTGAGGTGACTTGTACTTTATGTTTGTACACCAGTTACCACCCATGTTAATTAGAAAGAAATAGTACAACATGGGCTATGGTCAAAGGTGCAAGATTAGGTATCAACTCACCTGTTATGAGTCTATACATATAAAAAAGTAAAAGCATAAACAAAGATTGACATAAGTGGGTATTACAGCATTATGCATGTATTATATGACATCAGAATATAAAATGATTACCTCTGGAATCTGCACATTATAACATTATACCATTTGCCAAATGCGTTCACCAGAAAAGAGTATTGTTTGTTGACGACATATAAAATTACAAGATTTGCTTCAATAGCCACAATACCGTACAGAACATTTAGTTTGTGTTCTGAACTGTTTTTTTTTGGTTTTTTTTTGGTTCCATAAACTACCGGACCACCAAGCCCCAATCCTCTGCATATGGGTGGCCCCTTTGTTCCCTGATGGGCAACCACTGGCACATTTACTCCCAGAGCCCACTGAAAGCTCAGCAGCCCATTTATTCCATGAGTCAAGCTAGAGTCTATCAATATTTCATTATGTTTAAGGGTGAATGTTGGGCATGAAAGTAGGCCATCACTGTGACTAGTGTGGCCTATCTTCCCCATCCATTCTTATGACAACTAGTAGTCATGCTAGTCTGCACCTTCAATGGTGTATGCCTCCAGGCACTAGCTTGTCTCCCATGTGTGGACCATTTAGCAACTAATTCCCTTAGAAAACCATCTTGACATACCCAGGTTAGCTTGTTGGGGACAGATGTGCAACACATGTAGCCACCATCCTTCTCCCAGTGTAAGCAAGCTGGCACCTGCTGCTCATTCCCATCCTACAAACCTGATCCTTCTAGTGGCCACTCAGCTTACTGAAGAGAGTGCCAGATTGTTAAATAAAGTCACAATGGCCATGCTGCTAACTGACGTCAGAGTGCCCACACTGCTAGCTGATGTCACAGTGCTCAACCTGCTAACTGAAGTCAGAGTGCCCACACTGCTAACTGAAGGCACAGTGCCAAACTGCTAACTAAAGTCACAGTGCCCACAATGCTAAATGAAGTCACAGTGCCCAAGCTGCTAACTGAACTCACAGTGCCCACACTGCTAACTGAAGTCTCAGTGCACACATAACTAACTGAAGTCTCAGTGGCCACACTGCAAACTGAAGTCACAGTGCCTGCATTGCTAACTGAAGTCACAGTCCCCGAGCTGCTAACTGAATACACTGGGCCACACTGCTAATTGAAGTCACAGTACAGTACAGTTTTGTACCTACCATAAATGTAGATGTTCGAGTGTATATACTGCTGCAGTCATCACACTTGGGGTTATCCTGTCATCAGGCGGTCCCGCAGTCGGCCGAATCCCAAAGCCTTGGTCCAGCGTCGGTTGTCGTCGCTTCTTCCCTGACGTCAGTGTGACAGGGGTATAAAAGAGGCAGCCGATGCCATTTTCTTCAGTTTTTCTTGCCCCAGATGTCAGGTGCCCCCAACTAGGAAGGCAAAACAAAAAGCTATGCAAAAATTCCTTAGTAGATAACCAATAGTACTAACTATTAGCAAATACACCATATAGACATGCATCCAATTGATTGATGATCATGGAGCTATAACTAACAACCTGGTATGTAGAGGGGATGGTGGGAGGGTAACCTGGACTGCAGCAGTATATACACTCGAACATCTACATTTATGGTAGGTACAAAACTGTACTATGTTCATCATGTTATACTGCTGCAGTCATCACACTTGGGTTGAATCCCAAAGCTATGGATGGGTGGCTGGTACTAAACTGGGTTAGGCGAAGCTAGGATGCCCTTTTGAGTATAAAGGAAGGTGGTAGTGCTTGGTAAAGGTGTGCACTCAACTCCAAGTAGCTGCCTCCAGAATGTCCTTGGTTGGAACCCCCCTGAGAGAGGCTGCTGAGGTTGCTGTAGCCCTGGTAGAATGGGACCTAATGTTAACAGGCACTGCTTTCCCATGGTGCGAGTAGCAAAAGCGGATACAATGTGCTATCCATTTGGAGATGGTCTGTTTTGAAATGGCCTTTCCTTGTGAACCTGCAGCATAGGATACAAAGAGTTGGTCAGTTTTTCTGAAGGTCTTTGTCTTGTCTAAATAGTAACATAGCTGTCTGTGAATGTCCAAAGAGTGAAGGAGTCTTTCTCCTTTATTCTGGGGGTTTGGATAAAAGGTGGGTAAATGAATGGTCTGATTCAAAGCCACACTGGATGCTACTTTTGGCATAAAGGTAGGGTTAGTTCGTAAAGAGACCCTGTCCTGATGGAAAATGATGAAAGGTTCCACTGCCACAAGTGCCTGTAGTTCTGAGACCCTGCATGCTGAGGTAATAGCAAGCAACAAAGCGGTTTTCCAAGACAAGTATTGTAGTTCTGCTGAGAATGCTGGTTCGAAGGGAGGCAGTGTTAATTTTTCTAAAATGAAGTTCAGGTCCCAAGCTGGCGTTGGGGGCTTTCTGGGGGGTCTTATATTCTTAGCCCCTCTGAGAAACTGCCATAGTAAAGGGTGTGAGAACATTGGAGGATCCGTATTTTATTGAGCTGAAATGGCTGAAGCATGGATCTTAATGGATGAGAATGAAAGGCCTTGGTGTAGCATCTCAGTTAAGTATTGCAGTATTTGAGGAATGTTAGGTATCCAAGGATGTTGGCCTTTAGCCTGGTTCCATGCACAAAATCTTTTCCATTTGTCTGAGTAAGTTTTTCTGGTGCTGGGCCTTCTGGCCTCCATAATGACATTCTGGACGTCCTTTGAGAGAAGTATTGATTGATAATTTAAGTTATTCTCCATGCAGCTAAATTTAAAGTTCTGAGCTGGCTGTGAAGTATCAGAGAGTTTTTCTGAGTGAACAGTAGTGGGAATTGAGGCAAGATCCATGGAGGGCTGTGAGTCAAGTTCCTTAGTAATGGGTACCAGTGCTGGCGTGGCCAGTCCGGAGCAATGAGGATCATTTGTGGTCTCTCTGATCTGACTTTCAATAATACCTTGCTCAATAGATGTAGTGGTGGGAAGGCATAGACTGCCAATGCTGTCCAACTGAATGATAGGGCATCCACTTTCCAGGCTAGGGAGTGATAAGTCCTTGTGCAAAATTTCTGTAGTTGGCAATTGTTGGGGGAGGCAAATAGATCTATGTCTGGACACCCCCACCTTTGAGTTATCATTGAAAATACTTGTGGATGTAGTCTCCACTCGTGAGGATCTGCCATATTTCTGCTTAGTTCGTCTGCCAATATGTTTTCCTTTCCTGGCAGGAATTGTGCTTGCAGTTGCACTTGGTAAGTCAATGCTGCGTTCCACAAGGTCATTGCCTGCCTGCATAAAGGGTAGGAGTGTGTTCCTCCTTGTTTTTTTATGTACCACATCACTATGGTGTTGTCTGTCCTTATTAGTAGTTGTCCTGGATGCAAGAGGTCCGTGAAAGCTGTCAGTAAATTTTGCACAGCTAGCATCTCCTTTTGGTTGATGTGAAGATGCATTTGTTTTGCAGACCATTTGCCCTGTATGCACTGTCCTGCCATGTGTGCTCCCCAGGCGTAGTCTGAAGAATCTGTTGTCATAGTGTGGTTTGCTGGAGGAAAGACGAAAGGAAGACCCTTGTTTATTTGACATGCTTGAGCCCACCATAGGAACTCTTTTTGAAGGCATGGAATGAGAGTTATACTTGATTCGAGGCGGTGCCTGTGTTGAGACCATACACTTTTCAGGTACCATTGTAATTTCCTCATATGCAACTTTGCATATGGGAGTAGTTGAATGCAGGATGCCATGAACCCCAATGCCTGCAGGATTTTCCTTGCAGTGAGCTGGGTAAAAGTTGCCATCTTTTTGAAGTATTGAGTCAATTGTTGTTGTTTGTCTGGTGTGAGAAAAGCCATCTGGGCTGTTGTATTTAAGCTGGCACCCAGGAATATTATTTGTTGCGAGGGTATTAGCTTTGACTTCTTTTTGTTTACTGTGTACCCTAGGCAACTGAGCAGCTGTATTACAAATGCCAGATGCTGTAAGTGGTTGTCCTTGCTGTCCACTTGGATCAGGCAGTCGTCCAAATATGGGTAAATTTGTATTCCTCGTTGTCTGCAATATGCAATTACTGATACCAGGCATTTTGTAAATACTCTGGGCGCAGTAGATAAGCCAAAGGGCAATGCAGAGAATTGATGATGCATTGTACCTGCCAAGAATCTGAGGTAGCTTCTGCAATCTTGTCTGATAGGGACATGCAGGTATGCCTCTTTGAGGTCCAACGTTACCAGCCAAGACTCCTTGCCCAGCATGGGAAGAAGCTGCTGAAGTGTGAGCATCTTGAATTTGTGTACCTCCAGGTATGTGTTTAGAATTGAGAGGTCTAAAATGGGCCTCCAGGATTTGTCCTTTCTTGGGACTAGAAATAGTCTTGAGTAAAAACCTTGACCTTGCTCCTTTGTAGGTACCTTTTGAATTGCTTTCATATCCATGAGAGCTGATATTTGCACTTGTGCCTCTGCCCATTGGTTTGGAGGCAGATTTGACATGCCTCTCATCCGTGGTAAAGTGTGGAAATTAAATCTGTATCCTCGGGTAATAATATCCAGAACCCATTTGTCCTTTGTTATAATGCGCCAATTTTGTGGAAATAAAGCCAGTTTTCCTCCTAAAGCTGCTGCCAGGGCAATTTTGCTTGGCAGACAGAGGGAAGTCATTGTGTTTGTTTCTTAAAGGGTTGAAATCTTTCGTCTCCCCCTCTTTGAGATGTTGTTTGCCATTGTCTAGGCCTGAAAGAACCTTGTGGCTGGCCTCTGCCCATTGGGCATCTGTACCTACCTCTTTGGGGTCTGTCTGATGCAGGAAAGGACCAGATTTTTGATGGCCAGTTTCTGCTGAAACGAGGAGGTTGTACCTGTAAAAAATCTTTAACTGTTTGCATAGATTTTGCCTTTTCTTCCATTTGCTTTAAAACTTCCTCTGCTTTGACACCAAATAAAACATCTTTCTGCAATGGAGCATCCAATAACTTTGCTTTGACATGTTCTGGTAAGGCTTGTTCTTTAAGCCAAGCATGCCTACGTATTACAGACCCTGTGACAGCTGCTCTACATGAGGCTTCCAATGAATCAAAACCACATTGTAAGGTATGCTTTCCCACCTGTTCTGCTGCATGCAGCAAATCCTGCATCTCTTTGAAATCAGGTTGATCTGTCTGAGGGGTCATTTTCTGTTTTAACTGTGTAATCAAGTACTGCTGGTATTTTAGCATGTGAAATTGGCAGTTTAAGGCCCTCATGGCCAAAGTGGCAGACGTATATACTTTCTTTCCCCATCTTTCTAATGCTCTGGAATCTCTTTCAGAAGGAAGTGGATTCTTAGCAGTAGAGGCCTTAACCCCTTTGGGACCCTGGGAAATGGTTTCTGGGTCTGCAGTAGGACTTTTATATAGAAACTTATGAGTGTCAGGAACTCGGAAGTATCTGTCTGGTTTAGCTGGTGCTGGAGGTAAGGAATCTGGGTTTAGACTAGATTTGGGGTAAACATCATCCAAAATGTCTAAAACTGGAGGAATTGCTAGAGTTCTATGCTGTGGAAGAAGAAGAAACTCCTGGAGTCTTTTCTTAGAGTCAGAATAAACTTGGCCTTCCCAGTGGAAGTGTTCCCTCAAGGTGTGTAAAGTTTCCCCAAAAGAGTAGTCTTCGGGGGGGAGACAGAGGGAATGGACTCTTCAGCATCTGAATCGGAGGGAAGGAGTAATCCTGGTCCTCAGAGTTGCCTGAGGAAATGGATGTTTGGTCAGAGGAAGGATAATCTTCCTCCAGTCTAGGCCTTTTGTCAGAGGGGGGTTGGGATCCCCTGATGAGGGTAATTAAATCCTCAGCCATCTTAAGCATCTGTTTTTTAGGCATAGGGGCCTGTGGGGGAGTGTGTGGACCCAGCTTCCTAACTTTCAAGGGAGCTTTAGCATAAGATTTAGCAGAGATAGTTGTCGGTTTGAAGACACCTTCAGAAACCGAAGGCCTATCCAAAATTTCCGGATCACCGTCAGGACTGGCGTCCGAGGGGTGAGGTAGAACCGGTTCCTGAGGCCCAGCTGCTTCGGTCTGGGAGGCCGTCAGAATTTCTGAATCAGTGGTAGTCAGGGGCTGCGTAGGTGCCTCGCTGAAAACCGGAGAACCGCCGTCAGGCCTGGCTGAGGCCTCGGTAACTGGTCTTGGCCTTGGCTGTCTGTCTCTATCCTTGCGTTTTTTAAACATTGCTGATGTCGGTTGCTCTGATGGCATGCTATAGTTAAATGTTCTGCCAAAATAATGCTGGGTGAAATCTGCCCGACGCTTAATTGTACGTTTGTTGAACCTAGCACAAAACCGACAACCAGCGATGTCGTGGTCTGGGCCTAGGCAAGGAGTACAATAAGAATGAAAATCCTTATGAGGTATTTGCTTCCCACAAGAAATGCAATTACTAACTTTGTCTGACATCGGTCTGAGGCAAGAAAAGTTTCCCCAATGGGGTACTTAGCTTTAGAGAAGACTTCGGGCAGAAATTCGATTAGAAAATCTTAGGAGCTGGCCAACCGGCACTTGCGAACTGCTTCTGCTTCGGGCACCACGCGGCAAGAAAGACTGAAGAAAATGGCGTCGGCTGCCTCTTTTATACCCCTGTCGCACTGACGTCAGGGAAGAAGTGACAACATCCAACGCTGGACCAAGGCATTGGGATTCGGCCGACTGCGGGACCGCCTGATGACAGGATAACCCCAAGTGTGATGACTGCAGCAGTATAACACGATGAACATCTACACTGCTAACTGAAGTCACAGTACCCAGGCTGCTAATTGAAGCCACAGTGCCCATACCACTAACTGAATCCACAGTGCCCACACTGCTAAATGAAGTCACAGTCCCCAAGCTGCTATTTGATGTCACAATGCCCACACCGCTAAGTGAAGTCACAGTACCCACACTGCTAATTGAAGTCACAGTGCCGACACTGCTAAATGAAGTCAGTGCCCACACTGCTAACAGTAGTCACAGGGCCCAGACTGGTAACTGAAGTCAAAGTTCCCACACTGCTAACTGAAGTCATAGTGCACACACTGCTAACTGAAGTCACAGTGTCCAGGCTGCTAACTGAAGTCACAGTACCCAGGCTGCTAACTGAAGTCACAGTGCCCACACTGCTAACTGAAGTCACAGTGTCCAGGCTGCTAACTGAAGTCACAGTACCCAGGCTGCTAACTGAAGTCACAGTGCACACACTGGTAACTGAAGTCACAGTGCCCACACTGGTAACTGAAGTCACAGTGCCCACACTGGTAACTGAAGTCACAGTGCCCAGGCTGCTAACTGAAGTCACAGTGCCCAGGCTGCTAAATGAAGTCACAATGCCCAAACTGCTAACTGAAGTCACAGTGCCACACTGCTAACTGAAGTCACAGTACCCACACTGCTAACTGAAGTCACAGTACCCACACTGCTAACTGAATCCACAGTGCCCACACTGCTAAATGAAGTCACAGTGCCCAGGCTGCTAACTAAAGACACAGTGCACACACCGCTAACTAAATCCACAGTGCCAACACTGCTGACTGAAGTCACAGTGCCTAAGCTGCTAATTGAAGTCACAGTGCCCACACTGCAAACTGGTCACAGTACCCACACCACTAATTAAAGTCAAAGTGTCCCCACTGCTAACTGAAGTCACAGTGCCCACACTGCTAATTGAAGTCACAGTGCCCAGGCTGCTAACTGAGGTCAAAGTTCCCACACTACTATCTGAAATCCTAATGCACACACTGCTAACTGAATTCACAGTGCGAACACTGCTAACTGAAGTCAGAGTGCCCAGGCCACTAATTGAAGTCACAGTACTCAGGCTGCAAACTGAAGTCACAGTTCCCACACTGCTGAGGTCACAGTACCCAGGCTGCTAAGTGAAGTCAGAGGGCACACACTGCTAACTGAAGCCACAGTGCCCACACTACTAACTGAATTCACAGTGCCCACAATGCTAACTGAAGTCACAGTGCCCACACTGCCAACTGAAGTCACAGTGCCCACACTGCTAACTGAATTCACATTGCCATTGCCACACTGCAAACTGAAGTCACAGTGCCCAGGCTGCTAATTGATGTCAAAGTTCCCACACTGCTAAATGAAGTCAGAATGCCCAAACTTCTACCTGAAGTCACAGTGCCACACTGCTAAATGAAGTCACAGTACCCACACTGCTAATTGAAGTCACAGTACCCACACTGCTAACTGAATCCACAGTGCCCAAGCTGCTAATTGAAGTCACAGTGCCCACACTGCTAACTGACGTCACAGTACCCAAACTGCTAACTGAATCCACAGTGCCCACACTTCTAAATGAAGTCACAGTGCCCAGGCTGCTAACTAAAGACACAGTGCCCACACCACTAACTAAATCCACAGTGCCAACACTGCTGAGCAAAGTCACATTCCCCAAGTTGCTAACTGAAGTCACAGTGCCCACACTGCTAACTGAAGTCACAGTACCCACACTGCTAACTGAATCCACAGTGCCCACACTGCTAACTGAAGTCACAGTGCCCAGGCTGCTAACTGAAGTCACAGTGCCCACACTGCTAACTGAATCCACAGTGCCCACACTGCTAACTGAAGTCACAGTGCCCAAGCTGCTAATTGAAGTCACAGTGCCCACACCGCTAACTGGTCATAGTACCCCCACCATTAATTGAAGTCACAGTGCCCACACTGCTAACTGAAGTCACTGTGCCCACACTGCTAACTGAAGTCACAGTGCCCAGGCTGCTAACTGAAGTCAAAGTTCCCACACTGCTAACTGAAATCCTAATGCATACACTGCTAACTGAATTCACAGTGCCCACACTGCTAACTGAAGTCACAGTGCCCAGGCTGCTAACTGAAGTCACAGTACCCAGGCTGCTAACTGAAGTCACAGTGCCCACACTGCTAACTGAATTCACAGTGCCCACACTGCTAACTGAAGGCACAGTGCCCACACTGCTAACTGAAGTCACAGAGCCCAGGCTGCTAACTGAAGTCACAGTACCCAGGCTGCTAAGTGAAGTCAGAGTCCCACACTGCTAACTGAAGCCACAGTGCCCACACTGCTAAATGAATTCACAGTGCCCACACTGCTAACTGAAGTCACAGTGCCCACACTGCTAACTGAAGTCACAGTGCCCACACTGCTAACTGAAGTCACATTGCCCACACTGCTAACTGAAGTCACAGTGCCCACACTGCTAACTGAAGTCACAGTGCCCACACTGCTAACTGAAGTCACAGTGCCCAGGCTGCTAACTGAAGTCACAGTGCCCACATTGCTAACTGAAGTCACAGTGCCCACACTGCTAACTGAAGTCACAGTGCCCACACTGCTAACTGAAGTCACAGTGCCCACACTGCTAACTGAATTCACAGTGCCCACACTGATAATTGAAGTCACAGTGCCCACATTGCTAACTGAAGTCACAGTGCCCAGGCTGCTAACTGAAGTCAAAGTTACCACACTGCTAACTGAAGTCACAGTGCCCACACTGCTAACCAAATTCTCAGTGCCCACTCTGCTAACTAAAGTCACAGTGCCCACACTGCAAAGGCTGCTAACTGAAGTCAAAGTTCCCACACTGCTAACTGAAGTCACAATGCCCATGCTGCAAACTGAAGTCACAGTGCCACACTGCTAACTGAAGTCACAGTACCCACACTAACTGAATCCACAGTGCCCAAGCTGCTAATTGAAGTCACAGTGCCCACACTGATAACTGAAGTCACAGTACCCACACTGCTAACTGAATCCACAGTGCCCACACTGCTAACTGAAGTCACAGTGCCCAGGCTGCTAACTGAAGTCACAGTGCCCAAGCTGCTAATTGAAGTCACAGTGCCCACACCCCTAACTGGTCATAGTACCCCCACAGCTAATTGAAGTCACAGTGCCCACACTGCTAACTGAAGTCACAGTGCCCACACTGCTAACTGAAGTCACAGTGCCCAGGTTGCTAAATGAAGTCAAAGTTCCGACATTGCTGTCAAAGTGCCCAGGCTGCTAACTGAAGTCACAGTGCCCAGGTTGCTAAATGAAGTCACAGTGCCCACACTGCTAACTGAAGTCACAGTGCCCAAACTGCTAACTGAAGTCACAGTGCCCAAACTGCTAACTGAAGTCACAGTGCTCACACTGCTAACTGAAGTCACAGTGCTTACACTGCTAACTGAAGTCACAGTGCCCACACTGCTAACTGAATTCACAGTGCCCACACTGCTAATTGAAGTCACAGTGCCCACACTGCTAACTGAAGTCACAGTGCCCAGGCTGCTAACTGAAGTCAAAGTTACCACACTGCTAACTGAAGTCACAGTGCCCACACTGCTAACTGAAGTCACAGTACAAAGACATCTAACTGAAGTCAAAGTTTCCACACTGCTATCTGAAGTCACAAGGCCCAAGCTGCTAACTGAAGTCACAGTGGCACACTGCTAACTGAAATCACAGTACCCACACTGCTAACTGAATCCACAGTGCCCAAGCTACTAACTGAAATCACAGTGCCCACACTGCTAACTGAAGTCACACTACCCACACTGCTAACTGAATCCACAGTGCCCACACTGCTACCTGAATTCACAGTGCCCAGGCTACTAACTGAAGTCACAGTGCCCACACCGCTAACTGAAACCACAGTGCTCACACTGCTAACTAAAGTCACTGTGCCCAAGCTGCTAACTGAAGTCACAGTACCCAGGCTGCTAACTGAAGTCACAGTGCCCACACTGCTAACTGAAGTCACAGTGCCCACACTGCTAACTGAATTCACAGTGCCCACCCTGCTAACTGAAGGCGCAGTGCCCACACTGCTAACTGAAGTCCCAGTGCCCAGGCTGCTAATTGAAGTCACAGTACCCAGGCTGCTAAGTGAAGTCACAGTGACCACACTGCTAAGCGAAGTCACATTGCCCACACTACCAACTGAAGTCAGAGTGCCCAGGCTGCTAATTGAAGTCAAAGTTCCAACACTGGTAACAGAAGTCATAGTGCCCACACTGTTAACTGAATTCACAGTGTCCAGGCTACTAACTGAAGTCACAGTGTCCACACTACTAACTGAAGTCACAGTAGCCACACAGCTTATTGAAGTCATAATGCCCAGGCTGCTAACTGAAGTCACAATGTCCAACCTGCTAACTGAAGTCACAGTGCCCACACTGCTAACTGATGTCACATTGCCCAAGCTACTAACTGATGTTACAGTCCCCATACTGCTAACTGAAGACAAAGTTCCCACACTGCTAACTGAAGTCACAGTGCCCACACTGCTAACCGAATTCACAGTGCCCACTCTGCTAACTAAAGTCACAGTGCCCACACTGCTAACTGAAGTCACAGAACCCAGGCAGCTAACTGAAGTCACAGTGCCCACACTGTAAACCGAAGTTACATTGCCACAATGCTAACTGAAGTCACAGTACCCACACTGCTAAATGAAGTCACAATACCCACACTGTTAACTAAATTCACAGTGCCCACACTGCTAACTGAAGTCACAGAACCCAGGCAGCTAACTGAAGTCACAGTGCCCACACTGCTAACTGAATCCAGAGTGCCCACACTGCGATCTGAAGTCACAGTGCCCACAAGACTAACAAGTCAAAGTCCCCACACTGCTAACTGTCACAGTGCACAGGCTGCTAACTGAAGTCACAGTGCTCACACTGCTAACTGAAGTCAAAGTGCCCACACTGCTAACTGAAGTCAGAGTACCAAGTCTGCTATCTGAAGTCACAGTGCCAACACTGCTAAGTGAATTCACAGTGCCCACATTGCTAACAGAATTCACAGTGCCCAAACTACTAACAGAAGTCACAATACCGAGGCTGCTAACTGCAGTCATAGTGCCCACACTGCTAACTTAAGACCCAGTGCCCACACTGCTAACTGAATCCAGAGTGCCCACACTGCGATCTGAAGTCACAGTGCCCACAAGACTAACAAGTCAAAGTCCACACACTGCTAACTGTCACAGTGCACAGGCTGCTAACTGAAGTCACAGTGCTCACACTGCTAACTGAAGTCACAGTGCTCACACTGCTAACTGAAGTCACAGTGCCAAGCTGCTAACTGAAGTCACAGTGCCCACACTGCTAACTGAAGTCACAGTGCCCACACTGCTAACTGAATTCACAGTGCCCACACTGCTAACTGAAGTCACAGTACCCAGGCTGCTAACTGAAGTCACAGTGCCCACACTGCTAACTGAAGTCACAGTGCCCAGGCTGCTAACTGAAGTCACAGTGCCCACACTGCTAACTGAAGTCACAGTGCCCACACTGCTAACTGAATTCACAGTGCCCACACTGCTAACTGAAGTCACAGTGCCCACACTGCTAACTGAAGTCACAGTGCCCAGGCTGCTAACTGAAGTCACAGTGCCCACACTGCTAACTGAAGTCACAGTGCCACACTGCTAACTGAAGTCACAGTGCCCACACTGCTAACTGAAGTCACAGTGCCCACACTGCTAACTGAAGTCACAGTGCCCACACTGCTAACTGAAGTCACAGTGCCCAGGCTGCTAACTGAAGTCACAGTGCCCACACTGCTAACTGAATCCACAGTGCCCACACTGCTAACTGAAGTCACAGTGCCCACACTGCTAACTGAAGTCACAGTGCCCACACTGCTAACTGAAGTCACAGTGCCCAGGCTGCTAACTGAAGTCACAGTGCCCACACTGCTAACTGAAGTCAAAGTGTCCACACTGCTAACTGAAGTCACAGTGCTCACACTGCTAACTGAAGTCACTGTGCCGATACTAATTGAATTCTCAGTACCCACACTGCTAATTGAAGTCACAGTGCCCAAATTGCTAACTGAAGTCAAAGTGCCCAGGCTGATAACTGAAGTTAATGTTACCAAACTGCTAACTGAAGTCACAGTGCCCAGGATGCTTACTGAAGTCACAGGGCCCAAACAGCTAACTGAATACACAGCACACACACTGCTAATTGAAGTCACAATGTCCAAGCTGCTGATTGAAGTCACAGGTGCCCACACTGCTAACTGAAGTCACAGCACCCAAACATCTAACTAAATCCACAGTGCTCACACTGCTAACTAAAGTCACAGTGCCCAGGCTGCTTACTGAAGTCACAGTGCCCAAACAGCTAACTGAATACACAGCGCACAGGCTGCTAAGTGAAGTCAGAGGGCACACACTGCTAACTGAAACCACAGTGCCCACACTGCTAACTGAATCCACAGTGCCCACAATGCTAACTGAAGTCACATTGCCCACACTGCCAACTGAAGTCACAGTGCCCACACTGCTAACTGAAGTCAGTGTCCACACTGCTAACTGAAGTCACAGTGCTCACACTGCTAACTGAAGTCACAGTGCCGATACTAATTGAATTCACAGTACCCACACTGCTAATTGAAGTCACAGTGCCCAAATTGCTAACTGAAGTCAAAGTGCCCAGGCTGCTAACTGAAGTTAATGTTACCACACTGCTAACTAAAGTCACAGTGCCCACACTGCTAACTGAATTCACATTGTCTGCACTGCTAACAGAAGTCACAGTGCCCACACTGGTAAAATAAATCACAGTGCCCAGGATGCTAAATCAAGTCAAAGTTCCCACACTGCTAACTAAAGTCACAATGCCCACTCTGCTAACTAAAGGCACAGTGCAACACTGCTATCTGAAGTCACAGGATCCACACTGCTAACTGAAGTCACAGTACCCAAACTTTTAACTGAATCCACAGTGCCCACTTTGCTAACTGAAGTCACAGTGCCCAGGATGCTTACTGAAGTCACAGTGCCCAAACAGCTAACTGAATACACAGCACCCACACTGCTAATTGAAGTCACAGTGCCCAAGCTGCTAATTGAAGTCACAGTGCCCACACTGCTAATTGGTCACAGTAACCACACTGGTAATTAAAGTCACAGTGCCCACACTGCTAACTGAAGTCACAGTGCCCAGGATAAGTCACAGTGCCCACACTGCTAACTGAAGTCACAGTGCCCAGGATGCTTACTGAAGTCACAGGGCCCAAACAGCTAACTGAATACACAGCACACACACTGCGAATTGAAGTCGCAATGTCCAAGCTGCTGATTGAAGTCACAGGTGCCCACACTGCTAACTGAAGTCACAGCACCCAAACATCTAACTAAATCCACAGTGCTCACACTGCTAATTAAGTCACAGTGCCCAGGCTGCTTACTGAAGTCACAGTGCCCAAACAGCTAACTGAATACACAGCGCCCACACTGCTAATTGAAGTCACAGTGCCCAAGCTGCTAACTGAAGTCACAGTGCCCACACTGCTAATTGGTCACAGTAACCACACTGGTAATTAAAGTCACAGTGCCCACACTGCTAACTGAAGTCACAGTGCCCACACTGCTAACTGAAGTCACAGTGCCCAGGCTGCTAACTGAAGTCAAAGTTCCCACACTGCTAACTGAAGTCATAGTGTCCACACTGCTAAGTGAATTCTCAGTGCCCACACTGCTAACTGAAGTCAAAGTGCTCAGGCTGCTAACTGAAGTCACAGTACTCAAGCTGCTAACTGAAGTCACAGTGCCCACACTGCTAATTGAAGTCACAGTGCCCACACTGCTAACTGAAGTCACAGTGCCCACACTGCTAACTGAAGTCACAGTACCCACACTGCTAACTGAATCCACAGTGCCCACACTGCTAACTGAAGTCACAGTGCCCACACTGCTAACTGAAGTCACAGTGCCCACACTGCTAACTGAATTCACAGTGCCCACACTGCTAACTGAAGTCACAGTGCCCACACTGCTAACTGAAGTCACAGTGCCCAAGCTGCTAACTGAAGTCACAGTGCCCACACCGCTAACTGGTCACAGTACCCACTCTACTAAATGAAGTCACAGTGCCCACACTGCTAACTGAAGTCAAAGTTCCCACACTGCTATCTGAAGTCATAGTGCCCACACTGCTAACTGAATTCACAATGCCCACACTAATTGAAGTCACAGTACCCAGGCTGCTAAATGAAGTCACAGTGCCCAGGCTGCTAAATGAAGTCACAGTGCCCAGGCTGCTAACTGAAATCACAGTGCCCACACTGCTAACTGAAGTCACAATGCCCACACTGCTAGCTGAATTTACAGTGCCCACACTGCTACTTGAAATCACAGTGCCCACGTTGCTAACTGAAGTCACAGTGCCCAGGCTGCTAACTGAAGTCACAGTTCCCAGGCTGCTAAGTGAAGTCACAGTGCCTACACTGCTAACTGAAGCCACAATGCCCATACTGTTAACTGAATTCACAGTTAACACACTGCTAATCGAAGTCACAGTGCCCACACTGCTAACTGAAGTCACAGTGCCCAGGCTGCTAACTGAAGTCTCAGTGCCCACAATGCTAACTGAATTCACAGTGCCCACACTGCTAACTGAATTCACAGTGCCCAAGCTGCTAACTGAAGTCATAGTGCCCAAGCTGCTAACTGAAGTCACAGTGTCCACACTGCTAACTGAAGTCACAGTGTCCACACTGCTAACTGAAGTCGCAGTGCCCACACAGCTAACTGAAGTCACAGTGCTCAGGCTGCTAACTGAAGTCACAGTGCCCACACTGCTAACTGATGTCAGAGTGCCATGGCTGCTAACTGAAGCTACAGTGCCCATGGTGTTAACTGAAGTCAAAGTGCCCACACTGCTAACTGAAGTTACAGTGACCAGGCTGCTAACTGAAGTCAATGTTCCCCACACTGCTAACTGAATTCACAGTGCCCATGCTGCTAAATGAACTAAGAGTGCCGACACTAACTGAAGTCACAGTGCCCACACTGCTAACTGAAGTCACAGTGCCCATGCTGCTAACTGAAGTCACAGTACCCCACGCTGTTAAATGAACTCACAGTGCCCACACTGCTAACTGAAGTCACACTGCCGAAGCAGCTAACTGAAGTCAGGTTTTCTGGGGTACAGTCAGGACTATTTCCCCATTTATGCCACAGGAAAAAGTTCTAAACTATTCATTTTGATGTTCTCATGTCTGGAGTAAACAGACATACATTATGACAGTTATTTATTTTGCACTATACTGCCACTTTCCTTCTTTTCTGGTAGATCTAAAGGTGAAGACATGTGTGCTTGGGGGTTGATAAAAGGTAATGATACAGCTTACCCTGAAGGATAGTGAGAACAATTCTTCAAACAGAATTACTATTCCATTTATTGGAAAATTCTCCTACTAATGCATGTTAAAGTATTACTCTGTTTTGTAACTCTCATCTTCTATTATATGCTATTTTTTTACTGCGCATAATGTACTTTGGAGCTTTTCTCCCCAGGCAACTGCCAGGTAACCTGTCTTGTGAATGGATGACCCCCTTGAGTAGTTTACTCATAGAGGGAAGGACATCCCTCAAAAAGATCTACTGTACTATTTCTTTTAAAATCAAAATGACCCATTTAGAACCTGGATCTTTAATATATGAGGGATAAAGTCCCAACTGAGAACCTGGCAACCATAGTTAGGTTGGCAGGTGGGAACTTGAAGGGTCGGGTGGGGAAGAGGTGAATGAGTGGCAGATACAACCTCACCCATTCTGGGAGGATGGAGGTGGCTAGACACGCTACACTTCTCATCCCACTCCAGCTTATGTAGTGTGCATGCATGAGGATCCTGGGGCCTCCAACTACTGGTCTTAATAATTATCTTGCCACAGTATGATGATTGTTTACAGCTGCCATTCTTCAGCCACTGGAGTGAAAATAAAGACCTTACACTTGCATGGACCAGCAGCCCAACTGACAAAGAATTTAGCCAGGTCTTGCCTTTATTTGGGAAATTGCAAAATCCCCACTACTTTGTCATTGTGTGGGCCACTGCCCAACAAGGGATGCAACAGGAATTTATTCATATTGGTTATAGAATCCAGGAGAAGAAATAGTCATGGGCTGGGAACCGGAAAGAAATCAAAGGTATGTATACATTGACAAAAAAGACCAAATATCAAGTAAGAAAAAACACAGAGGGGTTAGTAGTAAACTGTTAGGTAGATGGCATCCTTTCACCTCTCTTAATATAATCATTATGTTATACCCAAGTCTGTTTTTATCCATTGTCATTATTTCACTGTTTCATACACTCTATTTTTGTCACTATGCCTCTTAAAATACTTTTATGCTTTCTCAGTCAAATTTCAGGCGAGAAGATTAAGATTAAAAGTCCTGCAACAGTCAGGCAAGATGGTCAAAGAAGGTAGGGCAGTGACACTTAATACAGAGGTGGCAAATGCTGACATGACACCACAACCACATGAAGAAAAAAAAATGGGAAAAGGAGGGTTGATGATGAATGGTATCTTTGCCAGAATTGCCTGCAGTGATGTCTTGGTAAGAAAACAGTAACTAGCAAACTGAAGAATTACACATGGTTCAAAACAAAAGCACTGATGTACTTTAACAGTTCAAAAAGATGCGTTCTATAGACCATTTTTATTGTGTCTTTATCAGCAGATCCAGGAGCTAACCTGAGTGCTTATTTCTTCAGCTAGATTATTCTCAATATATAGTCAAAGAAACTGAACTACTACAACAGAAAGATTTAAAAGATGCCTTTCTGATATACAAACAAAGCAACTTATTTGTGTGAAAAATGCAACTGAATTAATAATTCAGCAGAAGAAAACACATTGTAAACAAAGTTATTAGAAATTTCAAAAGATTAGAAAAACAGGCGTATGAAGCATGGGAAAATGCAACCAAAGCTGCTAATGAATTGCAGTTTTTTATACAAATTTTATTTTGTGCCCAACGCATCGAAAAAGGACGGGCTTCCTGCCAGAAAATAATTGCAGGAGGTGCACAGAAAAGCAGACTAATAAGGTCACATCCTCTGAGATTATTCTAACATTTCCGTGCTGTGGAATCATTTATTTAAGTTTTACAAGCAGTTTGCTAATACATTAATTATTTAATTACTAAAAAGACATACTATTTTTGCCAATGATTAATGGTTGTCCTTTCTAGGACTGCAGACTGGATTTTTTAATTGTTTACCAACATATTAAAAAGCAACGTCAGGAACTTATACCAGATGTAGCTCATATATTGATAAGTTATTTGCACTGCACATTTTCTTTCCATAAGATAATCTACCTTTCAATATTATTTAAAAAATTAACTTCTGATAATAAGCCTGGATGAAAAAATAAAACTAAACATGTGAAAAGAAACATACACCAGGTAAATTGCAATAAAAAAATTGACTATCAAATTCATGCTCAGTTAACCTATCCTTCGCAGAGTAAAATGTGGTCACATGCACATTTCGTGAGTGACTGCCCCCTCCCCCACCATAGTTAATTTGACATTCTAGGCTATACTTTCATTAGATGCCTGTCCACCCACACAGTTTTGATAGCAAAAAAAAAAGTCTTATCTTCTTATCCTAAAGTGAATGCTAAATTGTTTATAGAGAAAAATAAATAAACAGAAATAAAATAAAATGGGAAGACAGCAATGGAACAGCAGTGAGCAGTGAAGATTCCACTTAATTTATGATTAAGCTGAATGACTTTAAAGGTATTCCATGTTCTCCAGTCCACAGACCTTAACACGTACACATAACTAACACTGCATGTGCTCGCTGACACTGTCACCATCTATGCCACCCTGCCCCTTGCAAGGATTCTAATGTGCATGATACCACCCTATCCCTTGCAAGGATTGTAATGTGCACATACTGTGTTAAGCCAAATGGAGTGTGCAGTTCTTCAATTGTTTTATATGCAAAGGAGGTAGGCAGTGGTGGTCAGTGATACGCTATACTTACACACAGGAGAAAAAGTTTATTTTATACATTTGTAATACTGTCTAATTAACTAATAACTTAACCAGTTTTATGGCCCCATACCAACTAGCACCCACACGCCCCTTTCAGCCCAGGCTTCCTATGGCTCAGCCTACACAAGGGTGGCCCATCTACAGATTCCGGCTTTTGTAGGCCCATCAGTCTCAACTGGGGTACTACAGTGATCAGTGCTGGGCTGTCCCCTGTATGGCATTTATTTTGCAGACACCCTGTCCAATTTTTTCTCTATTGTATACAATTACCTGTTTTGTAACTGGAGCTTTTTTCCAAGAGCCTCAGTTGAAACAGGGTCCTCACAGCTTATTATAACCATCCCAGGCAACAAAAGTCATAAATAAATAAATAAATAGGTAAGAAAATAAATAAGTAAACACATAAATAAAGTATGACTGACCACATTTGCTGAAGACTGCAAGCTGGCACTGTTAGATGCCTATGATTATGGAAATTCTTCAGTAGCCAAAGAGTTCATTCTGCCTCTGTATTATCCCCTTATCAGACCCATCACTGAGTTCATTGTATCCTTTGGTATCTGTAAAGTGAAGCATATTGCTCAACTAGAAAAGCTTCAAAGATGCCTTGACAAGAAAATTAAAAGCCTTAAATCCTTTAAGTATCCCGATAGATTAGCACAAATCTCCTTACATGCAGTAGCCTATATACTGCTCTGAAGTGATCTGTGCCTTGCTTTTTCAGGAATGAAAGACCTCATTCTATATGACCTCCAGCTTCTTTGCATAACAAGTGGCCCTACAAACACCTACACTAATGACCTAAATCTGCATCCATAAATAATGTAGACTCACTGGAGAGTCAGGTTCTTAACTCAATGTATTCCCAGCCAATGGAATAATTAATCTCTATAGGTCAAAAAGTACTACTTTGACTACCTTTAAATCTTGATTTGATGAATGGATAGGTGCACAAAAATTTACACCAGGATTGTCATGTACAACCCTTCTCAAATGGAAGTGAGCCCTAATAAGTGCCTGAAAAGGGACACACAATTTTATGTGTGACTATTTAAAGGTATATATGACTAGGCATCTTATGGTCCCTATGATAGCTTGCCTAGTATTGTTCCTATGAGTTAACCTGCTAGATCAGTCCAAATCAAGGACACACCCAAAGACATGTGGAACACAGTAAAGCAGAGCAATAAAAAAAATAACTCCAGTGTTTTGGAGAGTGCAAGGTAGACACCCCACACATGTGCTACCATGACTACTTGTTTATTTTTTCCCCTTGTAGTACCAACATTTTAATTTTGTTCTGTGCATGTGGTCCATCACATACACAGAAAAGTTAAAAAGATGGGAATACAAGTGAAAAAATAAAAAAAAAGAAACCATCTGGACATCAGTGACCATAAGATGCAAAATGCACTGGATTGCTACTGAAGAGTCACAGTGCGAGTAAACACTTTTTGCATTTTTAACCAACAGCAGTTGCCAATAGTCATGTCATACAGGTATATCAGCATTCCAGTGTGGTCTATCATACTGTGTGCTGAACAGTCACCGTCACTGATAGCATTGTACCCAAAGTGTACTTTGTGTTTGTCTAAGATTCATGACAGTAACTGTTGTACAGTGTCATGTATGACATGGATCATGCCTCAAACTACCTGTATGTACTCCCAGTCTTGCACTCCCACTTCACTTCACATTCAGAATGGCAATTTGTTGTACTGCACTATATTTTGCTTTGTGTTATTTATTTGTTTACTGTGTATGCCCACTGGACACATTTTCCATGCCTGCAGTCAAGCAACAGGTATTCTAACATTTTGCAAAATGGATTAAGGCTATATGTTATTGATGAGCTGTAATATTTAGTCCAAGATTTGAGTCTTCTAGCCTTTGCTTGCATTGCATTATATGCAACCCTGTAATACAGCAGAGGGTGACTGTACAAATACACAGATCGCTATCCAACCTTACTGGCTGGAGGGGTGTTAGCTTACTACCAGAACAGCTAGACAGTTGGGCAGCTGATATACAGCCAACTAAACTCTTGTGGTCTTCTGATACAACCTATATTTACCACTCCCCAACAAAGACACACAGACACACGCACACAAGCGCACACACACACACACACACACACACACACACACACACACACACATTAAAATCTGCAAATGTTTTTGTTACTGACAGTGCAGTAAAAATTAAAAGCAAATGAAACAGACTGAGGTGGTATTTTTCATGGAAGGTCTACGGCTATCATCTGTTTTTTTTCTATCCCTTATGGGCTTCTGTCTCTCGCTCTCTCTCCGACATCTTTGCTTTACGAATAGCAAGTTCTGGAAGGCATTAAGGCCTCTGTAGAATTCTTTCAGATGCAATAGGCTAGTGGCTAATAAATATCATTCTTCGGAACAATCAGTTCTGTGGAATAAAAACTTAAGATATACTGCTGTTCCTGTTGGTGCTGGTGCTTTTTTTGTGGAGTGTTTTCAGACATGGAGCTGTTTACCAGGGTCTGTTTAATTTATTAGTGGTGTTTACCTTGGTTCCAGTCTTATTTTTGATAAAAATTAAAAAGGAAACAGAAGAAAAGCAATGTTTAAGCAATGGTGTGCATGTTAACTGGATTCTGTTGCTATTAACATTAATTCTATACTACTCAGGGGTATTTCAGGCATTTCTGATTCTTAGTGTACAGTGAGAATGTAAGCATTTTACTTACTATCATGTGTTAAATACGTGTTAGCTCAATGCAACTTTCAGGACAATTATGTCAGGCAGGCTGCTGACTTAATACAGCTAGCCTAAAAACACAGCTTGTCCCACTGGGCCATTTCTCACCACACATTTATGAAGAATTAAAGTCACCATCTATTACCCTTTCTTAATTAGCTTCACACCTTTCTATGAAACATACAGTAGGGCATCACACTGTAAGCCTGTCAAAATATTACTATATAGTGTGTGCAACAGCATTTACAAGTGTGAGAATTCCATTATAAACTTCACAATAAGAATCTCTAAACAATTACTTGCTAAACATTTGTTTCATGCCACAAAAGATGGCTTTGGAGAGCCATTTACAAACAAAATATTTATTAAGTGAACATCTCAAAATATATCTAATGATGAATATATAAAACAATAAGGCAGTGTGAAATTACACTGTAGTGTGAACAATCAAAATTATAAAAGCCACATGGCATACCACAAATGGACAAAGAAATAAACTCAACAAAACACTGCTAGTTTTATGAATGCATACTGGTGAACCATGTGTACTATGGCCTTCAGAAGACAACTGCATTATTGCTAGCATGTGTAGCCAATGCAGTCATTATAAAAATACATTTGTGCTGTACTCATGAGATAAGCTGTTTGAAAACATTAGTATGTCACATATCTAAACTTTATAAAACCAGCAGCAAAACAAGCCAACAGCAAATTCAGAAAGCTGGACATATTATTTCTCAAGACTAGATTCATTCAAAACTAGTACATTAAAAATAATAACAGACACATTTTCTACTCTCTTGGAATCAGTTTCACACCACTCGTCTGATACTTCTCACCAGGTTGCTGGGACCTAAGAGCAGAAGTGTGTATTTCCTGCCCTGAGTCAAAACTGACACATTTCTGCACACTTGGCAAGCTTCTCCAGAACCTTTAACTGGCTCTTCTCTTTCCATCTCCTACTGTCATTAGTGAAGTGATCTAAGTTGTCTCCTCTTCTTTTAATCACAGCAAAAACAAAATGAACAGCAATTAATCCTGCTCTGACCTGTCTGGTACTTCAATAGTCACTTTCCTTATTTAAAATCTTGTCTCTTGGCCACACACCTCTCTGCTCTACCCTTTGAACATGAAACGGCCATATTTTTACATCTGTGTCATTCCCCTAATGTCCCCTATTCCTCCAGTTTTCTTATCGGTCAGTATGAGGATCTGACTGAAAGGCCTTGTTAAAGTCCAGGTAGAACATATTTACCACTCTTTCTCTGCTAAGTTCATTCGTATCTCAGTCATAACATTAGATCAGTTTTGACTTACGCATTTGTTTTGGTCACAAATGTTTGTTTATACCCTGGAGAATGTTGTCTTCTTGAAAAGCAACTGAGCTTCCGCTTACTATTCATTTCATGACTTTTCCTAACAGTACTGTTAGGCTAATTTACCCATAGTTCCTCAAATGTTTCTTGTTCCAACCACATTTCTTAGCGCAGTTACTATTGTATAATCCTCAAGGGCTCTTGTGTTAACAATAAATTGTTGATGATCTCTTCAGCACAATGGTCATCATGAGGACTCTGAGAGACAGGTCATCATGTTCTTGTATTTTATCCTTGTGATGCCCCACCACTGGACCACTAATCAAGGACCCTCAATCCTCCACACTGGCACCAGTGGGGGATGTGCACTGGGAGGATGACAGGTACACCTACAGTATTTCCTGATGCAGCTCTCTGCATCAAGTGCAATTTCCCTTTAGGGCACAAAGAGACCACGGTCAGTCCATGGCTGGTTTTTCCTTTTTTCTCCAAATCCCCAGTAAGACTCCTCACTGGCACATCTACAGAATTTAAATCTCAGCTGAGTGGCCAAGCCAAGACCTCCAGCAACCTCTCTGTCCAACTAGTAATTTGTGTCCTTGGCCAAGTAGCTAACATGTACACATGCTTTGAGGTTTGATTTACAGAGAGACACACACACACACACACACACACACACACACACACACACACACACACACACACACACACACACACACACACACACACACACACATGCACACACACTTGGGAAAGGCTGGCACAGGTTTACTAGCTATGCCCCCTTGGCCCCTCTTGCCCAGACTATAAGGTAGTTATCACTGCCACCAGCCACTCCTTATCAGCTACTTTACCTTAACAAAGGGTGCCCAATCTTACTGTGTAATGTTAATACAAATGGTAGTTTGACCAAGAGCAAGGCTATTAGGAGTGGCCCACAGTGTCACCAAATAAATATGCAAGTACTCTCAGAACTTAACTATCCTTACAAAGATCAGCCACAATGAAAGGCTTAAATCTGTTCAATAAGAAATACTAAAAGAACAAGACAATACTAAATATACAGTTACAGTGACATTAGAGTTCAAAATCACAGGAAATATTTAAACAACATTGCAGGACAGTCTCAAATAAATAAAGAAAAATATGTAAGCTAAACTTTGCTATACTCCTGGCTATAACTAAGAGAATTATACTGTTCCCTAGACTTACTTACTCAGACCAAGGCAAATGTGTGGTTAATGGGTCTTCTGCTCAGGTCCAAGACAGACTACAAAATGCTGAGTATCTTACAGAGAGTTCTTAAATTGATATCTCAAATATTACTGCTGGGATAGCTTGCAGAATTACATAATTTCTTGTCATATGACTCTAGCTCAGGTAAAGCCCCAACTGCTGAAAGCTAGCATTATTTAGCATCCACTTGTGAAAATACATACACAAGGGCTTTTCCTCAGATCTTTGCAGATCCTGGAAGTCATAAAATAATAAAACACTTCCAAGACAATACAGACATTGTCTCTCTTGCTACACTGAGCCTGAAAGATAACATCTTTTTTATGGCCTAGCCATAAAGTAATTTAATTTCAGGTATTTTTCTGAAGTTTTGCAAGCCATAAAGTAATTTAATTTCAGCTATTTTTCTGAAGTTTTGCAAGTTAACCTCCTGTATTCCAGTTTCCCCTGTTAAAATATATGCATTTAAACAGTTACAATAGGGTATATACATTTCTGTTTTATTCCAGTAGGGTACACTGTGAATACATTTCAAACAGCACTTTGTAAACTACCTCTTCAGCACACGTCTGTACAAACCATCGTATATGACATACAACTCTAATATATTTGTAACACAAACATTTTATATGAATCATCCTGACATTCACAACTGACATTATTTACAAAGTTCCAGACAGCTGGGCTGGCAGTATCTCCTTTTGTTACACTTCTATATAAATCATGTTAATATTCACAAATGACATATAGTTATTTACAGAATTCCATCTAGCTGTTTTGGCAGTACCTCCTTTGTCACAATCCTCCCTATGGATGGCCAGTTCCCATTTCACCTCCTCTTTCAGCACCCTGGTGTTTAACCATTGCTTTCCTCACTCTGTTGTACCTCCTGCTCAGCATGGCACCCTTTCATTATTTTGCCCTTGTTGAAAATTGAGCCAAGTATTCATTCAGCATGTTTGTCTTTTCCTCCGCCTTCTGTGGTTTCCTCCTTAAAGTTGCTTAGTCTGGTCATGTCTGCCATTCTTTTGTTTCTTTCCCCTATATAAGTCATAGATTAGCTAGAAGCAGTGATTGTTAACATGAATTAATAAAAGTAGAAGGAGAAAGCAGGATTCATGGGAAACATATTCATAATAAATGAGGCAGTTAAGACAGACAGAATGCAGGAAGATATTTTAGTAGCTTTGTGTAGGTTAGCAGGCTGGGCAGGAAAGTAACATTGTTGTGCTGTTCAGGTACTATCCTTTGCTCCTGTTTTGTTGTTGTGATCATTCCTAAGCATGTCTGATGTCTCTGTTTATACTGATTTTTGTTTTTCTAAATACAATACTGAGTTTTCCTGAATAATTACAAGGTTAATCATGGGATAATACCATAATGACAGATGGATACTTTGTGGTTAATGGTTATGTCTAGTTATATATTCTTTCTATAAAAAAAAAACAGTTTATGCACTACACAGATGTTTGTAATGTTTGAGGACTAAATCTTGTTGTAAATTACTATGAATCTATACATTTACACTGTAAAAAGAAGGCAGTGTAAAAATTGCCTTCTTTTTAGGGTATAAAGGTTTCTGAAAGCTAAAATGAGTTTAACATTTCCCAGTGCCTGACAGACAAGACACTGGTCCCAGTCATACAAATATTATTTATTTTATTATGTTTCCCAGCCCTGCATTTAGCACACTAAAGGAGATCAAATTGAGACAATATAAGATGTGACAAAGGCTTTCTTCTTTGTGAAGTCAGCCCCTCCTGAGTTCATTTTAATGTACTACTGTATCATGTGACTGTTCTCTTACACTGTGCTGAGGAATTCATATTTAAAGTAATAATTCCACTTTATTCTTCATGTATATAGTAAAGCTGTATTTTCTTTGAGTGAACCTTGCATTAATGTTACCAAAGATCATGTTCATACACCGTTACTGCATTAAATCTAAGAGTACACCCTTCTGCTGAATGCATCAGCGTTTTTACATCCTTTTTTTTTTGCTGATTTTCTACTTATGAAATAATGCTCAACCTGGGGTGATGTTACAGAGGGGTACATATTATAGATTCAGCATTACAGGAACTGTGAAACTTACAAGAAATAAAAACTTTTGAGGCGACAACATTTGCACACATGCATGGAGTTTATTACTATTTAGCACTAATGACACTAAGACTACAGGGTAAAGGATAGACTGCAGAACAAGTATGTAAGTAATATATAAACTGCAAAAAGAAGCTAAAGAAGTTATTTTTATTAATCTAGGTATTCTATTGGATTTAAACAATACTGGAATGTCAACGCAAGAACAGCCATAGATTGCCCCTGTTCTGCCATGTTACGTAGCTCATTATAAGCACTAATTAATCCTGCTATAGTCAGAACTAGGATAAAAAGTTATCACTTCAGGTGTGCCTATGTTACCATGTGCACTTTGCAATTTATAAGTGACCGGACAAGAGGAAGTGTAAATGATAAGCCCATAAAGGGCAGTACCACATGAGTGTCCAGGCAGAGGCAACTCCATAAAGAACATTGTGCGTTGATAGCGTTAAACTGTATGGTAAAGATGATGCAGAAACAAACCAAATCTAGCAACTAGAACTAATGTAAAGACTACTCAGATGCCTAGTCATTATGTTATAGGTGCGCCATATTCGTGGTCCCTGTAGGCTCTACAAGCAGCTAGAAAAGTCACTTGATGCAGCATTGTGCCTTTAAAACAGATGATTTCAAAAAGTATTCCTCAGTTTAGGAAGAAAAAAGTTCTACGTTGTAGGATGGATTTCAGAAATTGCCAGTGTTTCACCATTTAAACCAATCATGACCTGTGGGGTATTATGGTACCACTGACTCCATTTTGTTATGATTTGAGGTTCATGGTTGGGTTAGGGGTCCAGTGGCAAGTGGAATACTTAGTCCTTCTTATAACAGGAGGAGGCGGTTAGTACTGGCCAGGGTTAGCCAGCGTCTGACCAAAGTATGAAAAGGAGAATGAAAATACAAACATTATTGTAGTAATTTTGCCTGACGTGGTGAGGTCTGTGTAAATACTTGGATGGCACATGCCTGTTCTGGAATGCAAATACTCTTGTATACTCTGGATCTTGCTTCTGCATTAGGAAGCCTGCACACATTGTAATTTATTATTAGACATGTAAGTTTTTTTTTGCAACCTTCAGAGCAAGTCTAGTTCAATGTTAGAAAATGCCACTTGCATCGAATATAACTCACAGTCTACAGCTGTTGAAAGTTATATCAGTTATAACAAAGTCAAAAGAATACAAACATGCATATGATCATATTGGACTCTAACCCAGATTTAGAATAGTTCATTTTCAGGTAACTCCAAGAATCAAATAATTTTTAATCCACTACAACTCAGTGATAAATGAGAAAGTGGTAAATCATTGTTTATTATTGGAGGCCCACTTTATTTCTACCCTCTTCTCACACTCTTCATATATTTCCCAAGTCAGTTCTGTGTTTAAAATGTCAGCCCTGCTCTAACATTTAAGTTAATATAAAAGTTTCTATGTAGCATTGTGTTTCTAAACTTGTGAAAAATAATGGCTGCTTGTTATCCATATTTGTGTTAAGCATGTACATATGTTTAAATAAATAAGTAAACATATACACATATATGTATATGCATATGTATATGTTAAAATAAATGTATTAAATGAGTCTAGTACAAGTGTTCATGTGCTAGTAGCTAGTGACACACTTGTTCACTGCCACCTACTCTAAACAGCAAGTGCCATAACACCCACTAGTTAGAGCCTTCATAATTACCTAGTCATCCCAAGAATTGACCCTTCTGTGCTGCATAGGCCTACCAGAGTCCTAACCCTAAATATCCCACCTGGTCCTTAACTAGAACCTTAGTCCTCTCTCCCTAACTTTAACACCCCTTAGCTCCCTAACCCTAAATTTCCTGATTAGCCCCTAAACCTAAAACTCTGTTCTTACTCCTTAAACCAAAAATTCTACACCTCCCTTCAAAGACCTAAAATTCTCAATTGCTCTCCTAACCTAAAATAACCACCCTGTTCCCTAAACCTAAAATTCCCCTACCACTCCTGTACCTAAAGATCCCCATGCTCACTAACCCTGAAATTCTCCCATCAGCTCCCTAAACTTAAATCCCCCCTCCTGATTGCCTGAAACACTAAACCACATTCTCACCTCCTCCCACTCCATCCCCACAGCTGTTGCACTTACTTTGCTTGAACTCGGCTACGTCTTTGGGCAAAAAGCAGCAGCTGCAGTCTTTCCAAACATTTGCTTAAGCAGGACTAAATATGTACTGAAGTTCAAACACAATCAGCAGCCTGTGACAACTATAAGGGTTATGTGAAACAAAAACACAGTAAGGATACAAAACAAATTATTCTTTAATAAGGTGAAGCGCTTTTTGTTTGTATTATCACAGACTTCATCAGACCAAAATCCCATTACTTAACAGATATTTAAATAGCATTATACAGCTCTCGCCCCAACACATGAAAAAGGAAATGATGTGATTAATACCATATAAAGTCTTCCTGTTAAAGTGCTATTACTGATATATCTATCAGAATTAAATCAGCACAAAAGACATATTACTACACAAGTCAATATTAAAATTAATTCAACTTAAACTAAAACCCAGACTTATTTAAAAAAAAAAAAAATATATATATATATATATATATATATATAAAACTCTAGCTATCATATAACATCAGAAAATCAAAGAAATATATATTTTTACTAATTAATTTACATATATTAACAACTATTATATGCATTTTTTATATATACATATGTATACATATGACATACTCTAATCTACCTAAGCAATGCCTTTAATTTCAATACGCTATTAATTGTACATTAGTCATTAAGTCCTGGCCAGCAATATGAATATAATGATAGTTGCCACATTAATTCAGCTTTTTCCAAATGTAGCATCCATGGACCTCCCCTAGCTTGCTCTTTTACTTGTTGAATACCACAAAACTCAAAATTATGGTCATTATACATATGCATATGCTTGGCAAGAGCATTGGTTAGGATGGATTTTTTTTATTGCATATAAATGCTCATATACCCTTTTCTTAAGGGTTCTCATAGTTTTTCCTATATAATAAGCTGGACACTGCTTACACTTAGCAACATATACCACCCTCTTTGAACTACAATTCAATTTATGATGTATAAAATACTTTCTGCCATTGATTTCAACATATTGGCCTTGATACATAAACTTGCAAAAATTACACATCTCACATTTCTTCATACCTTCTACTTGCACTTTTTTTTGTGTTACTACATGCTTCAATCTGACATTTTAAATTCCTAAGGAAGAAAAATGCATATAATAGTTTAAATACATGTAATATAATTGGTAAAAAATATATATTTGTTTGTTTTTCTAATTTTGTAGGATGCATGCTGCCTGATAAGTGTTAGCAAGGTTTATATATATATATATATATATATATATATACACACTAAATAAGTCTGGGTTTTAGTTTAAGTTGAATTAATTTTAATATTAACTTGTGTAGTAATATGTCTTTTGTGCTGATTTAATTCTGATAGATATATCAGTAATAGCACTTTAACAGGAAGACTTTATACGGTATTAATCACATAATTTCCTTTTTCATGGGTTGGGGCGAGAGCTGTATAATGCTATTTAAATATCTGTTAAGTAATGGGATTTTGGTCTGATGAAGTCTGTGATAATACAAACAAAAAGCGCTTCACCTTATTAAAGAAGAATTTTTTTTGTACCCTTGCTGTGTTTTTGTTTTACATACACAGTCTGTTTTTGTCGATTTTCTGGAATAACTATAAGGTGTACAAATCCCTATTTATGAAATAGTGGTCTTTGAGTGCATGGGACTTCATGGCTTGTAGAAGAACTGTATTAAACTCAACATATAAATACAAGA
The DNA here is from genome assembly GCF_019279795.1 of Protopterus annectens. Classification (NCBI taxonomy): domain Eukaryota; kingdom Metazoa; phylum Chordata; order Ceratodontiformes; family Protopteridae; genus Protopterus; species Protopterus annectens. The sequence continues at coordinate 275,061,287 of NC_056730.1, read as the reverse complement.
AATAACTATGCAATTTTTAAATAAATATTTAAATATATAATGCCTATACAATATGTGACAAATTAACTATCAGTCTTCCCAACTTTCTGTCTGCCTTTCTGCCTATCTGTAGTCTGCCTACCTTATTCATCCTTCTATCTACATACATCTTTCAGAAATACATGGACTAGATCCATACTTCCAACCATATTTGCTACAAAGTTAAAAAAAACGTGCATTTATAATGCTGTAATACACAAACATAAAAAAAAGAAACACACACACATGCATACAAATACAGAGCTAGGATTAATATCAGAAACTGAAACAAAAGTGTATGCATTAGTAACAAGACAAGGTAACACACATGAATATCTGTCAAAATTATCTGTGAACTTTTTTACTGCATGGCATTTCTTGGGTATATATCATAAAAGGAAAAAAAAATAATATCTAGTAAGAATTTTATAGTCCTGAAAACATCTTGTGAAAGATACAGAAATCATATGCTTTCTGTAATGGTTTGAATTATAACGATACTTGTCATTTCATATTTCTACAGATCTTGACATTTGCAAATGGACAAGCTGAGCAAATATTGCTTCACTGCTTTCCACTGAAAGTCCTTACTATATTAAATTGCTTTACATGCTGAGACGATTATCAGCCTAATAAAAGGTTTCATGAACCAGGTTCATTCCTTTCCCTGGCTAAATGTTGTATCAAACTGAGTTGAACTTGTGCCTTATTTCAGTCTGCTTTCTTTAGCTGACACTAACTAAAGTTGTTGTGTATAAAGGTTTATTGATGTCTGTCGGGAAACTATTCTTTTGTTACAATGACAAGTGTTAGATTCGCTGCATGTCAATTCTCATATAAATGATATTGTATACTCTGTTACACAATAAGCATACTAGAAAATGATAGAAGATGATCAGTTCATGCCATGGTAAAAACTCTATGCTTCATATGAAACCTGATCCTAGTGTTTTCTTTCATTATATCTTAAGTTTGTCAGCCATTTTAACATGTGTGTATAGTCTCCTGCCATACTAAACAGTGTGGCTGTGAATTTATACAGAATTACACTGGAAAACGATTAAAGCATACACTGTCCTTAGTATTGTAAAATATGCTGGAATTATATTAATTTGGAAATGATTATCTTAAACTCCAGCACTCCTTTATTCTTGGCCTTTAGCCTTTTAATTTGTT
>NC_056730.1:275050093-275057593 GCF_019279795.1 Protopterus annectens | reverse complement strand
CCTTTGCAAATCTTAAAATGCAGAGTTTATCCTAGAGTAGCATCACTTAATTTTTGTTTAATGCTGCGGGACTGAGACTGATTAATGCCTGAAGTTAATTAATTATTACGTATTAGTCTGTGACCAATAGCAAAATTAGCCTATGGAGGAAAATATACTTTGCTTTCATGTAACCCATTTACAGTAGTAAATTGTTACTGTAGCACAAACTTCTTATACTTTCTATGCCATTTTTTGAAGCAAAATTGGTGTAGTACTCCATAACAGGACACAGATTACTGAGGCTGGCACTTTGTAATGGTTATTCTTTACTGCTGGGGGCAAAGAAGAATATTAAACTGAGAGATAAAGTCTCAAAGCAGCATTAAAAAAAGCCACCACAAGTTCTTGAAAGTTTATTAAAAAGCAATGTTGTCACAGAAGCCTTTGTTAAAACCTATCAGAAAGGAATAGTAATATGACAATGCTTCGCTGAGGACACAGACTGACAATTGTGTTTCAGTTATAAAATGTATAAAAAAAAAAAACAATAGTACAAATGAAAAACTTCATGTTTGTGTGGAACTAATCTGTGACGTGATTTTTTTCCTTTGGTTAACAAGTCTCAGAATAAAGTTTGGAAGTTTCCAATAAAGATTCAACCATATAAATAATAACAGCTGAAACTGAAAAGAATAAACACAATTTTAGTGAAGGAGAATGACATAATGCAACAAAGGAATTTGTTTAAAATATAAAATAGGTATTAGCAGTACAATAACAAAACAGTTCAAGGAAATAATAAACAGTGGATCAAGAACACATCGGACTAGTACTTGTATTATCATTTATACTGAATTAATGATGTACACAGTTGTAACTGTACTCTGATCTAATGAAATATAAACCAAATAGAAGCTAAAATGTGCAAATGAGACAGTATACAGAGCTTTATGAAGTAAGACAGAAAATTCTTAATATGCTTAATTTTCAATTGTGAAATTCATTAAGTGTACTGGCAAAGATATGATTTATGAGAAAAGTCATAAAAATAAAACACTGAATATTGAATTCAAAGGTACAACTGTGATTTTTTTCCTAACTGTCTTTCTGTTCTGATTGAAAAAATCATTTATGTATGCCAGAGTGCCATACAATTGTAATATAACATTACTTTATTGTGTCTAGAAACATTCATGCTTCCCTTGTAATTATCAAAGTTTTATGTGAAGTTATGGAAAATAGAGGACCTCGACTTATTGTTCTGAACTTTAAACTGCAGAGAATGATATGACATGTAAGTGCAACATATGCATTATGTGTAGAATGACTGACTGGAGAAGGTAAACAGTAATCAGTCAGATGATAAGGATATGCTTGCTTGTTCAATGTTTTGTGGGGTTTGGACTTTTGCAAAAGAAGTATCAGAAAATATATTTTCTATGTTGCTTAATGTTTTTGGCTAATGTAGATACAATAACCTCACCCACACCATACAGCTAATAAACAGTGATGAAAAACAACCATTAAAAAACTGAATAATAACAAAGACAAAAACCTGCCCTCCTTCACGACTAAACTATACATAAAACACTCAATAAAGCTACCAAAAAGTACAAAACAGAAAGTGGAATATCCTAATGAGGCAAAAATAAATGTTACAAATTGTGTGTGTGTGTGTGTGTGTGTGTGTGTGTGTGTGTGTGTGTGTGTGTGTGTGTATATAAAGATAGAGTGCATGAGAGATGTAGAGAAATAGATAATCTATCTATATGTATACTTATACGTGTGTGTGTGTGAGTGTGTGTGTGTGTGTGTGTGTGTGTGTGTGTTTGGGTGGGTGGGTGTATGAATATATATGAGTCTATGACAGATGCTAGAAGTATCAAAACTTTCAGTGGCTGTCGTACACTCATGATAGTTTGAAGTAACATGGATATGAATATACAATACTCATAATCACACAGATTTATAGAAAAACAAAATATATTGTTTTGCACTCCCCAAAAGAGTTATTTGCCTCTACACATTCCCTGCTAATTGTATACCAAACCTGAGATCATAATACAGCAGGAAAAGTGTAAATTCCCTTAGTCATACTTTATCACAATCTCATACTGAAAAAAGCCACAAAGTCTGATTAGTTAATTTTTGATCAGCTGTACTGTTTTTATTTTTCACTTTGACAAGTTGACTGCTCGATAGGTTGCAGGGAACCCATGTATATGTATACGTGTATCTACAGAGAAGAATGTAGCTTGTAGTTTTTACTGATTGGTTTGTCTGTGTGATCTTGTGTGATCTTGTTACTCGTTTTAGTTTGTTAGTTGGAATATTTTGCAGATACCCTAATGGTTATGGACATCAGCTGGTTCCGCCAACCTCATGTTTCCAAAGGCTAGCCAAACAGTCCATTTATGCTGTGGTGCTGAGAGCACAAGTAGCCGGAAACATGCATTCCACAGCTAGTGGGGTTTGGGTTTATTGACTCAAATTTGTCAATAACAAACTTAAAAAGGAAAAAAAGTCATGGGCATTCAGAACTGCCATATTGCTGAAACACCTGATGTCCTTAAGGGGGAATTTGCATATATCCCATGTTACTTCTAATACAAGTGGTTTTACGGAATCACACAGTGGAGAATCTAGCTTGACTAAATGTTTCTTGTAGTTTTTACTGATATATAAATACGCCCACACAGACACACAGACACAAAATGTATCAGCAAACTGTGAACGCTCATAACAGCAAACAGACACATTTTACACCAAAGTATAAAATAAGCAAACATCAAGAAAAAAAATTGTAGGGGGGAGGGCAAGCCAACCTTCACCCCCACACCCCCTACTAATTATATAGACTAACTCCAAGAACACACAACAGTGGGGTAAGGGCAAACTCTGCTGTGCTGTTGACTTCTTTTTTTGCAAATGTGATGACTGACACATAGAAGATTGGATTATCTACAGGATATCAGTATATACAGGTATATATTATAATACAGATATATATGTGTGTGTGTGTGTGTGTGTGTGTGTGTGCATGTGCATGTAAAATACAGGGGAACATACACAATTGATACATGGAATATTTGAAATGAGGCTATATAATATGCATTGTTTTTGGTTCTCTGGAGGAGGGAACTCACTACATGGACACATTCTCACTTGGCAAGAAGTGTGCTTCCCATTTCTTAGCTACATATGTGTCTTTAGAAGTGTTCAACAAACATTTCTGGAATATTGCAAACACAGATAGAGATTGTAACACAAAGACATCATGAAAGACAGAAGATGATGACAAACTTATGACTATATATCTTGTGGTGTATTAATTAGTAATTTTATGAGGAATGTGTAACCAACTGCTGTGAATGAGAGTATGTGTCTGGGGGGAGGGGTATCTAATATTATTTCCATTGAAAGCAGCTTCAAGAACAGATACATTGTTGATAATTTAAGAAAACAGACATTAGATCATGCCTTTACTGAACAACACATGAATGAAATAAGGCAAATATACAGTAAACAATCAAAAAGACCTTACTGAAGTAAACTCGATTCATTCATATTCTGGTTACATAGCTCTTTAAAATACTTTTAGATAAACAATATTTCTGAAACATAAATAGAAATTAAGTAGCTCACTAAAGTTCAGTAATTCACAGTTCTTTTCAGTGTAATTTACACTCAATTTACAGGCCTTCTTGCTCGCATCTTTAGACTTACTTCAAGCCATATTCCTTCAGATTACTTGGTCTCTCTTATACTGGACAGGCCCGTACCTGTTCTCTTCAGTATAATTGTAATGGACAGGCCATTTCTGTGGTATTAGGCTCACATCTGTGGACCTTTCATGGTCCAGGCCCATAACTACATCCCTTGTAATTTCTTTGCAGCGAGAGGTAAACACATCTGTTGGTTTCAGTCTTGATTGTTATGAGAGAAATATTACTTTTTCTCCACATACAGACTATCTCAATATATGACAGACATTCCATCTCTCTTTGGTTTCAGCTATGGAGTATTTTATTGAATGACAGACTTTCCAGTCATACTGTATCACATAACCCCCAACTCAAACTTAGTGGTATGAGCCATACTATTAGCCTACTGATTCCCAGCACAGCCACCATCTTATTCAACAGTTTAATATGGACATTGTCAAGTTGTTGTCTTGCACACATGCCAGTACATGAGAACAATATCTGCATGGATCTGCATTTCATTTTGCCACAGTCTATTCAATACTGCATTGTCATTTGTGATGTTTCTTGGATTTTGAAATGTTACAAAACCAAATTTTTCAAACTGAGTTTCTTTATCTCTGATCACAATAAGTTCTAAAAGCTGGCTACACTTTTCAAACAGATCTTTCAGGTTCTGTTCATCTCTGGTATAAGCCAAGCCACCCATGAATACTTTCCTTCTATTATACTCTTTAACAAACATTCTTCCTGGTTTGTTGGCAATGGACATGGACATTTAATCAGGATGGTTTCTTGTATTTGTTTGCTTTAAAACTTTACACTGGGGCTTTTCCCTCTTTTAAAAATCAGTGTGGAAGTCTATTATGACAACCGCTTTTTTCAATATTCTTTACTTCAGTTGCCTATGTATTTGGTTTGCAGCATTCATTATTTCAGTTTGCCTTGTTTTATTTTATTCCTCTGTTTGTAATAGCTGAAGCAATCTGGCTACAGGGTTGTTAAGAGAGTTATTCCTCAACTAATTTTTGACAGACTTGCACTTTGAAAGTGACCCATTCCTCGAGTTACTCCTTAACTAATTTTTGACAGACTTGCACTTTGAAAGTGACCCATTCCTCGAGTTACTCCTTAACTAATTTTTGACAGACTTGCACTTTGAAAGTGACCCATTCCTCATTTTTTTAATATTGTTATGACTTTTCATTTGTATTGACAACACTGCTTTTACTTTGAGCTATGATATTTTTTTAACATTTTGAACATTGCAATAGGTTTGGTGTCACTTTATTTCTCACAGGTTATTACCTGGCTTTTATATTGAGTTACATGTGCTTTACACAACTCAGACTTTTGCTATGGACCTATTTTACACACAATGCATCTCTTTAACTTTGCATCAAGTCATATGTAGCTCACCCGACTTATTCACTCCATGTACTTGATTAACTTTGTAACACGTCTTCCTCAAACAGTTCCTCTACTTCTGTTGTTGACTGACTTTCCACATCAGAACCCCCCAATATAGAGAACCTTGTTTACCTAAACTTTGTGCATGCTGTGCATACAAATTATGCAGCCCATTCCTTGAGTTACAGCATTTTCCAAACTCACAACCTTTTGTCCCTTATCCTCACTCCACTGCAAGGCATCATTGTCCTTAGGCACCTCCTGGTTTAACACACACTGTTGTATCTCAGAAAACCTTGTATTTATGAACCTTACACCAGTTACAAGCACAGGCACTTCCTCTATAACCTTTACATTGCATACATGCATGTTTTCCAGCCAATGTAATTCAATATTCTTTAACCCATTGTAGTTCAGAATACCTTTGAACCATAATTACTTTTGTGCCCCAAACATGTTTAGTCAGCTCAGACAGTCCTTCAGTTAGGTTGTTTATTTGCTTATGCATATAAATATCATCTTGTTTAAGCATTAATTTAAACAAAATTGCAATGTTTTTGTCTGTTTTACTTTCAAACTATGTAAGATCAGTATTCTACTTTTTCTGATCTTTATGAAAACCAACAGCCATACTTTCTGTGTTTGTTAATTCTCTAATTATGTTTCTATTTGCATGAACGTTTTAAGCATCCTCTTGTTTTACTTTTGCACTTTGTCAGCTACAGCACCCTCTGGTGGTTACTTTGTTAAAATGTTTTCTGCAACCCATTGCATAACAGTGATTTCTTGGTCACATGTTTTAACAACCCTAATTATTCTCTTCATACCTCTCAACTGTACAGATTTTCACAGAATGTCCAGATTTTTGCTTCATACATTTGGTCCGTTTTTCATAGAATTGTGGTTTTCTGTCAAATTTATGGGAAATTAATCAAGAATGAAGTAAGAAAATAATGGCAGACATTTGAGTTACAGATTTCATACCCTTCAGAAAATTCATGTTAATGCAAAACCTGCTATTCTATCAACGTTCTAAGTTTGTACATGCAATATTTAAAAAAAGTCCCTATTTTTGGGCCTTTATCCCACTTTTATTTATGGCTTTGTCCAGATTTCTTGCTCTAAGAGGTTGAGAGGTATGGTTCTCTTATCACAGAATTAAGCCTGTTTTCCAAACCATAAACCAGGTCAGATATACCATTAACACTCTTAAATTTGGCAGTGGCAAAATCATTACCCAGAGCTACATTTTCTCCTTATTGCTTTAGAAACACTTCACAACCACAAGGATTTCAGACAGGTCTTTGTCTTGTCTTAAAAAAATCAAGAAAATGTGACTTTGTGTCCTGCTTCCGAGTTACATATGACATTAATCTTTCAACTGTACTACTTTCAATTGGTATTTTCTGCCTAGCAAGTTTATTGTTGCTACCCACTGAGTTTTATCACATGTTGTTGTACATCCTCAAAAGCCTTTTCCATCATACCCAGTTTAAGACATATAGTGCTTAGCATCAGTTTGAAGTACGTTTGACCTGTCGTCACTTTGCTGAATGTTAGTAGCACTTTCTAATATATGCAATTGGCTATCAGCACCCTGCATGAATTCATTTTATATTTCAGGTGCATTTAGTCTATCAACATTATGAGTATGCTTGCCCTTAGTTTTCATACTGTTCTCACAAACTGGTTTTGCATTGTTTAGGATCATGTATGGCTCCCTGTTGAAATGTCATTACTCAAAATGGTAAGTGCCAGTGAATCTTAAAACTAGCTCTTCTCTAATACCCTTCTTTTAGCAGGGGGCAAGACCTCTTGCGCCCCTCACCCCTGAACTAATATATATTAACTCTGAGATTGCCATACCTTGGAAAAAAAAGGGAATATTCTGATAAAGGGCACCTCAGACCTATCATATGTAAGTTTGCTCTTTCCGCAATTCAGTTTCCCCATTTTGGTACTAGCTGTAGCGGGTCACAGCAGTTCAAATGGTTACCACCTTGTACTTTTCAGTTTTGATTTCAGTATCAGGTCACACAATACACACTTTGTTTAGTTTACAATGCCACCTTAAAGTTCATCAATTTTTCTTATCTAAGTAAACACTTCTTTTAAAGAGTAGTAACCAGAATTTGTGGTCATGTTTTAGTAACAGCTGCAGCATTTGCTTAGTTCAATGCCTTTTGTTACTGCCACTAATTTTACTTTCTGACTGCTTATATAAATTGCAGCACAGACACACTTACTGAGGTTTTGAAAAATCTTAAGAATATAGATATTGACTTTGTGCTGCTACAGATTTTTTTTTTTTGCATGTTTATACGAGTTTTTGCTTTGCTTTCTTTAGGTAAACCACTTTTTAGACTTTGAATGCATGAGCAACATGTTCTTACATATACTCAGC
>NC_056730.1:274977593-275045093 GCF_019279795.1 Protopterus annectens | reverse complement strand
CATGCTGGACAAGCCACGCTGCTCGCAAGGGACGGCTTGCACCTGTCACCCTGGGATTCCGGATATTGGCAAAGGCTCTTGCCACCCCATAGTGCCTTTTTAGGCAAGGCTCAAATTCTAAACCTACCACCCTAGAACACAAAAAGGAAAAAATTAAGGGTAATGCTGCTCAATGCCAGAAGTCTAAATCTCAAAATGCACGCAGTCGAGGCCCTTCTCAGTATGGAGAACATCGATGTCTGTGCTGTGACAGAAACCTGGTTCAAGGCTCCTGAGAGCACCCGCGCTATCAGGTTTTACCTCATATCATGCGTGCCGGCCCCAAAATGTGGACAATACCAAGAAAGGAGGGGGTATCCATATTCATCAAGGACACCCACACCTCAAGACTGGTGGCAACGCACGATGCATCGGAGACCATCCAGGTGCAATTAACCATAGGCAAGACTGCTCTGCAAATTGTAGCATGTTACAGGCCACCCTCACAAACTCAGGAACCTCACATGGCCTTCCTGAAAACACTAGAGGGATAAATGTATCACCAAACACCATCATACTAGGTGACTTCAATTACCCTAATATAGACTGGGAACACTACTCAAGCCCAAACACCCTAGCCCAAAAGTTCCTGGAATTCATAAACTCAAATGCTATGGAACAACTAGTCACCATCCCCACAAGAGGAGATAACATACTTGATCTCATCATCACGAACATGGGAGCACAATGTTCAACACCGGAGGTGTACCCCTCACTGGTGAGATCAGACCACAAACTAATCTCGCTGGAGGTCCTCATCCCACCCCACCTGAAATAAAAAGACCACAGTAAAGAACTTCTCAAAAGCTGACTTCACACTTCTAAAGACTAGTGTGGTCTCCTTTAAGGCCCCGAGCGGCGGAAAACAGTACTCAAGCCGCTGAATCACTTACAAATGCCTTCTACCAGCACCTGCAGGACTGCATGGATAAGGCAATCCCAAGCAAAACAAAGACTCTTTGTACCAAAGGCAAGCATCCAGTCTGGTGGACCCCAGCCATAAACAAACTCTACAACAAAAGGAGGAAGCTACTACAAGATAGAGCAAAATCCTTAAAAGGTAAGACACCCTTGATCACTATAAGTAAAAACTAAGAGCTCTCATAAAATCATCCAAAGCAAATTTCGAGAGAAAAATAGCTAAAGACTCAAAAGACAATCATAAGGCCTTCTTTAGCTATGTTAGAAACCTGGGAGGAAACTCCCAGATATGCTCAGAGCTAGTTCAAAATGATGTGAAGATTACTGATCCTACAGACATTGCCAACATACTGGCTGACAGGTTCAGTGCAAACTTCTCCCCTCCCCAAAAGGAGAGATATCTATACCAAACGATTGCAGCCCCCAAACATCTCCAGCCCAAGTGAGAACTGCTCTCTCCAAAGCAAAAACACAGCATCCATGGGACCTGATGGTGTCCCCGGCTGTGTGCTCCATGAACTCAATGAGGAATTAAACCCACAGCTAGGACAGCTGTTTAATCAAAGTCTTACCTCTGGATACGCACCCAGGAGTGGCGCACTGCAACTGTGGTACCACTTCACAAAGGCGGTGCCTCCACCGACCCTGGAAATTACCGCCCATTAGCTTGACAAGCCTTATCTGCAAAGCCATGGAGAGGATCATAATGGACCTCATAAATAAAGACATAGGGAATTTGCAGACTTTGGATCCAACCCAGTTTGGCTTTGTCAAAGGCAGATCATGCCTTTTAAACTTGGTTGACTTTTGAAACAGTCACCAAAGCCATTGATGAGGAAAGGCAGTCCATACAGCCTACCTCGATCTGGCTAAGGCCTTCGATACAATACCCCATTCGGGTATCATTGAAAAACTCATCAGCTTAAATGTCAACCCATACATCACAAGATGGGTTGCAAACTGGCTGAGTGACAGAACCCACAGGGTCAGAGCTGCTGGCGCCATGTCAGACTCAAAGCCTGTCACAAGTGGTGTCCCACAGGGCTCAGTCCTGGGCCCACTCTTGTTTGGGATCTACTTTTCCAAGTACAAGCAAACACAGGAGGGTTATGGCTGACAAAGTTTGCAGATGACTGCAAACTGGGCCATAGTAGAAAACACATCTGACACAGATATCCTTCAGAAGGGTCTCACAGAAACGGATAACTGGTGCCAGAGCCACGGCCTAAAGTTAAATGCCAAAAATGCATAGTCATACCCTTCGGGAAAAACAAGGTTACCCCTAGCTACCAAATAGGTGGCAATCCACTGAGCACAGAAGAAGTTATCAGGGACCTGGGGACCCAGGTTGATAGTAGTCTGTCATTCGACACCCATGTAGCTAAAGTAGTTAGGAAGACCTTCTACATTGCCCACCTTATCATGAAGGGATTCTCATCTAGATCAAGGGAGGTCATAGTCTCCCTTTACTCATCACTCATCAGACCAATGATTGAGTACAATGCCCCATTCGGAATGTATCTGACCCGACACTTGCAGCAGCTGGAGAGGCCACAAAAGTTCCTCACCAAAAGGATAAAGGGTCTCAAAAATCTGTCCTATGCTGCCCGACTGAAAGAACTCCAGCTCTATTCAGTCGCACGCTTGCTGAGAGGTGACCTTTGCCTAACATACAAGGCCATGTCAAACCCAGATTTGATGAATATGCTTCACCTCAAAAAATGTAGACCCATCAGACCCACAAGGGCGCGAGACTTAAACCTTGACACGGCTATTAATAGGACGTGCTGGAGGGATAGATTCATCACCCAAAGACTCCCTATGCTGTGGAACAAAATCCCGGTACATGTGAGGCAGAGCACCTCGCTGGCCTTGTTCAAGAGAAATCTTGACCAATGGATGGGAGATCGCAGATATACCCCAGGGATTACCTCAGTGTCACTGCTCGACAGAGGCACAGAAAAATAATGGGTATAGTTCCCCATACTGAAGGGGTGGCCTAAGCCACAAAACGATGGGCTAGGCTTGTAAATGCCCTCGGGCAGATAGCCTAGTATGAACCTATGAACCTATGAACCTATAAGAAAAACTAAAATCTTTTGACAAGAAAGTACTGAAGTTAAAAAAACTAGTTGGAATCTTCATATTTCCAACAATGCCTAGCTGAGAATCTGGTCCCAAAAGGACTAAGAAATAATTTTTCCCCCTCTGGATTATTAATAGACAATTTATTTTTCACCGACTTGAAAGCCCTTATCCAAGAGCAAGGAGCGCAACTGCTTAACATGATCATGAAGCATTATTCAGTGCACATTAATACTCTAATTGACGAAATTAATATTCTTGACAATGCTATCAAACTTGATACTGCTTTTATGCAGTTTAAATTTGATTACGACCGCATTTTTGTCAGTATTGATGCTTTACTGACAAAACTCAAGACTAATAAAAATAAGAAGCTTATTAGGGACAGGCTAGCATATAACCAAGGAAAAGCCTACCCTAATCTTGTTCCTCAACCAGCTAACGTAACATCTTCTTGTAGAGAAGATGGTCCACCTTTGCCTGATGATGTAATGGAACCTGCTGATGTCGATGTACTGGAAGAGTATATCGAAGAACCTAACCAGGGTGTTAGGCGCAGTAATAGGATTAAGGGCAACTATAATAACAAAACTGGTTACAATAAGAATGATTCTAAATATGGTAACAACAATAAGGGTGGTTTTTTTAGGACCACGGAATCGCAAGACACTTGTGACCAACAACAGGAACAGGCGCAATTAGTTACCAATTTTGCGCTTGATCCCCCCTGCGAAGAGGATACTCCTAAAATCATCATCAACAAGAAAGGGGACTTTAAAGTTTATAACTTTTCTAGTGTTGATTTTGATTGTGACTTAGTCGAACTTCTAGCCCTTGGTTACACTTTTGTGCCTAGTTTTACAGGTAACCTGGCTAAGGTTATCATTGATTTAAAATGTTTCACATGTAAGTTAAATTTAAAATTGTTTTTTTGTAATGAAGCCACCGATGTTTCTAGGGGATTGAAAATGCCTAGCTCTTTCAACCCCCCTCTACATAACAACTTGCATTTATTTGAAACTATGTGTGAAGTTGATATAAGACATCTTTATTCCTGCTTTCAAAGTAAAACTGATTTTTCCATCTTCAACATTACCAGAGAGCAACTAATGGGGTTGTGCCACCTTAGTGAACTGCCTGTCAGGCTTGTTAAGCCTGACAAAGGAGGCGGTTTAGTGTTGTTTGACGATTTTCAATATAAGGAGAAGATGCTTTCTACACTTAATAGCCCCGCATATGAGTTGGCGTCCTTAAATGAAGTGAACCTCTCTCATAGACGAATTAGGGCTTATTATAGGGATTTATTTTTGGAGGGTAAAATTGATTTGGACCTTTATAATTTCATTGACATTTTCCCCCCAAAAGTTCCAGTTATGTTTGGTATCCCTAAGATACATAAAAATGTATAAAACCCCCCTATGAAAGCTTTGATCGATGCACGTTCTTCTATTACTCACCCTTGTTCTAGACTGATTGATAACATTTTGACAAAATACATTAAATTACTTCCAGGTATTTGTAAAGATTCCTGGACCTTTTTGAACAACATTAATGACATCCCATTCGATGTTTCCAAAACTTTTTAACAATTGATGTCATTGACCTGTACACGTCCATTCCACACCTTGAAGCTGTGGAATGGATTGGTCTTTTGTTAAGTGAGCTAGGAGCTCCAAGATCTAAAATTGACTTGGTTACAGAATTATTGGACATTGTTTTGACGTCCAATTTTTTTGTTTTCGACAAAGAGTACTACTTGCAAAAACAAGGGGTAGCCATGGGCTCCCCTTGTGGTGCAAGTGTTGCCAACCTCTTTGTCGCTTACTGGGAAAAGCATTTTTTGTTCAATAAAGCCGAATTGATGAAGAATGTCATCTTTTATACTAGGTTTTTAGACGATATCTTCATTCTTTTTCATGAGGATGTTGCTTCTGCAACCAATTTTGTACAGGTTATTAATGAAACTACACAATTTTTAAAATTTACATTTAAATTTTCTACTAAAGAAATAGACTATTTGGATGTCAAATTAGTCAAAGACTTGGATAATAAGGTGTTAACATCAACTATCTTTAGGAAGCCCACTTATGTTAACTCCTTCTTACATTTTTCGAGCCTCCACCCCTTTAGACAAAAGCGATCAATAGTAAAAGGTCAATTAGTTAGAGCGGGTAGGATGTGTAGTACTTTTTCAGATTTTAGTAAAGAATGTACTTTTTTGAGGGAGTTATTTGTAAATCGGGGTTACCCAGGTAACTTAATTGATGAGCTTATAAAGGAAGTTAATCAAAAAAGGATGGAAGTGTTTTATAAACCACTCCTTAATAATGAAAGCTTTCCTTTAAGTGTCCAAATTGGTATTTCTAGTTTACCCATGTCACTCCAATAGAGACTGACAAAATGGTTTTAACAGAAGATGGTGCAATGCCTTTAACAAAAAATATTGAACATAAATTCACTTTGTTTCGTTACAACATTTAACACTAACTCTAAGGCAATTTGGTCAATCATATGCAAAAATTGGCACCTTATATCTAGTTCACCAACACTTTCAGAAAAACTGGGTTCTTCCCCTAGTGTTGTGTATAAAAGAGCTAACAATTTAAAAGAAATTTTGCAAAGGAATACCACAAAACATTCCTTTAATAGACAGAAAGGCACATTTAAGTGTGAATTTTGTAACTTTTGCAAATACATAAAACCTGGAAATTCCTTCGATATTAGGAAAAAGAAATATCTGATTTACCACAAAATAAATTGTCAAACTCGTTCTGTTGTTTACATTGCCCTATGTGATTGTTGCCCAGCATTTTACGTTGGTAAGACGGACCGCAAGGCCAGTGAACGAATATACCAACATGTATATGCAATTAAAAAGAACAAAGATGATAATGCTTTAGCAAAACATATAGATAAAAATCCTGGGCACACTTTTTCATTTATGGGTATTGATCATGTCGTGACAGATGGTCCAACATCTCTCATTTTAGAAAACCGGGAGCTTGAATGGCAACTTACTTTAGATGCGTTCAGAGCCCCCGGTTTAAATGAAAACTGTAATATAGCTGCCGTCCTTAAATTACGGAGCTATTTGAGATAGGTTAATTTACCACTAGTATCAGTGTTTGTCTATTACTATTTACTATTCTAATATAGATTTTTTGAGGGTTTTTTCTCAAGTAGGCAAAAATTAAAATTAAAATTAAATTAAAATTAAAAACTAATATTAAAAAGAAAAACACTAGGCTTTTTGTACATCATATACATATGCTTTTATAATGAAAGTATTAGAGGCTTACAGATTTCTTTAGTGTTTAAAATTTTCAAAAAAAACCTTCTTTAAGGAATTGATTTACTTGTTTTACCATACATGTTGTTTTTAAAGTGATTTTTAAAAAGTTGACTTTTTAACTGTAATGAACATGCGCTGTTTCTATGCGCCTTGATGATTATCCTTAACGTTGTTTTGTCACTTCCTGCTATTTAAAAGTTTTTTAACTTTGTAACTATTGATATAGTCATATTACGACTAACTGTTGTACCTCTGAGGAAGCTGTGGTTTTTAGTAGCGAAAACGCTCTTTTGTATCAAATAAAACTAGCGTTCAGGCTCGTTGATTTGGTGGTTTTTCGGAATTGGATACCTGTTGTGGACTATATATATATATATATATATATATATATATATATATATATATATATATATATATATATATATATAGATATATATATATATATATATATATATATAAGACTAGATTATGGTGCTCATTTAAACAACTGTGACTGAAATTTAAAAAAAAACTGCTAAAACAATTCAGCATAGGATGCAGACACAACATGAATGCTGAATTTATTTTCATAACATTAGCTCCAAAGAGATCAGTTTCAACAAATACACTGTATTTATCAGTATAAAGTGTTAGCTAGGAGTTTGGTATTGAGTGAAAAAAGTTGTAGGATACTTATGGTGGAATCCCTGAAATAGAATGGAGTGAATACAACATTTTGCAGAGTAGAGAGTCAGGATACTATTTCTAAAAGAGGCCTGATAAAAATAATGAACAGAGGGTATAGAGAAGTGGGTATAAGTAAAATTATGTAGTGAGGTGGCTGGGAAATTGGGAATAGAAGGGAAGCAAAGCAGCTTACATCCCTCATGATAGTACAGGTCAGTGTGTTTGAGCATGCACCAAGGAAGTGATCGCAGCTCCAGTCAACTGGGAAGAAAAATATCAACAGGGTATATCTGTATTATTAACCATATTAACCGAGGGGCATTAAGTATCTAGAGGAAAAGTGCAGTTCAGGAACACTATGAAATCAGTGGTGAAAAACTACAGTAGTTGGGAATGAGTTGGGAGGGGGCAAGGTGGATGAGTGACACCAGACAGCTCTGGACACATGGGCCCTGACTAATCTATTAGAGCATAAACAAAGATTTAGCCAGCAAAGAATGCCACTTCCTACGCAGATTACCTAAGAAAAATCCTTATAGGCAGCACAGTGGACTTGCACACAGAGAGGGGTACTTACAGGCTCGCTGTTTGGGCAAAAGCCACTTATAGTCTTTTTACTGAACTATAGAAACTGGAGGATTAACTTGCTTTAATTCAGTACTGCTCTGCAATATAGGAGAAGAGTTTTAGCATTAGGCAGGACCCCCCCCCCCTGTCAAGGATGGTCAAATATATTTATCACTACTTCCTTAAAAAATTGTACCCCTTGTAGAGAAAGATGAGAACAATCCCACTAGACAAATGGCAACAGTGTCAACAGAAAAGAAGACAGAACAAGTGGGGGGTAAATGAGCTGTGATACTTAAGAAAGAAATAGTGTGAGAGGAATAGTATATAGAGTCAGTTAGATACATACAAAGGGAGGGAATGGAAGCTACATTAAACAGGTAAAACAAGGAGGAGGTAAGAGTCTCTTTACAGAGATAGCAGTGGTAGTATGCGATTGACTGAAACGTCGAGAGACATAATACCTGCCGACTAAGCAATGATAATAATGAGAATTAATCGAATGTCCTATAACATCGTGCATATTATAAGCAGCTACAACTGGAAAATGAGTCCTTAAAATAAACAGTAGGCCTGGTGCCTATCTGCACTTACACGATAAATGATGATGTGTGTGTATGTGACTATAACGGGATTTGAAAAAAGTTACATCAAACAAAGACAGAAACAATATGACTCTAAACAGTAATTACAATGCATTTCTTTTATAAGGAATATAGCCAAACTGAAAACATGCTGCAGGTACCACACAACCAGAGGTAAGTACCACTGAATATCCAAGTGTTAAAAGGGAAGAGCAGAGTTACGAAAGGTAATATAGTAAGCGTGCAATAAGGAGTGGCTGGAAAGTAGCACTTACCCCAGTCATGTGTGCAGATGATATGCTCCTTCCTCAGGCAAATAATATCAGAACTCCAAAATGAACCACAACAAGATTTTACAAAAATACGTATGGGTCATGTTCTGACACTCTCCTAATTAACTCCAAGAAAACAAACATCTCTCAATGATGTTGTTGATGTACTCTCAACTCCAGAGAAATGACTCACACTCTCCCCATTACACATTAATGACCTTATGGGCAATTACATTCCAAATGTAACCAAACAAAAATACATAGGTCTTCTTCTTGACCCTGCACTTACTTACCCATCCCATGCTAACAGCATAAAAAATAAAATAACAACCAAACTGAAACTGTACTGCAAAATCCCACACCTCTCTCCAGAAGACTGCTTAGCAATAGCCAAAAATGTACAAATCCGCAAACTTAAGTATTGAGTCAAATTCCTAATCTTTCATTCAACCCAGAACTCTAGCAAAATACAAACTATAAAGAAAATCTCAATCTTTGTCCTTCTTGCTGACCCATTTATGCACCAGTGCCCTGTCCTTAAGAATACAAATTGCTTTCAATTCCAGATAAGGCAACCTTTCTATTAAAAATTGTAATTTTTAAAATCCTGAAACATACATATTTCCCTGCACTCAAAAGGAAAATTACCTATATCAGGTAGTACATATCAGCTTAGGAGCTCACACAACAACTCCCTCAACCTTATAAGACCAACATACAAAACCACTATTGGTGAAAGAGCTTAGGCTAGGAACAACAAATCCATAAAAGATTTTAAGAAATCACTAAAACAGCAGCTAAGAGATGATGCAACATACTTTTGTTAATAACCATCTTATGGCAAATAGCCAACATCCCAGTTTTATGAAGAAAAATATGGTTAAAGCCAGTTCATCTGAATTAGTCCATTAATTAGTTCAAATTATTTTTATAACAAAATTCAATATTTGAGGAAATTATTTTTAGATAAAGGTTATTCAAAAACATATATAAATCAGGTTATTGAGGAAGTAAAAAGTTCAACAAGTTTGAGGTTTCCTCTTATTTTAGTGAATATAATTTCAAATTCAGATATTAGTAACTATAATAATTTTGATGGGCATTCTTCAATTAAAAATAGAAGTTTTATAGGGTTTTCATTATGCATTTCTGCTGATGCTATGAGAATTAGGAAAACTGTACATGAAAATTGGAAAATAGCACCATGGAATAAAGAAAGTACAGTTGTGTACACTTACCATAAATGTAGATGTTCGAGTGTATTCACTGTTGCAGTCATTACATTTGGGTAATCCTGCTGGCAGGGTGCCCTCAGTCGGCCTGAATTCCAAAGTCTTGGGTCCTGCGTTGCCTGTTGTTGCTCTTTCCCTGACGTCAGATCACCAGGGGTATAAAAGAAGCAGCCGAAGCCATTTTCTTCAGTTTTTCTTGCCCCAGATGTCAGGTGCCCCCTAACAGGGTAGCCAAAATTTATATATATATAAAAATACATACACTAATATAAACTTTACCTTCATCTACAAGCAAATACACCACATGGGTTGTATAAATCAGAGAAGGAAAGAAAAGTTCCAGCAGAAAAAAGGGGGATGGCGGGTGGGTAACCTGGACTGCAACTGTGAATACACTGGAACATCTACATTTATGGTAAGTGTACACAACTGTACTATGTTCTTCGTGTTTCACTGTTGCAGTCATTACATTTGGGTAGAGTCCCAAAGCTATGGTTGGGAGGCTGGGTCTAAACAGCATTAGGAGCAGCAATGAGGCCCTGCAGAACTGCAGTGGCAAAGCCTGCCCTGGATTTAGAGTAGAATGGCAGATGATAGTGCTTTGTAAAGGTGTGCACTGAACTCCAAGTAGCAGCCTCTAATATGTCTTTGGTTGGTACTCCCCTGAGAAAGGCTGCTGAAGTGGCTGCAGCTCTGGTTGAATGTGGCCTAGTGCCCTTAGGCACTGGCTTGCCATGGTGTAAATAGCAGAAACGAATGAGTGGCCTAGCCACATTGAAATAGTCTGCTTTGAGATAGCCTTTCCTTGTGATCCTGCAGCATATGCCACTAGTAATTGTTCTGTCTTTCTGAAAACTTTGGTTCTGTCCAAGTAGAAACTAAGCTGTTTGTGTGCATCCAAATAATGCAAAATTCTCTCCCCCTTGTTCTGTGGATTTGGATAAAAAGTTGGCAGATGAATAGTTTGGTTAAGAGATACACTGGACACCACCTTAGGCATAAATGTTGGGTTTGTCCTCAGAGAGACCCTGTCTGGATAAAACATGATAAAAGGTTCCACAGCCATGAGTGCCTGTAGCTCTGAAACCCATCTTGCAAAAGTTATTGCTAGGAGCAGAGCTGTTTTCCAAGATAAAAACTTTATATCAGCAGTAGCAGCTGGCTCAAAAGGAGGCAGGGTGAGTTTTTCCAAGGCACAATTGAGGTCCCATGCAGGTATTGGTGATCTCCTTGAAGGCCTTAAGTTTTTGGCTCCTCTGAGGTACTGCTTTAATAAAGGATGAGAAAAGATTGGTGGCTCTGTATTGTAATGAGCCAAGATGGCAGAGGCATGAATTTTAATTGATGAAAAAGATAGGCCTTTGTCCAGCATCTCAGTTAAGTATTGCAAAATCTGAGGAATATTTGGTACAGCTGTATCAGTTCCTTGTGCCTGGTTCCAAGCACAGAATCTCTTCCATTTTCCAGCATAAGATTTTCTAGTACTAGGCCTTCTGGCTTCCAAAATGACATCCATCACAGCTTTATTGCGAAGTGTGTTTTGTATGACTACATTAACCACCATGCTGCCAGGTTTAAAGTACTGAGTTGGCTGTGCAGGATCTGATTGTTTTGCTGAGACAGTAGATGAGGTATTTGAGGTAAGGTCCAAGCTGGGCATTGAGATAAGTTCCTTAGGATTGGATACCAGAACTGGCTGGGACAGTCTGGGGCAATCAGTATCATCTTTGGCTTCTCCTGTCTGACCTTTAGGAGTACCTTGGGGAGGAAAGGCATATACTGATAGGTTTTTCCAGTTGAAAGATAGGGCATCCACTTTCAATGCTTGTCTGTGATAAGTCCGTTTGCAGAATCTTTTTAGTTGGTAGTTGTGAGGGGAGGCAAATAGATCTATGTCCGGGCATCCTCATTCCCTTGTTATCATGCTGAAGACTTGTGGATCCAGCTGCCACTCGTGGGGATCCATGACGTTTCTGCTTAGTTCATCTGCCAGAGTGTTTTCCTTTCCTGGCAGGAATTGTGCCTGCAGATATACTTGGTAAGTCAATGCTGTGTCCCACAAAGTCATGGTTAATCTGCAAAGGGGGTAAGAATGTGTGCCCCCCTGCTTGTTTATATACCACATGACCGTGGTATTGTCTGTCTTTATCAGTAGTTGTCCCGGATGAAGTAGGTCCTTGAAGGCTGTCAGGGCAATTTGAACAGCTAGCATCTCTTTTTGATTGATATGTAGTTGCATTTGGTTTGAGGACCATGTGCCCTGAATGTATCTTCCTGCCATGTGTCCCCCAGGCATAATCTGAAGCATCCGTTGTTAGTGTCTGCCTGGCTGGGGGTAATTGAATGGCTGTCCCTTGTTCTGGTGACAAGCCTTTGCCCACCATCGAAACTCCTGTTGCAGGCAGGGAATGAGAGTAATCAGTTTCCAGTGTGGCAATGTTGAGTCCAAACACTTTTTAGGTACCATTGAGGTTTCCTCATATGCAGTCTTGCATATGGAATTAGTAGGATGCAGGATGCCATGAAGCCCAAAGCCTGCAGGATTTTTCTTGCAGATAACAGGGCCTTTGTTGCCAACATTTTGAAATAGGCAGTCAGTTGCCTTTGTTTGTCTGGTGTGAGATAAGCCATCTGGGCAGTTGTATTTAAGCTTGCACCCAGGAATATTATCTCTTGAGAGGGTACTAGTTTTAATTTCTTTTCATTGACTGTGTACCCTAGGCATGTTAGAAGTCTTTTCACAAACGCCAGATGCTGTGGAAGAATGTCCTTGTTCTCTGCTTGAATTAGACAGTCGTCCAAGTAAGGATATATTTGTATTCCTCTTTGTCTGCAGAATGCAGTTACTGGTGCCAGGCACTTTGTAAAGACCCTGGGCGCAGTAGATAAGCCAAAGGGAAGTGCAGAGAATTGGTAATGCATTGAGCCAGCCTTGAATCTGAGGTATCTTCTGCATGATTGTCTGATTGGGATATGCAGGTATGCCTCTTTTAGGTCTAAAGTCACAAGCCAAGCATTCTTGCCCAGCATGGGCAGAAGCTGCTGCAAAGTCAACATTTTGAATTTTGGTATATCCAGGAATGTGTTCAGAATAGATAGGTCCAGTATTGGTCTCCAGGCCTTGTCCTTTCTGGGTACCAAGAACGGTTTTGAGTAAAATCCTTGTCCCTGCTCTTGCTCTGGTACTTGTTGAATGGCCCCCATGTCCACGAGGGATGACACTTGTTTTTGCGCCTCTGCCCATTGATTTTTTGGCAGATCTGGCCAGCAGTTTGCCTTTGGCAGGGTATGGAAATGGAACTTGTAACCTTGTGACACTATATTTAGAACCCACTTGTCCTGGGTTATAATGTGCCAGTTTTGAGAAAAAGTGCTAATTTTCCCCCTAAGGGTGCTGCCAGGACATAAGTGCTTGGTGCCGGCAGGGGGAAGTCATTGGGACTGTTTCCTGTATGGTTGTGATTTGTCTTCTCCAACTTTGGAGGTAGAAGCACCCCATTGCTTTGACCTGTATGAACCTTGCACCTGGGATCTGCCTCTAGGGCGTCTGGATGTTCCCCTTTGAGGTCTGTCTGACACAGGAAAGGACCAATTCTTTGTAGGCCAGTGTCTACTAAACCTAGGTGGCTGTACTTGTAAAAAATCTTTGACAGTTTGCATAGATTTAGCTTTGTCCTCCATTTTCTTTAACACCTCTTCTGCCTTAACACCAAACAAAGTATCATGATGTAAAGGGGCATCTAATAATTTAACTTTGACATGATCAGGCAGATTTTATTCCTTTAACCAAGCATGCCTCCTAATTACAGAACCCGTAACTGCGGCCCTGCAGGAGGCCTCCAAAGAATCAAAACCACATTGCAAAGTATGCTTTCCAACTTGTTCAGCTGTATGCAATAAATCCTGCAACTCCTTGTTTTCTGCACATTCAGAGTTTAACAACATTTTCTGTTTAAGCAATGCCATGACATGTTGCTGATATTTGAGCATATGAAACTGACAATTTAAGGCCCTTATAGCCAAGGTAGCAGATGTGTAAACCTTTTTTCCCCATCTATCCAGTGCCCTAGAATCCCTGTCAGAGGGGGTAGGGTTTTTTGCAGCAGAAGCCTCAACTCCTTTGGGACCCTGTGAAATAGTTTCTGGGTCAGCAGAAGGTTTTTTAAAAAGGAATTTATGAGAGTCAGAAACCCTGTAATATCTGTCAGGCTTAACAGGAGCTGGAGGTAAGGAGTCAGGGGTCAGACTAGACTCCAAAAACACATCATCTACAATGTCTAACACAGGTGGAATGGCTAGAGGCCTGTGTTGACATTGTAAAAGGAAATCCCTGAGCCTCTTTTTAGATTCTGAAAAATCTTGGCTCTCCCAGTGGAAATGCTCCCTCATGGTATGCAAAGTTTCCCCAAAGGAATAGTCCTCTGGAGGAGAAGCTGAAGGTATAGATTCTTCAGCATCAGAATCCTCATAGCGGGGAAGAGAATATTCCTGATCAGAAGAGGAATCAGAAGAAATAGAAACCTGATCTGAAGATTCATAGTCAGTTTCTTGCCTAGGCCTCTTATCAGGAGGGGGATGGGAACCCCTGATCAAGGAAATCAAGTCTTCAGCCATTTTGAGCATCTGTTTTTTGGGCATAGACGCCGGTCCACATGGCTCTTGAGTTTGTTTCTTTGCTTTAGAAGGTGCTTTAGTCTTTGCCTTTGAAGCTGAAGTCAGTTTAATGTAAAGATGTTTAGGTCTGAATACAACCTCAGAAGCCGGTGCCTGCTCAGCGGCTCCGGACCCATCTGAGGGAATAGTGTCTGAGGCTGCAATACCTTGAGTTTCCAGTGGCATAGACAACTCCATTTGGGAGTCAGTAGTGGCCTGCGACTCTAAAGTAGCGGGCGTCAGGGGTTGCGAAAGTGCCTCACTGAGAACCGGCGACTGGCTTAGGAGAAGCTTCGTCGGCGGTTTTGGTCCTCGGTTGTTTATCTCTCTCCTTTTCTTTGCGTTTTTTGTGAACTCCAGTAGTCAGATGGCTATCCAATGACATTTCTGGATAATTAAACCGGTGTCCAAAATAGTTTAAAGCAAAATCATACCGACGCTTAATAGTGCGTTGGTTAAATCTAGCACAACACCGACAACCAGAAACGTGATCAGGGCCTAGGCAAGGAATGCAGTAAGAATGAAAGTCCTTATGAGGTATTTGCTTTCCACAAGTAATACAATTATTAACTTTTTCTGACATCGGTCTGGAGCAAGAAAAAAGTTTCCCCAACGGGGTATTTAGCTTTATTGAATACTTTGGGTCTGAAACTCAAACATGAAAATCTCAGGAGTCGACTGACCAGCACTTGCTAACTGCTTCTGCTTCGGGCACCGCGCAGCAAGAAAGACTGAAGAAAATGGCATCAGCTGCTTCTTTTATACCCCTGACAACCTGATGCTAGGGAAGGGGTGACAGCAGCCAATGCAGGACCCAAGACTTTGGAATTCAGGCCGACTGAGGGCAACCTGCCAGCAGGATTACCCAAATGTAATGAATGCAACAGTGAAACACGAATAACATCTTAACAAGGTTTTGGGAAATAACTCAAATATTTCCTATAAAAAGGATTTTGACTTGAAAATGTTATTTGAGTAGAAAGGTGTGTTTAAGTGCAACAAGTGTTAACAGTGTAGATTTGTCAGTGAAGGTAAGAAGGTAGTACTTAAGCACAACAGTTTACAGATATGATCCAAGAATACATTTATGTGTGATTCAACTTATGTAGTTTATCTAGCTACCTGTGACACCTGCCAAATGTTTATGTAGGAAAAAAACATCCGTAAATTAAGTAAGAGAATATCAGAACATGTTTTGGCAATAAAAGTAAGGATGAAAGAGATGCATCGGCTAAACACTCCCTGACATACATATACTTAAAAAGTTTTTGTGTTTTTGTAATAGATTATGTCAAACCAGTTCCATTTGGTGGTGATGTAAATAATTATTTGGAAGTGAAAGAACTTAACTAGCAAATATTTTTGGAAGCAGATTACCAGGTTTTAATGAAAACCTTAATATCAAATGCATTTTGAAAGACTGATAATGAAATTAGTCTGATATGAAATATAAGAAGTTTTATGTACACTTATATATGGATTTTGATTTTTATATATATTTTTATTTTATCTTAATTAATTTGCAAATGATGATGGATGGTATAAATCATGTATTTTAGGAAATAGAGTTTAGTAAGCACGATTCACTTTATTACAATGTAATGCTGTATAAGGTATTTTAGCAGTGGTCCCTTTAACTTTTTTGGAGGGAAAAGTCATACAACCTAAATCAAATGTGATTTAAACAGATCTGTTCACTGCATTTTATGTTCTGAAGAAGTTCTGAAAGTATATTAAAGGACAAAAGGGCTAAATATCCTTTTTGTGCAATGGCTGTAATGTTCATTTAGTGTTATAAGCTTTAGCAAATAGTTACAGTTGTTTTCTTTAGTATAAAGTTTTAGTGTTGACCGAATTCCATTGAGCGTATTTTTTTTAAGTTGTCTGACCCCCTTTGTCATTAGTGATTATCAAATTAGTGTTTTTAAACTATCAAGTGCAGACTTCATTGCAATAGTTAAATTGCTTCTTTACTACCGACATGTTCAAACTGTTTTAACTCATCTTTCATATATTATATGGATTGAATTCTGAAATTTTCTTCCCAATTTATTAAGGGACTACAGTAAAATTATATGATATTGTATGTTTCAGATTTGTACGGATATGGATTGTGTAATGACCTTGTTACAAAATGTTTATCTTTTAATTTAAAATGTGAAATCAAGGAAGTCCATGCCATCTGATGGTGTCAGATGACCTCTTAGTTTTTTTTAAATGGTATGATTCTTATCTAGCACCTTATACTAAGGAAGGCATTATTATTTGTTGAAACAGTCTACTTGGAGATAATATTCTAGAAATAAATTTAGCATTTACTTAGTGCCTGCTCTTTTTGCTAAACTGTGTTGCTATATTGCATTTTTCTTTATACATAAGACCATCAACTGCTTCTGAACAATGGAAACTCCATCCACAGTATTTACAACTCAAGCTTTCTTAGACTTTATAGATAGACTTAATATGTCATGTCTTGGATGACAACAACATAAACAACACATTTTGTATCAAAATAAGGGTAAAATGAAGCATTTTTATTGTCTGAAAAGGAGCATGGAGAAAAAAATATGATTCAATACAAGGCTGACAGTTATTTAAGTCATTTTTTATACATTTGCTTATTTGTTTGCTGATTAGAAATGTACAGCAAAAGAAAAGTGACAAGCTGAGAAATGGATTGATTTATATTTTGTTGAACAGACTAACACTTTAGGTCCAGGCCCATTTTCAGATGTGACCCTGGAGAAAAAACTCCCAAGTATAATAACATATATGAAACAGATACACTGATTTAAATTATTAAATGACATGTGGAATGCATTCATTTTTAAAAAGTGTAGCAGTTTTTGAGACTAATGTAGTATAATGAGTGGGACACTGGTTAACACATTAAGAAGGAAACATAAAATATCGGATAGTAATTATAATTGCAAACTTTCCTTAAGGGCGGCACAGTGGTGCAGTGGTTTGCATTGTCACCTCACAGGAAGAGTCTTTCCAGTTTGATTCTCAGCTGGGGTGCCTTCTGTGCAGAGTCTGCATGTCCTCCCTGCATTCGCATGGGTTTCCTCTGGGTGTTCAGATTTCCTCCCACATTCCAAAGACATGCGTTTGGAGCCTTTCTCTGTGGCCCTCTACTGAAAACGGGCTGTGCTCCATTCGGACTTTCTTGGTAAACAAATGTTAAATAAATAAATTTCCTTTCCCCATATTTCTATATTTACAGCTGGATGTATATTCATATCTATAGCTACATCTGAATCAATCACTTCCTCATGCAAACAGATGTACATATCAAATAAAAGGCAAACAACTGGGGATTAGGTATACATACTTCTTACAATATGCTTAAGTTGGCATATACCTATTACAAATACTTATATTCGAAGTATAGGGTAATGGAGTAGCAGTTCATAAATGTGCAACACAAATTACCACAGAAGCACTTCCATAACTCATACCAGGAAGATGGAGCTATTACAAGAAGTTTAAAATTCCCAGAATGATATGTGTATTTTGTAGGTTCTGTTAAATAAGGTCTCAGACACACTGGAAGATAACTCTGGGTGAATGGGAAGAATCTTTTGGGTGTCATTTGTCATATTTTGGAAAATTATTTTTATTTCTTTAATCAGTACTTGTTAGGGGATCTAAGGTTGTTTGCAGGTGTATATTAGATCTGGTAGGGATTTATATGCCTCAGCTTTAAGAGTAAAGATTAGTTGGGTATGTTGCATCTTAATATGTATACTCATTCATCTAAGGTTCCAAATAATGTCGCATTGACACTAGTACACTGGCTGATTAGATGCAAATTTGGAAATTCTATTATATCATCTTGTAACTTTGTTAGAATATATTTGCTTAGATTACTAAACGTAATTGACCTGTATATTAATTTCAGCAGAAGTAAGGCTTTAGTCACAATATGACTTGAATGCCAAAAAGCGGAACTTTACTATTTCAGTTGTACGGTAGGCATGGCGCTGAGAGTTTGAATCTATTATCTGGGTAAGAAAACAAATTCTGAGACTCAAGATCTAGGACAAACAGCAAACAAAATTGATATGAATGCATTTACACAATGTCTTTGAAAATCACATTGTTACTGCATAAGGATTAGCAATAAAAGAGGGGTATTGTTCTGCAGTACTGAGTCACGGTCTCCAAAAATATATAGGGCCATCAAAGTCACCAGTATGTGCTCCTCGCTGTATGTGTGTCTCTGTCTCCAATATGCCCACACAGCACTAAAAGCTGTGTGTCTATGGCTCAAGGTAATGGTGACTTAACACCACTGTCAATATATCCATGGAAAACAAAGTACAGAAGTGGCCAATACAGCACATCTGACAGTTTCTATACACTGTACACAACTGGAATAAGTTAGCTGGCATATACTGTTACAAATGACAAAATATCATACATATAGTTCTCTGCTTTGAATTACCGACCTATTGTATTCTGCCTAGCAACAATGGTACTAAATCCTAATAAAGAACTCAAAACAAAGACTATTAAATCATTTGAATTACTGGATGTAGATTATACAATTATTTCAAAAAGTATTCATATAGCTATAATAGTTAAGAATTTGAATTATAACTTCACCAATGCATTTTGGATTGTATTTATCTAGATGATGCATATTGGTGAGTGTTTCAATTAATAATAGATTGAGGTATACAAGTTAATGATTTTTTAGGCTGATATCATTTTTTGACAGGTACCACAACAAACAATGTTAACCTAAAAATGAAGAGCATAATGTTTCAAAATTGACACACATCTTTTCTTTAACTGAAAAATAAACTTTAATAAACTATAAACATTCTTCAGTTCTGGTTTTGCCGTAAGGTTGAAGACAAATTCCTGTATTTGTTTTTCTCTCCTAAATCCTCTTCTGATGTTACATTCTGGTTTAAAAATCATCTGACAGACAAAACTTCTACATAGGTTCATAAGTTCATAGGTGGGTACTAGGCTATCGGCCCAAGGGCCTAAGTAAACCTAGCCAACAAGGTTCCCTGGCTTACGCCACCCAAGAAAGTTATAGGTTCATAGGTAGGTACTAGACTATCAGCCCAAGGGCCTAAGAAAGCCTAGCCAACACAGTTGTCTCATCAGTTTCCTGAATCAGATAAAGACTGAGCTTCCTATGTTTCCATTCTGGTCCTCTTCTGTTCTCGGTATTTATAAATGCCCTGGAATATCCCGATCCTAACTACATACTTATTGCACATGACGTTGACATAACTAGACCAGGGAAATTAAAAGAGCAAACTCAAACTCCTTACAAAGGGACTGAGTATCTCTGGAACAAACTAACATTGAACACTGATAAAACTATAGTTGTCCTGGCCCCCTTCAATAAACACATCACACCGAATGATATTTGACGACCTTTATTAAAACTTCCATAACATTGCGTCGATCACCAAATTTATTAATTAAAACTGGACATAGTATAGTAGAGTCTAAACACAGCATAAACATCCTTCTAATGTTAATCAGGACAGCATATCTACTCATTCTGCCACAGTAAGCAGCGTCTATACCTCTGCTCACTTACTCTACCTATACAGAGCATCCAAGACTCACTTCATATCCTATTTATTGAATTACCCATCCAACCAAATAATTCAGGACGACATGATCTTACACATCCTGACCCAGTGAGCAGTGTCCATACCTCTACCTGATTACCTTACTTATGAAGCAGCGTCCCTATCTCACTTCATATACCATTCATTGAATTACCTTCCAACCAAAATAAACAGCATCCTTACCTCCGCTTGCTTATCTATTCAGCAAACTTCCTCCAGCTGCTCATATTCCTTTTCCCCAAATCCTTGAAAAGCACACCCAGACACCAGAAGGGGAACAGAAGAGGGCAAGCCTGTTCGTCTTCTCCACCAACCAGCCTGACCAGGCTGTTCCCCCTCACTTCTACCCAAAATTGTTCAACCAACTACCTCCAATAAAGAGGAAGATTAAGCCAAACATCATTTTGTGTACCCCTCATCTGTAAAGTACATGAGAACCTTGTCATCAACCCCATGCCTTGCCATACCACCACTGAAACACACCTTAATGAAAATAAATAAAGTAGGATTACCCATGACCCCACTGTACCACTGGAACATCCACTCCAAGGGAATACATTCCCTTTTCGTCCATTTCCTTTAAGCCACTAACCATGGCTCGACTTTTCCGGAATGACAACCTATAGCCATAACAATTGCCACAGCATCACAAATCTGCAACCAGTCAAAGAAAATCCCTTAGCAAGTCTCAAACCCAGAACCCTGTCAACTAAAGTATATCACATTAGCCCACCAAACTACACAGCTCTGGATGTGCAGTAACCCGATTACTGCTGGGAATAGTCTAACTCCAAAAATCTAATGACCTAACACTAAGTGCCAGAAACCAGAACACCTTAACATAGTTCCTGAAAACTCGCCTATGCCCTGCAATGAAGTACTCTACGTGCCCAACCATAAACACCCTCAATTCGCTCATTACCAAATGGCAATCACACTACCTACTAAAGGGACAAATTTGTGACCCCAAAGATACCACATGTTAGGAACAAACTCTCGCATCCTGTCAAAGAACAACACATCAATTGACCCTTCCCCCAAACATGGTTTAAACAACTGGATGAGTAAAAGTAATCACCCCAAGGTTCCAACCACCTGAAAGCAAGGGTTGAACTCAGATAGGACTTTAACCTAATAAGTTCCTGTGTTCCTATGAAGGTTGTGACTCTACTCCTCCTGTGGGATTCCCACACCCCATAATCTGTTCCCAACAGTTTTACCCTGACCCCCCCACCTACCTCTTCCTAACTTGCCCCACATTCCAAAGCAATAATCAGCTCCCACACTACTTGAAAACAGTGCTTTAACTTGCCTTAATGACCCAAACCAGGGGAATTACCCATGACCACATAGTAAGCCACTCCAGCCACCAAAGCACCCCCTAGCAAAATCCATTACCTTGCAATTTTACCTCATTCCTGCCACTGACCAGTACTCTGTGCACTGTCCTCTCAGCCTCGATATACACCACTGTGCCAACTGTGAGTTCCACTGCAACTGGCCTTTCCTCACTGTGGCCATCGATTAATCCACTAACTGCTGCCGCTCTGCACTTCTGCCATCCGTGACCCCATTGCGATCTGCAAAACAAAGAAAACTGTAAATCCTCTTGACACACAAAATGTGACAACCTTAATCACCACCACGAGCCTACCTCATACCAAAATGCATAGATTCATAGATTAAAATCCAAATATTCAATATCCCCCCAGTCATCCTTTCGAGTCACCCATGCAGCTAACTATTCTCAATTAAATCTTACTTGTCCAACTGAAATGCCATCCATTACTTCCACCTGATAATTAAATGTCTCTCCATCAAAATCCTTCCCAAAGTTAGCTGCCACAGAAGCAACTAGTCTGGCAATGCTTTACCCTACCCATCTGCAACCAACCCCCATATTATTCCCCCCAGAAACTCCTTCTGTCGCACTTGTAAGATAATGCAACCCCCCCCCATGAATACACCTAACCATCTGCTGAAAGGCCATCCCTCCAAAATGCACCAAAAGCTGTCACCCTGTTATAACAAGACACCAGTGTATAAACCCAAGAAAAACTGAATGACATGCGACTCTGGAAGCCCAAAAAGTTGGAACATCCTTAATCTGCTGCTTGGCCTTAGCTTTTCCTTCAAAACTCATTCCCATGTGTAACCTTGCCTCTGATAAAGAATTAACCATGGTCCACGTGTTCAAGGAATCCCAAATCCATGCCCTACTATGGGCCACAGTTCCTCACCCATCCCCAGAACACCTGCACCTCGAATGACCCATCAAACCTACCTGACCTGGATACAATTCATACATGCAGCCATTTGGTAGACACCACTAGAAATTCCCCTACTAACAAGGTCACATGTGCTATAGTGGCTTACCTCCCCTGAAATCAGATTTCAGAAAGGGAAATTATAGACAAATAGGAGGAGCCTCCTCCCCATTTGCCCCGAACATACCCCCCAGTGCCCCAACACTGGTGTGCCTTAATGAGAAACAAATAAAGTAAGATAACCTGTGACCTTATTGTTTGCCACTCTGGTAACCAAACCTCCATCCCAGCAGAATTCATTACCTTTCAAATCCCCTGCCTTTAGGCCACTGAGTGCTGCACAGTCTGCACTTCCCATCTGTAACCCCATTGCACAACAATCTAGCGACCAGGGCATCCACTGTAACCATCTTATTCGCCCTCCAGGTCTGCTTCCTTTAGGTCACTAACCAATACCCATGCTGTGTTTCCCACCTGCAAAAGAAAGGGAAAACTGTCTTTAGCACAAAACTGTGAACAAAGATATACCAGGTAAAACAATGCCCAAAATCAAAGGGAGTTAAAATATTAGTGCTATTAACTTGAGACAAATGAAATATACATTTCCTGACGCAACAGCAGTCTATGACTCTTATTGTCATTATTCCTCACTTGTAATTCACCACCTTTCTCCAACATTCACCAGCTCTCAAATATAGATCAAGAAGGACCTGTAACAGAAAATAAATTGTAAATGCTCTGCACACACATCTCCAAATTCTTGAAGCCATCAAGGAATGAACATTTACACAGTTTGTACTTTTAAATACTGCTCTTACAAACTTAGAAAATTGATAGATTACCTATATGACATTAGCATGAATTTCTGAAGGGTATAGCGTCTGAAACTCAAATGTCACCATTTTCTGACTTAGCCCTCACTGATTTGAAAGAAACCATAGCATTATCAAAACGGATGAAAATATGAGGCAAAATCCGGACAAACTGGAAATGTGTACAGTTAAGAAGTATGCTGAAGGTTAACTGCTTTAGTTTTAGCTGCCAACACCAGAGACTCCCAAACCTCCCCCTTCACTGCCATTACTGCTTAACATGCATGCCCAGCCCTTCCTGTTGCTGGTCATATAGCCCAGCCCAGGAAATGATCACTTCACCTCTCATCCTAGCCCTTGAACAGTCAGTTTGCCTTGGGTACCTGAAGGCCCAGGAACGCCATAACCGCTCTCCTCAGAGGAAGGCATGCCACTTCTGAAATGCAGTTGAAACCATTACCTAATAACCTCAGTTCATCACACAACCCAAAACAACCCGACAAAGAGAGAGATAGTAAAATGCAATAAAATGAGTGCACCCTTAGAAATGATTTAAAGACCAAAGCAGAGAACAACATGAAAATACTATACTATAAAAAAACTACACTATAAACATTCCTTTCCTTAATAACTTTATCTTCAGATAATGAACAAATATATCAGGAAACATATAAACTAATTTAACTGCAATTCAGTTCAATGTAAAAGGTGCGGACTTGAGTAGTACCAACCACTTCAACAGTTAAACAGCTGCAGTTGAGCCTGAGCAGTAATGAAATGCTTAACATTTTACGAACGGCCTCAGAAACTGCTGTTGATACAAACCACACACTGCCATCATCAACCTATTCCAGGGACAATTGTATCAGGTGGGTTTGCGATGTTAAACAAAACAAAACAAAATATTCCTGCCACTCAGTGAATATCAACAGTCTCTGCTGACCTGAACATAGCCCTGCAACTTAACATGACTTCTTAGCACCAGATAGCACTTCTAGCCACAGATTACTTGCTTCTTATCTTCACCAGCACTAATTTGACCAGCGCCAGAGCTCCAACTACTGGCATCCTAAGCAGTCTTTGACCACTATCTGAGCAGTAGCCACCTGCTATGCTAACATACTACCTGGCCAACTATCTGCCTGCATTAGTTCTAATGTCATGAATACAGGAATCCTACTGCCAGTTATGTCCTACATACATGAGACAGCATCAAGAGAAAATGTATCTTTCTGATGGAATCAGACTGCAGCGCCAATAGTGGCATAATGGGCCCATCTCAATGAAAATAACAATAACCCATCCGTTATTTAATAACAAGCCCAACACCATGTGTGTGCATGACAGCACACGCATTTATATGCCTTATAAGTGATATTATAACACTGACATTCATGAGTAAATAACATATGATATACATACCATCTTTAAAATGTAACTACTTATTGTCCGGAATAAGCACAAACAAAAAAAAATCACCAAGCCCCATCCTATCCTCAGCAGCAACCAGACACATTTTTTTTCTCTGTTTGCAAACGGATGCACATACTTCACCACTCACACACAACCCCCTATCAGAAATATACCTCTGGAAAAAATGGCCCGCCAACAGCCAACCACCACACTACCAAACCAAAGCCCGTGAAAGACGCCAACTAGGAAAATACCAGGAAAGCCCACAAATATCATGTAAAACCCCCCAGTCAGTTAGTCTGGTTGAAAGGAGTCAAGCTTCGGAGCCTCCCCATGACTCTCGGGAACCAAAAGATATTCACCTCACTATCACCATTATCATTATTATTATTTTTTCAATTAAAACAGACCAATATCTATACAATTCCCTTCACCTCTCAACACGGAACATCCGAGGAGCCTAAAATAGGTGACGGGGGGAGACAAAGGCCCACCCAATGACAGATCCTACACACTATGTTTGGAGACTTAGTAAGAACCCACAACTAGTAAGACTGCAACCAAAGCAAGTCCTCTCCAACCACCTCTGTCAAGAGTGACCACCAAACAGCATCAAGACAGCTGTACAAACCATAGCACCCCCGAAAAGCACCCCCTGCTCATTATGCAAACTCTTCATTCTCATAAGCCATGCGCCAAAACAAGACACATGGTTTGCCCAATAAGAAAGTCAAAGCAAGCCACAGTGACAAAGACAATACAAATAAGGTTCAGCAGCAACAATTGAGCAAAAAAAATCAATCCCATGACAGGCATGGCAAATAGTCCAAGCGGCAGGGCTTTCCAGCTCAGTTATGAAGCAAAGGCACAGCCAGCCAACCTAAACTATGTACATGCCACCTATTTGTAATAAAAAGAAAAAAAAAAAAAAAAATATATATATATATATATATATATATATATATATATATATATATATATAAATTAGTAATACATACCTTATATGTACCGGCCGTCTGCCCCCCAACCAGCACCTTGAGGCCTACCTCTTTCCCGGAATACCTAACAGGTCGTCATGGGCATATCTTGCCTTAGCAAGTTCACGCCAAAATGTGATTACTTACCCAGCGACACTTGTCTAAACACCTTAAGCCCCTCCCCACCT
The DNA here is from genome assembly GCF_019279795.1 of Protopterus annectens. Taxonomy (NCBI): domain Eukaryota; kingdom Metazoa; phylum Chordata; order Ceratodontiformes; family Protopteridae; genus Protopterus; species Protopterus annectens. Next base: position 275,019,519 of record NC_056730.1, on the reverse strand, counting down.
TACCTCATTTCCACCCAATCATCTCTCCCTCCATTTAACCCTTTCACCTCCCCAACTACTTAACTCCCACTAATATAACAATCTAACCCCTCTTGAAGATGTTCCAGGACAACTTGGTTTGTTGCCAAACCTCATTTGTCTTATGTGGGATTACTTACAGACTGGAAGGCATTCAAGTATTGAAAGTTACTGATATCTACTCTAAACTCTTCAGTGGACCACTAAACAAAGTTATCTAAGAATCGCGGTGAATCATAGCCTTTCCTTTACCTCGTACCTGGAGATTCATGTCAGCAGAGATCTACCGCAAAAAAAAAAAAAAATAAATGATCATAATCTATTTTCAATCTTTTTACCCTTGAAGCCAGGCATTCAGTTACTTTTAATGTTCTAATACCTCAACTTGAATATGAACTACCCGTAACTTCCATGCTTTTCAGCTACAACGCATTAACCTTATATACAGACTCTTCGTCACCTATAAACATTAATCTTCTTCCAACAGCATAAATCAAAATTCCTTGTTCTAGATCCCTTGCCAACATCAAAAGCAAATCTGTATTGTACTTTACTAAATCTCTCTTCTCTCAGGACTATCATATGCTTTTTTGTTACGGCAATAAAAATGAAACTTCTCCATATTAACTGAAGCCACAATGTCGTGTCTATAGATTCCTGTACATAGAATCTCTATCTTTTTATCATCTTTTTCATCAGAGTGATGTCTGCGTGATTAAGCAAAGCCTGTCATGGGTAAATCCTGTGTTACCCACACAGAGGAGTGGATTATTGCTATTATACAACAACATTATTTAAGAATAACTGGCGTTAATTTTCTTAAATAATGTGTTTGCACACCAGTACTTTAGTCTCCTTCTGCACTGTCTTCTCTTTGCTGTACTGCGGCTGTGTATGGGACGTAGGTTCCCATGCTTGTATAGTACACCAGTGCAAGAAATGCGATGGAGAATAGAGGTTCAGCATGTTTTGCACATTTTGTAAAATGTATAAAAATTTTTATAAGGAACAGTGCAAAAATATGAGGAAAATTGGGCATGTTTCTGTTTCTTCAGTCTTGCAGAACGTACCTGATTTTTCTCATATTTTGGTGTGTTCTTGGTAGAAGAGGTTTAGAATGCTGTTATCCATATACTACTAGAAAGTTTGTACGATCAATGGGACTTTAGTGGCCAGACTTTTCTCTATTGGTATATGCTCGATTTACAACAGGCTGTTGGATCTGCATGCTCGTTCATGAATACTAATGAGCCTTTATTGTATAATGGGTTTATTTTTCTGTAATATTAGTGGATATTTTTACCAGGACCTCTTTTGAAAATTAGTTCTAAAGTCAAATCAGACTTTCCTCATAAACAAATGCAAAGAATTAAATTAATAAATGAATGAATAAATGAACAAATAAGTAAATGATAAACAAATAAACATGAACATCATTGCAGGACTATCAATAAGAACAAATGGTTTCCATCATCACTCCCATATTACTCCTGGGCACTGAGATCGTAGGTTTACCCCGGGTATCACTTGTGTGTCACTGTTAGACAGAGGCACAATATACTAACCTCGAAAAAGGGCATAGCAAAATTAATTTAAAATGGGTGGCGGAAGCCAAACACACTCTGGCTAGGCTTATAAATGCCCTAAGGCAGATAGCCTAGTATGAACCTATGAACATAAAAATGCATCAACACTGGTTACTGTACACCATTTTAGCATCATTTACACAATTGTGAACAGCTCTACAGCTTTAGAAGCAATATTCCTTTGCAACTGATAAGATGTCCTTTCACTCTAAATACCATAGAAAATGCTTTTGTTAAGCTTGCTTATTCAAACTGGAACACTGTACCAGATGATAGGCTTGGTAATACTGATAGAATCAAGAAATAAAGATTCAGAAGAAAAACATTCCTTCGTTTATTTATTTACTTCAGTTTGTTAACCAGACAGATGAGCTGGTCCTTAGAGTGCTTTCATCCACAATCTGGGCCAGAGTGGTGATTACAAAGCTACAAACAGTAATACACTGTGTGTCACACAGGGCATGGGTAGGTCATAACATCAAAAATACATCTGACCATGAGAATGATAGCGCACTGCCTTGTTCTTGTCTAATTGGGAAAAGTGTCAGGCTAAGTCTAGGGGGGAGTAGTCAGGAGTGGGTCTCAGCATCATGGATCAGAAGAGGCACCAGTGTTAGCTAGCTAATGGTCTGCTGCACAGGGATGCAAAAATTGTTAAAGATAAAAAATATGCACTTTTCATATTATGACTCCATGGCCTGCATCTTTGTCATAATACAAGTTCTAAAAATCCTCACTGATCCACAGGAAGAAAAATTTACAAGCTCTAGAAGTGACACTGACCTATTAAGAACCACCAGACCAACTGCAGTCTATCACTATGTATGAGAATTTTTTTTGCAAAAGGTCAAAACCTACAGAATAATAACAAATAAACTTAGCTTATTATTAATTAAGGCCTAAGACAGCATTTCCTTTTCAGCCCTCTTGTTCAGAGGTAAAGTTCCTCACATTATGAGATAGAGAACTGACTGTAAAAGCCTGTTATCAGTCTCCAGATAAAATAGCAGGCGATATTATACACTTAATTACTGGAGCAGTATGTGTTCTTATTATTGGCCAAAAGAAAACAATTTGGCCTCTTCTTAAGTGCCAAAAAATAAACTCAGCTATTGAAAACACAGACCTCCATTTTATTTGAAATATAGGAGCCTTTGAATCCCTATATGCCTCCTTTCTAGTTTCTTACAACGTCCTCTTAAGACCCAGAGAAACAGATAAAAGGTTTATATGACACTAACATTTTCTACTACCAACTGGATTAATTCTGCAAATATTTCAGAAGCAATATATAGTTTAATGAACAAAATAGTTTTTTCACAGCCTTGACACCTCTGTGGATTCAGAATGCAAGGAACTCAAGCCTAAATTCTAGTTATTGTTTTGGCTTGAAACCATTCAACATGTTATATACATATTGCAGGTCTTAGTGCATAAACCATAGCAATATCTAAATAACTGGAGTCCTGCAATAAAATAAAATGGCTAGCAGTCAAGGTTTTCAATTTTTATGTTAAGTATAGACTTGATTCCCCAGTCAGCTGCATCATTTAGTTAACGGTCTGTTATAAAATGTGCAACGATTGAATAAAATACTTCAATGAATGTAAGTAAACTACCAAAATCATCAGTGTCTTGCTATATAAACAGGGTCTCATTAAATAGATGGAAAACATTTTTATGGCACTGAATATTAGTTAGATCTCAAAATAAATGATGTTCTTCTGCTTGACACTATTATCAGAAAACAATGGCTTCTTCTTGCATTGTACAAATCCTTTTTCTATCTCTGACCAGGTTGCCATAGTGATGGAATGCAGCAGAGATGTAATTTACTGACCATCACTTCTCTAATCAATTAACAGCATGAAGAAGTCATTTTATTTTACTCTGCAGTTTTTAGAAACAAAAATCTATTGTTAGAGGATCTCGGATATTAAATGTGTACTAATTGCCTCCATGACATAAAAGTTTGTCATTCCTGACTGAATAAGTATTTATTGTGACACCAAGAATTTTTCGTTGTATTGCCTTATTTTATTACTATAGTTATTTGCAGCAACTAGTAGAATGGAGGAACAAAGTATAACTGACTCATTGTTCCCTTGTTCCCCATTCTTATTTCTAACGATGCAAAATTTTCATCAGGTTAAAATATTTATCTAAGTTTTAACTACTCCTTCAATGAAGCTGCATGTAGAGGTAAATACAGAAGTTATCAGTGATAATGTTGCTGAAAACATTTCTGCATTTATTTTTAATGCAGACTGAACTTGCATTTTTAATCAGTGGTGAGAAGTGCAGACATTTAGCAAGTTTAGAAAATGAATGTCAACACTCAAGCAAGAGACTGCAAACTGTCTTAATTGCACAGTCATGCCTCAGAGATTAAACAGAAATATAATATATGTTGTTACAGAAGCAATGCAAAGTGCCAGGATAACTGCCAGAAAACCCAAACGTCCTTTTTCAGGGATGCTTTGTACTTATATTTGCGAAAACAGAAGAACAGGAGCTGAGTGTTAACTTATATTAAGTTGCTAAATTGGAATTGTTGATGACAACAACCTTAGATATCTTTGTCCCTCTCCTCACAGTAACAAATACGGCTATGATTCTTGCTTGGCATTTGATTAAAATCTAGCAGAACTTCCCCAGAACAATATGCTCTTAAATATGGCCCAACAGACCGTCCATTCAGAAAGTAGAATAGTCTGGATTTTTGGAAGGACCAGATATTTTGCTAACATCAAATATGTTTTATTATTATTATTATTATTATTATTATTATTATTATTATTATTATTATTATTATTATCTCTTACTCAGGTAGGTTGTTCCTAGAAAAGAAAAGGGTAGTAGGGTGGCCACATGATTCTAAGCATTCCATTAAAAAAAATGACTAAAAGTTTAATTAAACAATAACAGGTTAGCAAAAGGGAAGAGGATTAAAGTATATACGAATAACAATATATGACAAAGATATCAAATGAAGTAGTGTTCTGCACATAAGTTTGTATCACTACATACATTTAGAGGTGACTTTTAGTTTTGTTCTATGATTCGCTGAAAACACACACAACAATTTATACTGTTATCTATAATCTATGCTGCTTCTGTAAAGGCGCTATACAAATAAATGAAAACCATCACCAAGGGGCTATATATTCGGTATGAATGTATCTAGTTTGCTACATAAATGTCTATTGCAAACTGAGAACCAAAAGTACTAAGGGACCTTATGAGCAATGCACTCATTATACAATTAAATTCCATGGTATTAATTCACTCTGTAAATTATAGGCATCAATTACAATTTTATTATGACATTTTTATACATATAAATGATTTTATATCTCATCTGTCTTAATTTAATTTCCCCTTTCACTAACGACTGATCTATTATACCTACTCTTCCAACTAGGAATCATTTAGAAGTGATACAAAATAAATTCAACTTTTTGGTAAATCACTGTTCTCGGTGTGAATATAGACTCATAAAATATAAGTAAACTACATAGTCCAGCAGTCTATATTATTTCATATCATAGAACTTTAAAGCTACACAGTCTAAAATTGATCTCCCCGCAGGAAACTCACATTTGTCAGTCAAAACAAATAGTATTAGCTTAGGCATGTATATTAACTTCCATGGAACTCCCTACCCACACAGCCAGGAAAAACGTTTTAATATCCTAATAAATCACCGATCTTATGTTAAAGAAAATAGATTATTATTCTGGCAAAAACAGACTTCAGATCATGCTTTGAATATTAGCAAATACTGGTGCTCAGGGAAGGGAATTCAATTTGCTTGATTAATCCTATGTAGCATTGCTACCTTTAATCAGGGAGAAGCAATGTTTAGAAAGTAGGGTAATTGCATCCCAAAATATTAAGATACAGGAACTCATAAGAAACATCCATCATAACCCCTCCCAACATCTTGCCCATGGCAAATTTCATCACACATTGATATAATCCCTAGCACTCTGACACATGTTGAACTACATGCTGAGACTATGTATTTTTACCATTACTTATTGGTATGCAACACTGATAGCTACAGTGTCAATCATTTTCTATTGTAGGCACCTGGATCAACCATGGCTAATCTCAGATTGTGAAACAGCTTTGCTTACTTTACATATGAACTCATAGTAAAACAGAATTAAAAAACTCCATCTCTCACAAGACTCAAAGACATTTAACTTCGATTGTGGTGTAGACTCGACTTTGGTTATCTGTTAATATTATCTAAAACTGTAGTCCGACAGCAGTATGGACTATACATAAATGCTATCTGGGAAACTTAAACTATATTATAAGTACAAAAATGAAACACAACGTACAGAAGTTTTCATCAACATGTTATTGTAAGAAAAAACATTTTGGAAGATCTAAAACTACAGATACCCTCTTTGGCATATTTACTTTAATGCTAGCATTGTAGAGCATTGACCTATTAAAGCAAACTAAAGATCTGTAGTGTCATCTTCATTCATTCATTCATTAACCTGTGGGTCTCGGTTCCGACCGGTCACTTTACTCGCTAAAGATTCCAAGTTCAAGCTCCTCCCTCCTACCCATAATTCCCCACTCCTCCAGATTACCTTAGATCTCATTTGCTGCTCTTCAGAATAACTGCGAGGTTCCAGTGCTCCTAAGGTCCTCTGCGGTTTAGTAGTGTTTTGTCACAAAAGTTAGTTTTTTTTTTCTCTTTTTTACCTCTGCCTTCTAAGTCCATCATTTTCTTCATATAGCTTTAAAAAAAAAAGTTTGGAACAATTTTTTCCCCTTACTCACACTTCTCCATGCCATAGCCTTTCCTTTTCCTATTTTCTTCCTCCCTTTCCATGACCATGCACTTTCTTTGGGCACAAGATCCTGTTGTCTAATGGCCACAGGGAGTGCATTTACTGCCTGAGGCCTTCTCATTTTGACAGCAACTGCAACATTTCTAAAAGTTTCCTCCCTGGGGCCCTGGCAGATAGGAGGAGCAAGCTTATTTTAAAAGCTTTGCCACCTCCTTCTTCTTCTTCCTCCTCTGTCCCTTTAATGTCAGGGGCTCAATCCCCCTCTACATGTTCTAAAGAGACCTAGTAGAACAGGAAATGCTCCCCCATGAGGTCCTCTTTGGGACTGCCTAAAAAGGCAACAAGGTCCTTGAGCCAACCCCGTTGGTACCGACTTCCTCAACTCCACACCCCCCCCCCCACTGCTCCATGTCTCATTTGCTACTTCAGGGCTGAGTGGATTGGATCAGAGGTCTTCCCATCATGCCTCAACTTCTGGGTTGGGGACGACTACCCCTGCTAGGAAATCACATTATCAGAGGAAATCTTCCATGCCTCACTTTTCCACATCCTCCAAATCTTCTCAAAGCCTCTCTGAGAAAGATGTGGGTAGTTTAATGAAGGAATTTCTTGAGGCTCAGATCCAGATGAGTGTTTTGCCAGCTCTGTCCCCTTTTGGATCTGGGAGGCTTTCCCCTTTTCACCCTGTGGCTCATTCTTCAATCTGGGCCTTAGTTTTGGAGTCCTCAGTTCCATTACTCAATGTCGGAGTCGATAGTGATCTCCTCTTCTCCATCGACCATTTCCCTGACATGCTTGGCTCCAACTATTTCGGGGCTGAGTGCGTCTCAGAGCTGTAGCCTCAACATCCATTTTGGGGTTTGAATTCCACTCTGAAGTTTTTGGAGTGGTCTCTTTCCCTTGGAGCTTCAGCTTTTGATTACTCAGCTCCAACTCCCCCTTCATAGCAGGAGGCTTGGATGCTTTGGGAGATGTCAGCCATGGTAATTTGAGTTTCAGAAGGGATGCTACTTGGAACTCGGAGTCCTTCAGCTTTCAAAGTGGTGGAAAGGGCCCACTCCCACTCCAGGAGACCATCGGGTCTCATCGTCTTCGTAACTTATCCTTACTCCTTCTAGATCAGTGCCTGAGTTATCTAGGCTACCTCATGGATAGCTGGCCCCAGAAAGTCTCCATACATTTCTGTCTGTGGAGCCCCAAGGCTGTTCTGACACCTCCATAGAGCATCCCATTGAGGAGGCACATTGATTCCCCTGAGGAATCCATTAGCACTGAGACCGACTTCGAGGAAGGTGAAGCATCCTCAGGACTACCACCGGGAGAGATCTCCTTTGGAGACATATTAGAAATTCTCTGTCAAAGTAATGGTTGTTCTGCCAGAAATCCTGAACCAGAGGAATCAGTGTTGTTGGAGGCTTTCAGGTCGCACCCATCTACATCCTGGGTGTTCACCCCCCTACTGATCCACTCATTGAGCTGGTGTCTTCTAGGGTACGGAAGAAATTGGATATGGTAGAGCCCATACCAAAACATGCAGATAAAATCTTAAGTGCCCCCTAGATAAGACCTTCTTGACAAAGGGTGTTCCTGTAGATGCCATGGTTGTTGTAGCAGCCACCAAAAAGTAGCTAGCCGAAAAATGCTCCTCTGTCTATCCCCACAATAGAGAATCTTTGGCTTTGGACAGATTTGGTAATAGAGTTTATACCTCTTCCCTGACTATTTTGAGGGCGTTAAACTACTTGTCCCATTTTATGAGACTACAGAGGTACCTGGTCAAGGAACTCTCTAGTTCGGCCCCAAAATCCATGTCTGACAAGGAAAAGAAAACCTTTTCTTCCAGAATGGCCACCCTTCAATCACTGTCTGCCACATCCATAAGTCTCATATCCCATGCAGCAGGGGGTACCTCAAGGGTGGCTGGCTCTGGCATTGCCATAAGGCGTCATGCCTGGATGAGGTCTGTGTGACTTTGCTGAACCATTTAGGGTGTCTTTCATCAATGTGACCTTTGATGGCTCGACCTTGTTGGAGACACACTCTTCCATAGCAAGAAAGATGGGAAGACCCTGTCTCACACCAGAATCCACTTTTCTATTCTGCAAAGGTCTTTCTCCAGGAGCCAGTGTGGCAGTAGTAAGAAGATGTGATTCAAAAGACCTCAAGCTTCCAATCAGAACTCTCTGGGAGATTTTTCCCCTAGAGGCAGAGGGGGAAATAATCAGAATGGTAGACATCACCCACAAGGTAGAGGGGGCCAGCAAAATCAAGGGTCTCAGTAACCCTTCTCAGGCAGACCCTTCCAGTGCTCCTGAGCAGTTGCCCGAATGCCTTTATCTGGAGGCAGTCAGGGAGTGCTTTTCCTTGCACCCTGCAGCCTGGGAAGCTATCACAAATGACTGATGGGTGGTCAGGATCGTCTCCAGAGGATACTACATTTCCTTTTTAGAGAAACCGAATCCAAAAAAATATCTTCCTGATGTTCCACCCAATCAGAGGGCAAACACATTCACAGAAATCACAAACTTACTGCAAAAAAAGAGTCATCCAGGAGGTCCCTCCCCATCAATCTGGATTGGCTGTCTATTCCAGGTTCTTCTTGGTACCCAAAAAGACAGGGGACCTGGGACCTGTTTTGGACCTGACGTCTCTGAACAAATACATAAAGAACACAAAATACTGGATAGTCATTATTCAGTCCATCCTACCCCTGTTGAGGATGAATGACTGGATGTGCTTTATGGACTATGCTTACTATTACATCAAAATAGACAGGTGCTCCAGACTGTACCTTCATTTCAGGCTGGGAGCCAGTCATTATCAGTTCAAATCACTCCCATTTGGTCTCACCACAGCTCCCAGGGTGTTCACCAAATGTTTGGCAGTGGTGGCAGCCCATCTCGGGCCGCAAGGGTAACAGATCTTCCCCTATCTGAATGACTGTCTCCTAACCACTCCAACCAGGCATATATTGTTACAGACCAAGAATTATCTCCTCCACTTGGCTCCAGCCCTTGGAATAACAATCAACCTGCATAAATCCCAGCTGAAACTGGTTCGAGTGATAGATTTCATAGGAGCACAACTGTATACAAGAATTTCTCATGCTTATCTGACAGCAGACAGAGTATCAAACTTAAGATTTCATATCAAACAAGTCATGGCCATTCCAAAACCTCCAGCCAGTTTAGTTCTGAAGTGCTGGGTTCCATGGCCGCCATAACCCTGTTGCCCACAGTGCACTTTTATAAAATAATTCTCCAATGGACTTTACTGGTCCAATGATCACTACACAGGAACCCTCTAAGCTTTTCTGTCAAACTTTCCCAGATTTGCAAAGAATCTTTTCTTTGCTGGCTTCATTCTACAGATGTTACTTGTGGTTGTCCTTTTGTTATTCCTCCCCCAAACACCACGGTAAACACAGATGACTCCAAGATGGGGTGGGGGGGCATTATCTGAGTCAAACAGTCCAAGGCATGTAGATGCCCCAGAAGGCCAATTTGCATATCAATGTACAAGAAATGAGAGTGGTTCTTCTAGCATTGCAAAACTACACAGTTCTCTTCCTCTACGAACTATTGCTATTCAGACAGACAATATGTCAGTGGTCTGGTACATCAACAAACAGGGAGGGACCAGATCTTAACCCCTATATCAAGAAGTTATGAGAGTATGACAATGGATGATCTGTATCAAATGCTTATTGGTGGCAATGCACATTCCAGAGAATCCAACGTCTTGGCGGACAGTCTCAGCTGAATTTTACTGATGCCTCATGAGTGGTCCTTGAAACAATCCACGGTAAACAGACTCATTCAGGAATGTGGTCAACCTTGTTGCAATCTTTTTGTTTCACCTCTCAACAACAAATGCAGCAGGCACTTTGCCTTAATCCCTCCTCAGGTACAGTCACCCAGGGATGCTCTAGTCCATGGCTGATCTTCTGATCTTCTCTTTGCCTTTCACCTGTGGTCCTCAATCCCAAACTTCACACAGAAGGCTCTTAGGTAGAAGAGAAGGGTAATCCTTATTGCTCCCTTATGCCCTTGACAAACCTGGTTCCCCTTTCTTTGTCCTCATCTGATTTGCCCACCATTGATGCTGGACCCAACTCTGGATCTACTTTCTCACCCATCAGAGCATCCTCATCCAGACATTCATGGTCTGAAACTAACTGCATGGTTTCTCCAATTCCAATGATGGCTAGATAGCCCAGGGTCTCTTCCCCTGTTCAGAAAATATTTAACTGCACCTATAAATCATCACCCAGGAAAATTTATAAGAGCAAATGGAAACAATTTTTCATATGGGAGCAACAGAAACAAATAGATCCTTTCATAGACCCTGTCTGGGTAGTTTTAGATTTTTTGGCTTTTCTTTTCAATAATGGAGCAAGTTACTCCACTGTTAAAGTACAGTTAGCAGCAATATCCAATTTCCACTTTGGACAAGATTCTTCTTCTCTGGCTTCATTGAAACTCTCTAAAGCCTTTCTTAGGTGCACCTTTCTGCATCTTCTTCCCTATAAAAGATCCTACCCCTCCTTGGGACTTGACTATAAGCCCTAGTCTGCCCCCCTTTTGAACCAGCAGCTACAGTAGATTTGGAGTTTCTTTCTGGAAGACATTATGTTTGGTAACTATTACTTCAGCAAAAAGAATCTCTGAACTTCAGCCTCTTTCCTGCAAATTTCCTTACTTGATATTCTACAAAGATAGAGTGACCCTTCGTGCCAATCTATTCTTTCTGACTAAAGTCGCTGGGGAAGATATATCAATCAATCTATTAGTCTTCCTGTTTTCTTCCCTAATTTTCAGTATAAGGGTGAGTACACTCTTCATTTGCTTGATGTACATAGACAATTATGTTTTTACTTAGAACAAAGTCCTTCAGGAAGTCTGAACAGTTGTTTGTATCCTTTTCAGATGTTAAAAAAGGTAAACCTATTACTAAGACTACCCTAGCAAGATGGTGGAATGACTGCATTTCCCTTGTTTACTCCAGGAACATTCCAGTCTCTGGTCAGATTAAGGCTCATTCCACAAGGTCTATGGCAACTTTCTGAGTCTTTTTGCTGAGAAGGGTATCTATTGAGGAGATTTGTGCAGCAGCTACTTGGTCAAACTTTCATACTTTCATTAAGCTTTATAAGTTGGACATCATCTCCAGGAGCAGAAGTGCCTTTGGCTCTGCTGTACTTCAGAATATCCTTCCATGAGGGCCACCCTGGGTTATTGTAGCTGGGGCCTCTGTCCCACTGGTTAATGAATGAATGAAGATGACAACATCAGATAAAGAAGTTATGTTCTTAACATAGAGTTCCATCTGTCTTGTTTATCTTCATTCTTCATTAATCCCACCTCCTTCCCTCAATCCAAGACTTTGAGAGATCTGATGGATAAGTTCATAGAAACCACAGTTTCTTACTGAGCTCCTGACATTCCAATCCCTAGTCTCTACTGGCTATGTTGGTCTATTTATTAACCATTGATAGCTGTTATTGGAAACTCGATTTGAGACAATCTGTAGGAATTATGGGTAGAAGGGAGGATCTTGAGCTTGGAATCTTTAGCTAGTAAAGTGGCCAGTCAGTTCCGTGGGTCGGAACTGAGACCCACAGGTTAATGAATGAGCATGTCTGGTGGGGGGGGGGGGGTTTGCTGGTCAGCATGAATAAGGCAAGGGAGAAAAATAAAGCTTATAACTCAAAAGCAAATGGGTATCTTCTCAGAAATATTATGCATTTCATTATATTATATAATATTCTAAAGTCTGTTAAGACTGATATTGGACTGCTGTCCCATGTAACCCACTAGACAGACAGCTGTCTTAAAGATAGGACCAAAGAAGATAGGATAAGGGACTATAACTCTACAAAAAAGCTGACAAAGTTTGCAGACAATTGCAAATTAATGCAGTCAGAGAATCTCCCAAAGGCAAAAAAAAAAAAAAAACACCAAGAGATGCTGACATAGACTGCCAGAGCCACAGGCTAACACTAATCATAAAAGTATCCATGAGGAAGACAGCTACCCCTGGAAACTAGCACTTTAATAATACATACATAAAAGTAGCCATATGGTCAGGGATTTGGGAATGCAGTAAACATTAACCTGGCTTTTTACTATTACATGGCAATGACAGTAAGGGAATCATTCTATGTTGCACAATGTTTAAACAAGGGTATGGTATGTGAGTCCAAATGCCCCCTTCAGTGTGTACCTGACCAGGCATATGCAACAACTGGAGCATTCACAGAGGCTCATCAAAAAAAGAATAGGCGAAGATGCCAGACTGCTAGCAGCACTGAACATTAGCTCTGCTTATACCATTTTTATTCTGACAGGAAATTTAAGCTAATCTTTGGAAATACTAATCCAAAAGTATATCAGAGGATTTGCGAATATAGGTCCTTTATTATTTTCCAAAAATTAGTACTAAAACATAAGTTTGTATTATTTTTTCCTGTCAAGAAGTTTTTCCTCAAGAAATCCAAGTATGAGTAAATTGAAGAATTCTCATCAGGACAGTGTGGTAAAGAAGGAGCTGCCAACATTAATAACTACTATTCAAGAACTATATAAAAATGGACAAACTAGAGAATAAAATAGATACTATTAAACAAGACTGTAGTAAGCAGCTGGACATTCTTAGTGAAATGGCTAAAAAGCATTCTGAACAAATTTCTTCTATTGAGGAATCTGTAACAAATATGGATGGCAGACTGATGGAATGTGAAAGTCAAAATGAGTTTCTTTTGAAACAGAATACAAAACTAACAGAAAACCTGGAAGACCTAGAAAGTAGGTCTCTGAGAAACAACATTAGAATCTATGGAGTACCAGAAAAGGAAGAGGGAACTGATATAATACACATTCTTAATAAATGGCTTCCAACAGCACTAAATCTTCCTGAAGCCCTTTCCTTCGGTATAGAGAGGGCTCACCGGTCTCTTGCAAAACCTGTTTCAAAAACAGTTTCTCCTAACCCCAGATCCATCATTGTTAGATTTTTGTCCTCCCAATATAAGGATTTGGTTCTGAAGTCGGTGTGGAATAATTCTCAAATCAAGATAAAGGACAAACTCGTTTGTTTTGACAATGACTATACTTCTTCTGTCATATCTAGAAGGAAAGAATGTATTCCCTTGATAAAATCTCTTAAAAAAGTTATTAAAGCACAAATTCTCTTTCCCTCCAGGATAATTTTTTTTTTTACCAGAAGGTGAGAAGATCTTTAGCTCTTTGTCAGAGGCTTTGGACTTTATTCAGAAAAAAAAAAATACTAACTGATATAGAGGACATGGAATGGCCTACACAGAGTCTGAAAAGACATGCAACTAAGAATACTTGGACTGTCAAAGAAAGTGCAAATAAAAAATTAAAAGACAAATAGGATTGTTATCAAATAATACTAAATACTTTCTTGCAGAACTCTTTACTTAATGTTTTATTGGAATACATACACAAAGCAAAGGTAAAGCGTCTTTATTTTACATAATATTTTATTGGAATACATATACAAAACAAAGGTCTTTATTTTGCATAGGTATGTATGTGTGTATGTGTATGTATATATGGGTTTACTGTATATGTTCGAAAATACACTTCTTTGAACTCACACAGTAGACCCTGGGTTACGAGAAAGTGCACATAATCGAAAGTGCACTTTCGCAAAACCTGCTTCAGGGAATGGGCTACTATTGACTGTAGTGCAGTAGTTACAGACCTTAGGGTTAGGATGTGGGTCATGGTAAGGGGATAGCTAGCAGAGCTATCCCCTTACCATGACCCGCTCCCTAACTCTAAGGTCCGTGACTACCACACCACAGTGGAGGACAGGCTATAACTAAATGCTCTAATTTTAATTCTTAACCTAATTTAGTTTAAGGGATGTAAATTATTGATTTATGGGGAAAATCTTACTTTCCCAACATTTTTAGAGAATGTCTGTTCATGTTTTTTTCACTGTGGAGGCTGCTCATGCACTTTTTATGCTTCTTTAGAATGGAGAAAACTTAGTTGTTTGAAATTCCTGCCAAAAATACCTTTCCTAAGCCTCTGTGTCTGTTTCTTCACATGCATGAGCATCTACAGGGCACTAGCAGCAAGCTAGAGTAGCTGGAAGCATGAATACAGTGAGCAATGACATCACATGACCTTTGAACTCATGCATGACTCAGAAACCAGGAAGTAAAGCTGAAAATGAAACTAGAAGAAAAAGTAACTGTTTTTTTTTTGGTTGTGTTTTTCATCTTTTATGCATCTAAAAGTATGGAATCACTTTAAATATGTGTTTTTAACAAGCTAGAACTTTAATGGAGTGATTATTTTACTAGTCTAATGAGGAAAATTGCATTTTAATGCTACTGTATGTCTGTTGCTTTGAAATACTGAAGTCTGACAGGATACTTTGATAGCATGCCCTTAATGATAATATATTAATATTTGACTACTTAAACAACCAGTTTCTTTAATATTCTGAATGCAAAGATATATATAGGATTGCGTCTCCTTTTCCTTCTGCTGCTTTCATGCTTAAGAAACTTTAATCTATATTAGGTATTCTCATTGATGCAGACTTAAAGCAATATAATCAGACTCAGTTGCAATGATAGTTATGATACTATGATTCAAATCTTTGTATGATCACATACACTGTAGGAATGGATTGTTGAAATGTTCTAGGTCACTCTATTCTGTTCAATTAGTATTAATAGACCCCTTTTTGTTTTTCTTCTGTATTGCTATAGTTATAAACACAAGAGATTGTAATACAGGTATAAAATATATAGGTATCAGAAGCTTATGCCGATAAAGCAACTAGGTTAATTGGTGAAACTGACTCCTTATTTTTCAGTACCTAGAAGTGGTTTACACAATATTACATGCAAATCCACTGTGATTGCCTGATGGACGTTTTATGTTCATATTTGTTTGAGTTACCTTAGAAATGCTTTACTGTTTGTATATACTACATTTAAAGCAGAAGCTATTTATGCATGTTTTTGGTGTGTGAGATGGTGTTAAAGGGTGGTTTAGTTACTTTATTAACTCAACCTGGAACTTTAGGTTCCATGTATGTATGTTTTCTTAGTTATTGGTTTCAGAATTTGTTTCTAAAGATTATTCACTCATCCATGGTACATAACTTCATGAATTACTTCAAGTCATTATACTTGGAAGGTATTATTGATGCTCTAAATATAATTTCAACAAATGATATATAAACTCACAAAATGCTGCTCAATGCCAGAAGTCTAAATCTCAAAATGCACGCACTCGAGGCCCTTCTCAGTATGGAGAACATCGATGTCTGTGCTGTGACAGAAACCTGGTTCAAGGCTCCTGAGAGCACCCCAGCACTATCAGGTTTTACCTCATATCATGCGTTCCGGCCCCAAAATCCGGACAATACCAAGAAAGGAGGGGGGGTATCCATATTCATCAAGGACACCCACACCTCAAGACTGGTGGCAACGCACGATGCATCGGAGACCATCCAGGTGCAATTAACCATAGGCAAGACTGCTCTGCAAATTGTAGCATGTTACAGGCCACCCTCACAAACTCAGGAACCTCACATGGCCTTCCTGAAAACACTAGAGGGATAAATGTATCACCAAACACCATGATTATAGGTTACTTCAATTACCCTAATATAGACTGGGAACACTACTCAAGCCCAAACACCCTAGCCCAAAAGTTCCTGGAATTCATAAACTCAAATGCCATGGAACAACTAGTCACCATCCCCACAAGAGGAGAAAACATACTTGATCTCATCATCACGAACATGGGAGCACAATGTTCAACACCGGAAGTATACCCCTCACTGGTGAGATCAGATCACAAACTAATCTCGCTGGAGGTCCTCATCCCACCCGACCTGAAATAAAAAAGACCACAGTAAAGAACTTCTCGAAAGCCGACTTCACACTTCTAAAGACTAGTGTGGTCTCCTTTAAGGCCCCCGAGCCGGCAGAAAACAGTACTCAAGCCGCTGAATCACTTACAAATGCCTTCTACCAGCACCTGCAGGACTGCATGGATAAGGCAATCCCAAGCAAAACAAAGACTCTTTGTACCAAAGGCAAGCATCCAGTCTGGTGGACCCCAGCCATAAACAAACTCTACAACAAAAGGAGGAAGCTACTACAAGATAGAGCAAAATCCTTAAAAGGTAAGACACCCTTGATCACTATAAGTAAAAAACTTAGAGCTCTCATAAAATCATCCAAAGCAAATTTTGAGAGAAAAATAGCTAAAGACTCAAAAGACAATCATAAGGCCTTCTTTAGCTATGTTAGAAACCTGGGAGGAAACTCCCAGATATGTTCAGAACTAGTTCAAAATGATGTGAAGATTACTGATCCTACAGACATTGCCAACATACTGGCTGACAGGTTCAGTGCAAACTTCTCCCCCCCTCCCCCCCAAAAGGAGAGATATCTATACCAAGCAATTGCAGCCCCCCAAACATCTCCAACGCCCAAGTGAGAACTGCTCTCTCCAAAGCAAAAAACACAGCATCCATGGGACCTGATGGTGTCCCAGGCTGTGTGCTCCACGAACTCAACGAGGAATTAAACCCACAGCTAGGACAGCTGTTTAATCATAGTCTTACCTCTGGATACGTACCCTGGGAGTGGCGCACTGCAACTGTGGTCCCACTTCACAAAGGCAGTGCCTCCACCGACCCTGGAAATTACCGGCCCATTAGCTTTACAAGCCTTATCTGCAAAGCCATGGAGAGGATCATAATGTACCTCATAAATAAAGACATAGGGAATTTGCAGACTTTGGATCCATCCCAGTTTGGCTTTGTCAAAGGCAGATCATGCCTTCTAAACTTGGTTGACTTTTTCGAAACAGTCACCAAAGCCATTGATGAGGGAAAGGCAGTCCATACAGCCTACCTCGATCTGGCGAAGGCCTTCGATACAATACCCCACTCGGGTATCATTGAAAAACTCATCAGCTTAAATGTTAACCCATACATCACAAGATGGGTTGCAAACTGGCTGAGTGACAGAACCCACAGGGTCAGAGTTGCTGGCGCCATGTCAGACTCAAAGCCTGTCACAAGTGGTGTACCACAGGGCTCAGTCCTGGGCCCACTCTTGTTTGGCATCTACTTTTCCAAGTACAAGCAAACACAGGAGGGTTATGGCTGACAAAGTTTGCAGATGACTGCAAACTGGGCCATAGTAGAAAACACATCTGACACAGATATCCTTCAGAAGGGTCTCACAGAAACGGATAACTGGTGCCAGAGCCATGGCCTAAAGTTAAATGCCAAAAAATGCATAGTCATACCCTTCGGGAAAAACAAGGTTACCCCTAGCTACCAAATAGGTGGCAATCCACTGAGCACAGAAGAAGTTATCAGGGACCTGGGGACCCAGGTTGATAGTAGTCTGTCATTCGACACCCATGTTGCTAAAGTAGTTAGGAAGACCTTCTACATTGCCCACCTTATCATGAAGGCATTCTCATCTAGATCAAGGGAGGTCATAGTCTCCCTATACTCATCACTCATCAGACCAATGATTGAGTACAATGCCCCATTCGAATGTATCTGACCCGACACTTGCAGCAGCTGGAGAGGCCACAAAGTTCCTGAGCAAAAGGAAAAAGGGACTCAAACATCAGTCCTATGCAGCCCGACAGAAAGAAGTCCAGCACTATTCAGTCGGACACCGCTTGCTCAGAGGTGACCTTTGCCTAACATACAAGGCTATGTCAAACCCAGATTTGATGAATATGCTTCACCTGAAAAAATCTGGATCCGTCAGAGCCACAAGGGCGGGAGACTTAAACCTCGACACGGCTATTAATAGGACGTGCTGGAGGGATAGATTCATCACCCAAAGACTCCCTATGCTGTGGAACAAAATCCCGGTATATGTGAGGCAGAGCACCTCGCTGGCCTTGTTCAAGAGAAATCTTGACCAATGGATGGGAGATCGCAGATATACCCCAGGGATTACCTCAGTGTCACTGCTCGACAGAGGCACAGCAAAATAATGGGTATAGTTCCCCATACTAAAGGGGTGGCGTAAGCCACAAAACTACGGGCTAGGCTTGTAAATGCCCTCGGGCAGATAGCCTAGTATGAACCTATGAACCTATTAAATATTAATGGCTTAAATAACAATGTCAGAAAAGCTGGTTTAATTAAATTCATGAAAATGCACAGAGCTCAGATAATCTTCTTGCAGGAAACCCACGTGCTGGAGAAGGATTTGCAAAAATTATCATTTAATGGTTTTACAGTTCTCATGGATTCCTGCTTTAGAGCCAAAAGGAGTGGTACTCTTATACTATGGAATAATACTTATACACTACCTAAAATTTTAAACACCTTTTCAGATAAAGACGGAATGTTAAGCTTAGTAGTGCTAGAAGTTAGTAAGAAATGCTTCACACTGGTAAACTCATATTGGATTCCTGGTCTAGGAACCAAATACGTGAAAAAATACTTAGATCTCATTATATTACATGCAAAGGGAGAATTATTCTGGCAGGATATTTCAATTGCTTGTTATCAGATGAAGACACCTCTAAAAATAGTAAGGTTAAACCAACGACACAAGCTAAAAAGGTAAACCGTTTTATAGCCTCAATGAATTTTAGAGACGTACATAATTTAAGAGTTCAAAATTCACTTCAATACACTTATTATTCTTTTCGATTTGGCACACAAACCAATATTGATAAGATTTTTGTGTCTAATGCTCTTTACTCTAAAATAAGTGATGTTGCAATACAGTCATGTCCACTCTCTGACCACAATGCCTTTTTGTTCAGCTTGACTGTGAAAAAAGATAATATGATAATTTTTCAAAGAATCCCAGCCTATGTTACTAAGTTAAAATGTTTTAAGGAGTGGTTATTAAAAGAAATAAATGCATTTATGGAAAACAACAATAATGGTGAAGTAACAGATATCATACTCTGGGATGCATTAAAAGTTCACATCTTTAGTGGAGTTAAAGCTTGGTATTTTCAAAGGAGAAAGGAATGGGACAAGGAACTTTCTGATTTACAAGCCAAAATAGATGAGTTGAAACTAAATTTAAAATCAAATGATAAAGCAGTACTTACTGAAATTTCTAAGCTAAACCACAAATATTTAGAAATATTGAATCTTAAGGTTACTATAAGCTTAGAAAAGATTAAACTACAGTCCTATTCAGTAAACCCCAGACATTTACATAAACTAGCTATTAAATCCAAACAAATTAATAAACAAAATCACATTAATGAAATTAAATGCAAGAATAATAACACAGTAAAAAGAACAAGTGATTTAGGAGGTATATTAGAAGCCTTTAGAAATCATTATCGGTCAATCAATGACATGCAATCACTACTAGATACAGATGATGTAATAGATACATTTCTACAAGAAAATATCAAGACTAAACTATCAAAACAACAAAATACTATCCTAAATAAACAAATAACCTTAGGAGAAGTGAAAGAACAAGTTAAAAATCTGAAGGATAATAATGTCCCAGGGTTAGATGGGATAATCCCAGAAATATATAAAATTCTTCCAGAGCACACAATAAAGTTATTATTAAACACATTCTCCATGGTTAAACAAGACTTAATTTTCCCTCCCTCGTGGAAGTACTCAATAATTTCCCCCATTCTGAAACAAGGTAAGGACCCCCAACTATGTGCATCCTTTAGGCCCATAGCATTGTTAAAAAATGATTATAAAATGTTCATGTCTATCCTGGCCAAAAGACTAAAGAATATATTACCCAGTCTAATACACTTTGATCAAAATGGCTTTATCTTACATAGAAAAGTACACAATATTATTAAGCTACTATCTCTAATAGACATTGCAAACAAAACCAAGAAACAATTAACTATTATTAGTCTGGATATTGATAAGGCGTTAGATTCCCTTAGTTGGTCATACTTACAAAAATATTTAAAACATTTAACTTTACTTCAGATTTCACTAAACTGATATTAAATATTTATAGTGATTCTAAAGCATTTGTTAAGATTGGTTCATGTCTATCATCCCCAGTAAAAATTCATAAGGGAACTAGACAAGGTTGCCCTCTATCCCCATTATTTTTCGCTTTATCAGTGGAACCTTTTACTTCATTTATTAGACATAACCCAAATATCAAAGGATTTCAAGTTAATGAAGGATACTGTCCAAAAGTTCATCTTTTTGCTGACAATATTTTACTAACATCCAGTGACACAGAAGGCTCTTTACAACATATCATGAATGCCATAACTCTATTTGGAAAAATCTCAGGGCTCAATTTCAAACAAAATAAAACCAAAACACTTTTAATCAATACGAAAATAAATAGCAATTTGCAAAAATACAATACATTCAACTGGGAAAATGATAAGATAGATTATCTAGGAATAAGTATAAAGAATAAATGGAATGAGACTATTAAATTTAACTTCACTAATCTGGTAGCTATAATCAGTGACTTGACTAAAAAGTGGAACAAAATGTTTTTCACCATGGAAGACAGACTTACATTAATTAAAATGATTATTTTGCCAAATATTTTATTTTACATACAAGCATTGATTTTGCCTCCTCCTAAGAAATTCTTTAAACAAATAGATTCCCTATTACTAACTTTTCTATGGTCCCCAAAGAAACCAAGAATAGCCTATAAATTACATGTTACAGCCTGGGACAGTAATGGGATTGGCTTTCCCAACATAGAATTATATTCCAAATCTGTTATTATTAACATAATACTACACTGAATTTCATCCATATATACCTCTAGCTGGAAGCAACTATATGAAATACATATAACTTCCTCTGAAAACTCAGAAACCCAGTTTAAGGAAACCTTTGGAATTAACAAAATATTTTGGATACTCCATGAATATTGCTTATATAATAAGAAATTTAGCTACTTCTCACATGGTATAAACCCAATATTTTATATTTTCAAAAATATAATCAACAGCAATTATAGTCTAAAGAACACCTTTGTCATTACATTTCCCATAGCTTATATACTAGATTGCCTAGATACCTTCAATATCAATTAGATGCAGAATCTTAAAGAGAATAATCTAAAGTTTTGGCTCCAGTTTATAGACAATAAGAACATCCAATCGATGAACTTTCTCTTAGCCAGATATAATGTCTGTCAAGATAATTGGCTCTGTATTCAATCTTTAAGACAGCTTGTTGAAAAAAAGTGAGAGTGACAATAAATCTGGAAACTGATATTATACCAAGATTGATACGACTACTCACATGGTGTAGTTCGATGAACATTGAACATAAATTAAGCATATCACTTGTATATATAATCCTATGAGAAGACCTGATTACTTTTGACCCAGCTTTTTGGAATTACTCCATAAAGATTAATGGTGAACCTTTATCTAACGATAATAAGAAACAGTTATTAAATTCAATAAAAAACACTTCATCATCTTTATATTGGAGACTATATACCTGGAGATTTATTCATAGAATTACACTCCACACAGAATTGACCTTATAATCAAGAGTAATGAAAGCAAATGCTGGCGGTGTGGTGATATTCTTGAAGCCAACTGGGTTCATATGTTCATCGAATGTATAACTCTCACACAATACTGGAGTGATTTTAGACATTTTGCAAAAGCCCTGTGGTCCGATAACTGTCAAATTACTAGCTCTTTGATATTATTCTATGTCCCTACCCCAAGTGTAATTCCTAGACATCAGTTACCTGTTCTTTGGTTAATTCTAGCTATTGCTCGAAAAATAATTACACTGAACTGGAAAAATAAGCAAGATCTTATGTTTACTGAGTTTATTTCAATAGCAAACTCTGTATCTAAAAAAGAAATGCAAACTATTTATCAGAGATCATAAAATGTAACACACCAAAGACTAGCTTGCCAAAAATTGGAGAGATTATTAAATAAATATTGATTACCTTTCCTGGATAAAACAAATGTTTATCATGGATGTTTATTTTTAATATGTTATATCCATGTTGATTAACAAAATTTAACAAAAATGTTTTTGGGAAAAAAAACAAAGAAAAAGACTAGGCAACTAAACCACATGTCTTACCCCTCAAAGCCCTGTCCATATACTTGATCTCCTGCAGACTGTTGACAGGCAAAATATACGTGGCCTACAAATGTTCCGCTCTTCCCTATGTGATGAACTTGTTGTGTAGCCACGAAATAAACAGCATTACAGTTATCCAGTCTAAACATCATGTGCAACTTGGATAGGACATGTTGGAAGGACAGGCATGTGTCTCAAAGACTACCACTTCTTTGGATCAGGCTTCCCATCCATGTGAAGCAGAGTTCTTCTCTAGCCCAATTCAAGTGTAACTTGTACCAGTGGATGGGGAATTGGGAACTTATCTCTGGCACCTGTGCCTCTATTAGACAAAAGCAGCCTGTAAATGCTTGTTCACCCTTGCACAAGCCTATATATACCCCCTTAAAATAAGCCTAGGATGACAGAACTTGTCAAATGCATTTGAAAAACACTGCTATATTTAAAAAGGCCCTCTTGTGGAAGTAACCTAGTAATCTTACATGAATCTATTATGAAACATACAGTCAAAATTTTGGCACTACATGAACCTATAGAAACAGGAAATTTCTCATTTAGATACAACAAAAACATTATATACTAGTATGGATGCTGTTCAGAAAATTCAGCATGTACCAAAGCTTATACAGAATAGCAACATTTAATTCAAAGAAACAGGTTCAAACAATGCTTTTAACAAATTCGGCATGCTGAGTGTAATTACTTAGTGATGCTGCAACTTTCCCTTAGTCGGCATTATGATGATGTCTTTAGCAGAAATATAGCTAACTAACATCTGAAAGTGACTATAACTAGCATCTACAATTGCCACCTACGAATTTTCCATGCACCATGTACACAAACATGCCCCATGTCTGGTAAACATCTTTGCATGCAGCACTGCCTCATAGCTATAGTTCAGCAGTCTAGATCTGGAAGATACTTTTTTTATTGATAGGTTGCACTGAGATCAACAAGAGATGCAAACAGCTTGCAGTGATTCAAAAACTGTAAACATGCCTTGAATAACTACCAATCATATTATCTTGCATTTAGCTGCAACTAATCCTTGCAGCTAAGGGGCTAAGAATGTTTTTCTTCATTAGGATTTTTTTCTTCATCTCCCTAGTATTAATCCACAAGCACCCAACACCTCTACTAATCTTCCATGCAGGGATAGTTTGGGCTTCACTCCTATTGTAGTCAGGACTAAATACACTATATTAATGATTACACAATTCAAACAGACAAACAAACAAATAAAACAAGTATGTGATACCTATGCTGTGCATTATTTTCAGACAAGATTTAACTTCAGCAGATTATTTTGGTACACTAAGCAGCTTGTAGGTTTTGTGACTCAGATACTGAAGTGCATTACATATCACAGAAATATTGTTATACAAGATTTAAAAAAAAGCCAGGCTAACTTCCATTCTACATATTTGCATCTCAGTGTTTCAAACTCTTCATCTACAGCATATAAAGGAAATTATTCTTTTAAGAGGCAATGCTGCCAGAACAAAAATTATGTTTTTCAGAATATTCTGGTCTTCTAAGCATTAGTAATGCATTTTGCTCATTCTCTCATACTCCAAGTGGTTAGTATTACTCTATAATTTGTTTTACCCCAAAGCATCCTTGTTGTGGCTGTACAGAAGCTATGTCTGTATTTTACTTCCACTTCACTTTTCTCCTCACAAAGTATGCTGTATCCCCATTATATGACATTGCTATGCTACTAATGTCTTATCTCTCAACTGACATCCACTGATAGTACTCTGACTGTTTTTCAACATGCCTATGGAAAATGTGACATCATCTTCTTTTGTATAGCCCTCATGAAATTTCATTACTAAGATGCTATTGCCTTCATGCTAAATATTTATTCTAGAAAGAGATCTTAAATGACTTGGTTTTATTAAACCACTGTATCATGTAGAAACTGTCGTATTACTCAATACTTTTAGTAATCATTTGTGACTATACCTACTTGAGAACTTAGACGTATTGCTATAAATGATTTGCTTGTTGTCCCTATTTGATTTGAATACAAGGAACCCATCCTAATATGGCTGTATATGTAAATAATTCTATATTACTGTTTATTTAACAGTTTCTGCATTAATCCTGGATCAGTTTTTCTTTTATTAATAGACATTGTCATCTTCTATAAAACAAAGCATCTACGAGATAATATTAACATTTCAACTTTTATGATTATTATAAATATACAAATAACATATTGTGTTACTGTACAAAAATATGCAGTATAAAAAAGAAGCAGTTATGAAAATTTAATGGGCATATATGGGCAGTTACTATTATTTGTTTATTATAAAAATATAAGAAAATAACATTTCAAACATTATCAGCCTCTGCAGTATAGACATACTTGCACAATAATTTGTTATATTTGAATAACTGCATTGTTTATTTTTTATTCAGTTTAGTTTTTCTACTACAGGCGTTTAGTTAAAAATTAACTAAATTTGTGGGCAAGATATTTTTGTCATGCTGGTTATTTCAAAGACTGAGCTTATATGCAGCTACACCATTTACAAGCTAATTGCATTTAAATAGGAAGTATACATCAGGATATCATCCTGTGTTTGAGACTTTATCAAGTCAATATTTTCCAGTCAATCCTGGATGTTCTTGATATACAGGAACTGCAGTGTTTTCATTTCTGTTTATTACACACACGTATTATCTAATATTCTATGGCTGATCTTTAAACACTGTAATAGCCCCCAAACGTATTACATGGATTCTGTGACTTTTTTTAAATAACTAGTGCCTGAAAGCATTACCCATTTTAACAAATCTCTTCATTATCCCAGATTTCATGTGCTTCTAGAATAAATACAGTCAAAATAAAGGGAAAAAAAATAACACTGGCAAATGAACTGGCAGAAGAAAAAAGTGAGAGGTCCTGCCTGGGAATACTAGTAACTAAAGGATTGATTTGAGGCTCAAGCTTTAGATGGCTGTCAAACTATGGAGTCAGGAGCAGACTAAATGAATGGCTAAAGCCAAGTCAGCTTGCCAGGTACAGAAGTGCCACCTCACTCTGCCATGTGCTGGTATCCTGCCACATAGAACCAGGTAACAATAGACAATAGGTATGCTTAGGTCGAGCATGTTATTGAATAAAATGTTACAGCTCAATCACTAAAGACAAACAGCACACATGGTTAGAGGATAAACGTCTTTACATTTAGCGGACTTGCTGTTTTTCATATGAAGTTTTCACATAGTTGTTTTGTGGAAGCAACATTTATCATTATTTTGTTATATTTACTAATACACAAGGTAATCACTGTTTGTTTAAGATCACTGCAATGTCATAAGGTTTTTTCCCCTTACCCTCATTGTTGAGGAACTGAGTTGATATATACATAAGAGCAGGGAGAAAACTCTTATTTTTCATTTAGCTTTTAGTTTTTGAGGATTTTTCTTTTCTCTGGTATAGAGAAATCAATAAAATATTCCTCATCTGATTGTGACTTGAAGAGTCATAGTTAAAGTGGGGAATACAACCTCCTCATTATGCAATGTAAATGATAAATACCTTAGTTCAGTTCTCCTTCCTTTAAGGGAATGTAGCACAGACAATTGGTATGTCCAAAACCTGTCATGAACATGTGGGCAAAACAAAAAATTCTGCACATTGCAGCAAGCATTATTTCTAGTTTATTCTCCTTAATAATAAAAAATTTATTTTTTAAAATAACCACCAGGTAAAACTATAAAGTATCTTACATTGATCATATAATTTTAAATGCATTTAAATGCATTATATATATTGCAGTTCTAAACACAGGAGATATATAATGTTACAAAACCAAAGTGCTTAATTCAGACATACTGAGCCTTTCTTTTCAAAAAGCTGACTTCTGCATTCTGAGATGACTATATTAATAATGCTGTTTGAAGGCTAATTGTAGGTAAACCTCTCAGTGATTATTCACAAGGGATTCGTAAGGACACCTGCTTTAGAAAATGCAGCTGTAATGACACAGCAGATGACAATATCTGCCTTGAAGATTCAAAAATGTGCCTTGCTTATGGATGGTAGTGGCTAATTCAGGGATGGAAATGTACAACTTAACTGTGGCATCATAGCACATTGATTTTTTTAACCATGGACTTTGATAGCTATATTACTAAATATATATATATATATATAGAGAGAGAGGTATGTGTGTGTGTGTGTGTGTGTGTGTGTGTGTGTGTGTGTGTGTGTATATAATTAAGCTTACAATTACTTATGCCATTTGAAGAGTTCTGCCAGCCTTAATATGAATAAGATGTGTTGCAGTTAATGTTAAATGTTTTTTATAAATTATATTAATTAGAAATATGACATGCTTCTGAAAATTAAGAAACATCAATCTTTGAAGAATTATCTAATTAAGTGCATTAAAAACAACTAGAAGAACAGATGTGTGTAACCAACTCATGCTAAACAAGCAGCTGCATATACTTCAGTCAAAGAGTAATAAACCACTTATTACGTCAAGTGTTTTCTTTGGTTGTTAATCATGTCTTAAAAACTGAGGCCGGCGTTCGATGTTTCTCTGTTAACATTTCATCATTTATTCTGTTTGGTATGGTGCCCATTTTATGTTGTAGATACAAACACAACCACCACACCTGATTTGTTTGTATCTCATGTCTGTTGCTGCATCTGTCTTCTCTCCACTCAGATTGCACACATCTGCCCGAATGTAGATTTTTAGTAATGTACAACTAACTTTTTGAACATGGTTTGCAATATTCTCAGAGCCTTGTTCGTTCTGAATCAATCAAAGTTGTATTTGTATAAGATTGTTTTCTACCAATTAAATTAAAACAATAAGGAATATGCAGGAATGTTCAAATATATATCAACAAGGACTGAATCTCCAAATAAAGCTGATCTGTCTAAAATGTGTAAGTATGGATTAAGCATGAGATTTTAATAAAATTGTTATAAAGCAGTTGTTTAAATAATCATGCTTAAGGATGGCTTAGAATCATCAATAGTCTGCAAGTCCCTTTTGCAGCCAAACTAAAGAATAGCACATCATCTGAGCTGTACTCTGAAATGCACGGACTCAGTACATTTATAAGTGAACCCTTGGCATCTCCTGCATGGAGTACTGAGTAGAAAGACATTAGCCACCCTTCCTATGAATATGTCTTTAAAGTAACAATGTGGTTATATAGAGCTTGAAGAAGTGTAGAACAACCAAGAAAATGATCTGTCTTTTACCAACAGACAGAATAAATTCAGGAATAGAGTGAACACATGCTGATTTTGATAATTACTATTCAGTAACCTTGCTATAACACTTGGCACTAGCTCAAAGCTATGCATCTGCTTCTATTTTTCTAAGCAATAAAAGGCAAAGAAATAGTCTGATGTTGAGACTGCAGTGGTATAAACCAGTGTGAGCACACCGTCTCCAACTATTAGTGGTTTGCCTCTGTCATATATTAATAGCTGAAGCAGTATAGACATTTGTTGAAACTTGTTTCATAACCAGCTGATTATAAAATATCATGCTGGGTTACAATGTCTGACCCAGTAGCCCTAGCCTTTATCCTAGTCCCAAAACCGGATGCAATTATACATTGCTTCTATCAGGGCTGCTGTTTGATTAGCTGATTGAAGAAAAGCATTTTCAGCTTGCATGAGACCAATGTAAGCTAATGAAAACACATGCAACCAAAATTAAAGGCTAATGTATATTTACATGTACTGCTTGCCTTTCTGTGCATTTTTGTTTTATAAATTTCATTTATTGTTATACTCCTGAAGTTAAAGATGCAAACAAAAGTTTGAAAAAAAGTGGAAGACAACACAATCATTTTTTGATGTTTCACTTTTAATGTCTACTTATATTTTTTCTCTAAGACCATTTCCAGAAATTATATCATTGTAGATATTAAACAATAATTTATATATACCAGCAATGTATTCAGGTAATGAAAAACATTATTTCCTTATACTTTTTTCTTTTTACACCTACATTTTCTTACTATGTCATCACATATTTTAGTTTGCAACAAAAACTATTCCATCTGCAAGACCTTGTTGACAATTTTTATTTCTAGAAAGTAAAATTCTCCTATTACTGCAATTATCATGAACCATATTTACAGCTATTAAGGTATTATGGAGTCAGTAGTTCATGCCATAATGACAAGGAGTTTCACTTCCAAGAAGAATTTTAGGAGGTTGGTCATAGCAATAAAATAAAATGCAAAACTATCACACATTTGTCATCAAATTTCTTTTTAATCTGTTATTGCATATGGTGCTTGGTTTATGCCCATCTCCAAGGGTTTTGTTACTTAGACAGTCCAGCAATACTTTTTAAACATTGAGTCAGGTTCATTCTATTCACATCTGAAGGATGGGTATGGCACTTGATCATCATGGTTGCTGTAAGGTGTACATGTCAATTGCCAGATATGCATCTGGAGAAATCACTATCCATGTGACACTGCACTCAAATAAAGGCATGCAATAGCTAATCCCAAATATAAGTTTCTAGAATCTACCCTTCAAGAAAGGAAAAAAAACAAATTAGGACTGCTTACAGGCTTGTAGAAAGTTTTAGTTTACCATATAACAGTCTGCTGGGAAACTAAAGAGAATTAGTGTAAGAAGACTGGAATAAGAGTTATGTGTTCTTGCAGTGTACCATTTCTGACCAGAACTAAACAAATATTAGTAAAGTATGTCTTCCTAACCAACTGTCTGGATAGACTATGTCACATGAACGGTACAATAAGTGGCTAATTGTGGTGACTCTGCCTACAGTGTACAATTAGTGACTTTGGTAACCTTGCCTAAATCAATCTGTCAGTACTACTGTAATCAGGCAATGTGAGTACCTGCTAAGTTACTCCAAAATTTTGGAGAGTAGTAGAAGAGCTCTGTCTATCCAAAATCAGTCAGGTGACATAAAAGTAATTCAGATTAAGAGATGCCCTAACTCTTCTTTTAAAATCTTTCCAAAATTACCAAGTATCTTTTCATTCAGTAGCTCAACAGAGGCATTCTTCATCAGATCTACTTAATTCAAATGTTCGATTTGTCTGCATCGTTAAGGAGCTAGATATCACAAAATCAATGCAACAATTCGGAAATATTTTCATCTAATTTTGTTTGTGCCGGACAAAGAATAAGCACTCAGTACTGTTTTATTCTCATTAAGTTAGATTAAATATTTCTAAAAAGCAAACTAAGGAATATAAAAAAATGATATTCACCAACAGTTATTCACAAAACCATGCACAGCTTTATGTAACTTTATATGTACATGTATATGTATATATACATATATATATATATATATATATATATATATTTTTTTTTTATATATATATATATATATATTTCTCTTTAGTAACTTCCACCTCTGCAAAATCTTAGAATGTATAACTGTAACTACTTTTTTGTGTATAAATGTAAATATAAATGTAATTACTCTGTCTTTAACTGGAACTTAGTATAATGCAATATAAGCAAATGGAGCTTTTCTCCCAGGCCTCCACTGAAAATGTGTATTACCCATTCAGACTTTCCCAGTAAACAAAGATAAATAAATAAATAAACTGTGTTAGCTAATAATTATGTACTAAGGTTGTAACACGTTTGTTTTCCTTATATTTTTTTTATGTGGGGCTATTCATCCAAGTCAGACAATCCAGATAAACAAAAGCAAAATAAAAAAAAATAAATAACTTGATTACTAGCTAGCAAAGATCCTCAAACCAGTATTAAAATAATGTTACCAGAACCAATAAAAACTGGGTGTTAAGTTTCAACTCCCACATGATTTAAGATGCTATGCCAGCTAAAGACATGATACATTATCATACAACACAACAATTAAATTGCTAGCCACATCACAGTACATGTTTGCAATGCACACAACTTTTTGGAAACATTGCTCAGTATTCAGACACCTGAAACTATTGACTAATTCAAACATTATAGTTTTGTAGTATGAATTGCCTATCTCCATTTTTCCTAGTTATTCTTATTTTCCCCTTGAACACACTCTATCATCTTAATGATTAGCTCATAGCACTACCATCCCTACACATTTCTTACTGTTCTTGCTCTGTCCAATCTGTTTTGTAGTCTTTTTTTAAATCTTTTTTAGTTCTTTAATGCCTCTTTGTGCAAATATCATTTAACATCCTCTTCAGTTTTTGTGCTCAAATTATCTTTTCTTTAGCAATCTCTGTACTTATGTAAAATAAATGGATTTTAAGTGGTTCAATGTAATCAATTAACTCCAGTCTATACTTACTCATAATGCATTTCTAAAAAAATCACATTACCTTTTCAGTGTTGTCTGCTACTTTTTACATGTTTCATATCTAAGCATGTCACTTTTTCATAATTGTATTCAGTTCTGTAGTGGTAGATGTCCATTGCAATATTTACCAGCATTTATCCATGTTTGTCATATATTAATTTATATTCATTGTTTTATGATACATAGTTCTTATATATTGTTATTTTTGGGGGAGTAGACCACCTACATCTGAATCTCCTCTGGTAATGTCTTCTGTTCTCTTGCATGAACTGTACAATGGGGCATGCAGCCAGTTCACAAGCTGTGTCCTGATGAGGTGGAGCCTATATGGCATTCTGAAAGCAGCACTTTTTTCAGAGCTCCACAAAATTACTCTAAAAAAACAGGAAAATAATAATTTAATTCTAGAAAAAAACTATCAAATATCGGAGATATCTATTCTTATCATCATCCCATCAACTTTGGGAGAAATTCATCAACATTTTCCTGTCAGAATTAACTGGAGTTTAATCTTTTACTGTGGAAATGAGTTCCTCGAAGAATTCTCATTCAGAAACTACACTGAAAAAAGAAATCCAATTGATGTATTCTACATTACAAGAACTATCCTTGAAAATGGACACCTTCAAAGAAAATCTTGAAAATTTAAAAGAAAACTCTCAAAAACAAACTGAAACCTTTAAAGAATTATTACAGCAACATCAAGCAAAATAATCTGACATTGAAACATCACTTTGTGACATAGAAGGGAGGCTTAAAGAAGAAGAATCCCAAGATGAATGTATCCTGCAGCAAAACAATTGGCTTATTAATAAACTAGATGATCTGGAAAACAGAGAAAGGAGAACTAATTTAAGAATCTTTGGGCTACCTGAAAAATCTGAAGGTGAAGACATTATCTTATTTTTGAATGCTTGGTTACCTGACATCTTAGGCTTAAAGGAAGGATTATCCTATGGTATAGAAAGAGCACACAGAGCTATAGGGAAACCAATACCTTCCTCATCCATCTCCACACCAAGATCTATTGTGGTTAAATTTCTCTCTTACCAGGACAAAGAACTTGTACTTAAATCAGCTTGGAGGAAAAGTCCACTGAAATATAAATATTCACTAATCAGATTTGACAATGATTATTCCTCCAGAATTCTAGAAATGAGGAAAAAATCCTGGCCACTGGTGAAGCTACTTAAACAAAACAAAATAAAAGCCCAGCTTACATATCCTGCAAAAATAAGGATTTTCTTTTCTAATGAAATGAGATCATTAACAATCTTGAAGAAGCAACCACCTTCATTAAAAACAACAACATAATAGCAATTCCAGAGGACATGGACTGGACTTCTACTACCTCCCTAAAAGGATCACCTGAGAAAAGTACATGGACTGATGTAAAGAAAAAAAAAAAACAAATAACTGATTCTAAAAATGCTTCTTTTACTGCTTCTCTCACAGAATCAACTAAATTATGAACCACTTACTAAAAGGACAATAAAAAAGTATGTATAATATTTTTTCTTTTCTGTTTGTTCATACTAGATATATTCCTTGTGTGAAGCATTTCCATTGCTTGGTTCTGGCTCTCTCATTTCCTCTCACTCTAAATTTACACGTAGTTAATATATAAACATTCTTCTAAATGTTAATAATTTTTAAAATAACAGTCTAATCATTATTTTTTCTTCATTGCTTGTTCGTAGTAGTGAAATGGAAATGTACTACAGAAGAATGTCATTTTATTATTTTTCTATGAGAGCTGGGGGTAAATTGGTTAAAAGGCAAAACTCTGTATGCTGTCACTGTACTTTTTGTTAAGCGACTCATTAGAGTTTCATACAGTCATGAGTTTTTTTTCTTTTCAGTGATGTAGTATGTTTTTAAAATAACCCTAGATGCAAGTTATCTGCATGCTGGCATTTAAAAATAATGAACGTTTCTACATTTGTGGTTATCTTCTGTACTTTTGAATTCATAACACTCTCGGAACCCGAGAACTGTCAGAAAGCTTTAATGTGTTGTCCGCGAGCCTGTGGAAAGCGCTTACCGCTTTACTTCAAGCTCAAACAGTCTATTTAGCCATATTACTGTAGGAGATCTCAATAGTAGTTATATTTGGTCTCTCAAATAAGTCATGTAGCTTTGAAGTGCCATTAAACTTTTTGTTAAGCGACTCATTAGAGTTTCATACAGTCATGAGTTTTTTTTCTTTTCTGTGATGTAGTATGTATTTAAAATAACCCTAGATACAAGATATTTGCATGCTGGTATTTAAAAATAGCGAACGTTTTAAAATTTGCGGTTATTTTCTGTATTTTTGAATTAATGATGCTCTCGGAACTCGAGAACTGTCAGAAAGCTTTAGTGCGTTGTCCGTGAGCCTGTAGAAAGCGCTTATCGCTTTACTTCAAGCTTGAACAGTCTATTTAGCCATATTACTGTAAGAGACCTCAACAGTAGTTATATTTGGTCTCTCAATTAAGTTATGTAGCTTTGAAGTATCATTAAATTAAAGTGGAGGGTGGGGAAGGAAAGATCAGATGGGATGGTAGGTTTTGGCTAGTGTGTCACTATATTTCTCACCCTCTCATCAGCTTTGATTCACAGGTCCCTTTTTAATGAACGATACTCTTGTCCAGTCCTGTGTCCTTTTCTTCATCCTTTCTCTTTACTTTCTGCTTAAATCAAGTATCCCCCTATAAGTTTCCTTCCGTTGAATGACATTCTTTTCTTGGGAGTCAGAAGCTGACCCTTCTTTTTTTGACAACCTTCAAATAGCAAAATGGATAGTCAAGTTGTCTGAGCAGAGCTATCATAAGAATAGTGAGGGTGACATCGTAAACAATGTATTTTGGTGTGGGGGTGACACGGTGATATTGTTTTGTTCGCTGCTCTGTACTAACAGTAGTTTCTTGGAATTTGCTATATTTTTGTGGAATACTTTATTATTTGCTATTGATCTGATGCAATGCCAAAATTGCTAGGGTTGTCTTAAGTAGTTGGTTTGCTGTTGTTGTTGAAAGTACATAGTCTTGGCCTTATTCAAATTTATTCTTGTTTGGCTTCTAAGTTGAAGAAAGGAAATAATGATTTTACAGAAGCAAGATTGTCATAATTGTAACCTTTATGTATTTATGCGTTCTGCTCCTATAACGCAATTTAGAGAAAAACACATTCAGTGCCATATTGCATAATGATGACGGCCAGCATAGCACTGCCAGTTTGAGGAAGGGTTGACAAATGGGTAGAAGATAACTTAGTGTGATATATGTTGTGAAAATATACAAAAATATGGTCGGAAAAAAAAAATCATATTTAATCGAGCATCAACTATATGATTATGTTAATAGATATAGTGGTAACCAGAAAAAGTGTACCAAATTTGTGGCGCCGGGGGGGGGGGGGTGAGTGAACACGTAGGTGAGGTCAATAGAAAACAGTTTTGGCATGCTTAAATATAAATTTAAATATATGTTCTAATCTTTTGGATGTATGTTTCATGTTATTAATTGCTTTTGACTGATCTCGCCTGTGGGTTTGCTCGCTTTCTTGGTGTCACTACAGAGTATATCATTTTGTGTTTCTCTTAAAGGGATAGGCACACATTTACATACTTTATAATTAAATAGGAGATATAAAGGGGGAGGGGCAGGAAAAGGGAATGGGTAAGATGAACTGCTTAGAAAATCGGGGAAGGTAATAAGTAATAAAGTCTGTGATTAGTCCACTCTTACTTATGATTGTCACACATACATAATCATACAAATACTGGATTGCACACAAAGTTGTTTAGACATTATCCCCAATTTTCTTTTGTTCACAGATATTATTGTGACAGTATTGATGCCACGTTCCTTCATTATCAATGTCCAATATCATGGGCATCAGCTGTACTTGTTTTACATGCTGACACTGTAAACAAAGAACTCTGTCCTTTCTTATCATTTGCAAATGTCGCAGTTTTTCTTTCTGTACTTGTCCTAATTTTAATAAATCCATTGTATAGCCATGTATTCCCACAGGGACAAAGCATTTGAATTATAATGACCTGGTAGAACACGATCCAAATTAAAATGATTGAATGGCTGAAAGGATGGATTTCACATAATAAACTCAAGATTCTATTTCTCAGAATATTCAGTTTTTCCCAAGGCATGGAGATTATTGAATTGGTATATAAATACTCACACACACACACACACACACACACACACACACACACATGCGCGCACACACACACACACACACACACACACACACACACACACACACACACACACACACACACACACACATAAATACATAGAGTGTGGCTAATTCTAACACCTTAATCTTTGGTTTTCAACTAACTGTCCCTTGCTTTCTTCTATTTCATATATTTTTTACATTATCACCGAATATTATGCTATAAAATAAGTTGGTAATACTTTAAATAATTTTAATGTAATCAGTTTTGACCATATGAATAAGAATATATTTCAAAGACTAGAAGAAATAAATAAAAAAGAAAGATTAACAAGCTGCACCCTTAGAATATCCCAAATCTACACATTTATTAAAGGAAATCTTATGAAGTTGGGTTCGATGAAATCCATTACAGTCATTAAATGACAGTTTGTTTTACTAGATTCCCTAAAGATTTAGATATTGTATGAATCTGTTAGGAAAATCACAATACACTTTCAGAATTATTATGATCCAAGAGTGACCCTATCTCAATATCTGTGAAGGAAAGGGACACAGGTACACATTACTTGCGCATTGTCTTTATTACTTATTGTTTTAAGGTCACCTTTTCAAAGCAATCATCTGTTGTAGACAAGGTCTGATCGAGCACCACTTTACACCATGCAAGTCAGGTAAAATCCATTATATAACATTATATATAAAGCTGAAGGCATGCAAACACATGTAACATGAATGGAGCATAATATACAATTAGATTTGTAAACTAGATGATGGCTCCTACTTTTTAGGGTAATATAGGTCCTATCAAACATTATTTTCTACAACACAATCTATTCACTCTTAAGACTTTTTTGTTGATTATAAGTTGAAATGAAAGATATAATTATGCACGGTATTACATATAATACATTACTCCTCAAGACTCAAGCAAAGTTATGTTTGTTGGAATGCTTTAATATAGTTGCAACATAACCTATGTTTCAGTTGACAGGCAATCAGATTTGAGTGGTTAAAAGATGTACAACTAATCATATAGCTAAGTGATGGAATACACTCTAAAGCTCACAAAATGTATGCTTTTTTGAAATAAATGTAATAGTTGAGTTGATACTGGATTGTTGATCAATGTGTCAGGTCAACCTCTCTGAAACCATGGAAACAGTGTACAGTAAATATGCATTCTAAGAAAATCCAGTAGCTTGGAGTGGGAAGGGAAGGGGAGGGGAAAAAAAGGGGGCGGACCAATTTAATAGAATATCATTTGGAAAATCACTTCACATTGAATTATTTGTATAAGGGTTATGTGGTCACTATCTTCACATATCAGAATCTCTAGTTAAAATCAAACTAGCTATAATTCAAAGAAAATCATAAATGTTTTGGCTACAAAACATTACTTCAATTAAGTGATGAAACACATTACTGAAATGTTTCGACATCAATTAAAATTGGGTTGAGAATTGAGTTAATAACTTCTTTACTCATTGGAATTATAATAATTTACTGCAAAAATAAAATAACTCCAATAAAATTTTTAGGGAGCTCAAGAAAAAGTTTTGTTGTTAAGGCATGAAGGTTAATCTGATAGATATTCTTTCATCTATCAGATTAGGAATATTCATCATTCCATGGTTATTAGAAAGTTTTTTGAAATGTTGGAATTTTTTGTTATATATATAGTTTTTTATGTATTGTTTAGGTTCTTGTTTTTTAACCGACCTGAGTGTGAACTTAACATATACTTCTCAGTAAAAGCAACCAATCTGACATTAATATTTAAGGATGATAAAAACAGTCTGCAAGTTCAATATTTGAGAAGATAACTGAGTTCCACTTATATATATTATCTTACAGATCTAATTAATGAGTAGGGATCTGACATTTTTATCCCTTAACGTTAATGGTTTGAATAATCCAAGGAAGAGATCTAATTTATTGAGGTACTTAAAACTAAACAAACCACAGGTATTTTTTTTTCAAGAAACACATTTCAAAACAGAGGATAATCATATTTGGTGTCCAAATGAATATTTAATGATATCACATGCATCATACAAATCAAAAACTAGAGGAGTAATGATTCTTTGGAAGAAAGACATTATTTCTCCCCAAATTATCTTTAATTATGAAGAAGAAGGTCTTATGGCATTAGTCATATTGAAATTTAACAATAGAATTTGGACATTGGTGAATTTATATTGGTTCCCTGGCATAGGGACAAAGACAGTTAAAAAAACATCTAGACTTCATTAGTAAATCATACAAAGGCAATTTAATAGTAGGAGGAGACTTCAATTGTATATTGAACAATTCTGAGACCACAAACCAGAGAATTCTACATCTTGTTCCCATAACAAAAATATTAAAATAATGGAGTGAAGTTTAGTTGAGTTTAGTCGACACTTTCACTTTCAAAGAAGATAATTCACTACTATTCTCACATCAAGATTTTAGATTTAGAACACAGACTAGAATTGATAAATTATTTATCACACAAGAGTTGAACACTAAAATAATAAAATTTTCAATAATCCCTTGTCCTTTATCGGATCACAACTCTCTCATTTTAAAACTTCAAACAGATTTTAAAAAACTAACGCACATAACAAGAATACCAGCCTATATCACAAAATTAAAAGAATTTAAACCTTGGTTAGAATCAGAACTACATTTTTTTTTATACTAACTACTCTAAAGAGATAAACATAGCTATGATATGGGATGCTTTTAAAGCCTAGATATATGGCAAAACTCTTACATGGTTTAAAAATAAATCGAAAGAATGGGAATCAGAACTACATAATATTCAAAAACAGATAAAGGCAAAAAATAAGGATATAACACCTATGTCTAATAATAAAATAACTGAAGATCTAAATAAAACATATAATGAAATCTTAACTCACAAGACTAATTTGGCTTTAGAAAAATTAAAATTAAATGCATATTCCACATCTCCTAGACATCTTCATAACTTAGCTTTACGAGCTAAAAAACAATCTAAAGCAAATAACATAATAGAAATTTTATATGAGGGAAAAAATAATAGAAACGTTTCAGACATAAGTGATATACTTGATGCCTTCAAGTATCATTATACAAAACACTTTGGAATTATAAATTCTCATAGTAATATTTCAAATTTAGATCTACATTCTTCAAATATCAAGAAAATTCCAGAAACCTTAAAACTAGAATTACAGAAACAAATCTCACACAACGAAATTACAGAAAATATTAAGAAAAGCAAAAGTAATAAAGCTCCAGGAATCAATGGTATTATAATTGAACTAAGATTTTTCCAACTTCCATAATCTCATTATTCCATGAAACTTTACTCGAAATCCAAATGCATAACTCAACTCCACCTTCTTGGCATTACTCCTTAATCACACCCATCATAAAAGAGAATAAAGACTCTACATTATGTGGCTCCTATAGACCTATCTCTCTTATCAATAATGATTTTAAAATATTTATGTCAATTCTTGTCAACAGAAACAAAAAAAATCATACCCCATATTATAAATGAAGATCAAACTGGTTTTATTCATAACAGGCGGAATAATGATAATATTCAAAGAATTCTAACTATAATTGACGTCTTAAATAGAAATAATCAAGAAGCATTATTAATAGCCCTAGATATAGAAAAAGTTTTTGACTCATTAAAATGGGATTATTTATTTAAATTATTAGAACTCTATGAATTTCCTCACACATTCAGTTCACTGATAAAAAATATCTATAAAAATAACCTAGCATATGTAAAACTTGGTCCATTCACCTTTGAGTCAATTGCTATTACTAAAGGTACAAAACAAGGATGTCCCCTTTCCCCAGTTGTATTTGCTTTAGCCATTGAACCTTTTGCTTCATCAATTCACTTAAACCCTATGAAAAAAGGTATAGATATACATGGACAATATAATTCTAAAATGATGCTTTTCACAGATGATGTTCTTCTTACAAATAACTTATTCAAAGGAATCGTTAGAGGAATTGGATATTCAGGTAGAAACATTTTACTTAGTCTCAGGTCTATATTTTAACAAAGCTAAATCTAATTACCTAGTGTTGAATAAAAAGAATAAAATCTTAGTGGATGAAAATCACATAATCGATAAACAAGTACTTACTCTAAATTACCTAGGTATCACTTTATGTAAAAACATAGAAGAAATACTAAATATTAACTATAACAATATCATAAACTTTCTTAAATATTTATATTACAAAATGGAACAAAATCAATCTGTTCTTTGAGGATAGATTACAATTAATAAAAATGATATTATTACCGAAAATTCTTTACATAGTGCAAGCTATTCCCAAGATTCCAGACAAACTTTTACTAAAAAAAATAAACACATCTTTATTAAAATTCCTTTGGTATCCTAATAGAAACAGATTAGCTATCGCACATCATTTCAGACCCTGGAAACAGGGAGGAATTAACTTTCCAGATATAAAGCTTACATTAGAGCTTCCATCTTTAGAATTGTTATCAATTGGATAGACCCTAGCTATTCCTCCAATTGGAAAAAAAATTACTTACTATTATTTTTTTGAGTGAAAATTCTTTAATAAAAAATGCCATGTTAGACAGATATAATATACCTTGGCATATTTTATGTTTATGTATCCATTATAACAAAAGAAAATCTACTAATTTGACTTTCATAAACTATATCGTTAACATATTTAAAAAACGTTTTATGTCCAATCCAGACATAAAGATTTGGATGAATATCCTAACTCCTTTTAGCTCTACAAAGGGTTTTCTCAATGAGATACATAGAAATGTCTTCATTTCATGGGAAACTAAAAATTTTATTTGTTGGCACCACTGTATTAAAGATTTAAAACCAATGGATAGTCAACAAATAGTCAATACCTATAACTTATCCTCATCTGACTGGTTATTACTTCAAAATATAACACATTACATGACTGATTTGTGCAGAACAGTTAGTAGTTCTCCTTTTAAAGATATGCCAAACTTCATAAAATTTATACACAAAATCATATATGATAACTCTGGAAAAACACAATTTCAAATACAAATAAATTATTAATAAATTATAAAGTTAAGCCTAAGCAAAATTATTGGAATTTCATTACTAAAGGGTACTCAATTAATCTAACTCCTGAAAACAAAATTAATCTTTTGTACTCTATTAAACTAACATCTAACACTCAATTTTGGAGAATAAATACCTGGAAATTTCTGCACAGATCATTCTATGCACCTAATAGACTCAGCAAATTTGTTTCTTCTAATAGTGTAATTTGTTGGAGATGTCTACAAACCTGTAAAGCAGATTGGACACACATTTTCCATGATTGCATTAAACTTAAAAAATTTTGGGAAGACATTAGAAATTTTCTGCAAGCTTTATTTTCAGACACTTTGTATTAACAAAATCCTTAATCTTCCTGAATGTTGCTGAAAAACTAGAAATGAATACAAAAGATTTATACTTGCTTTGGACTATTCTAGCAGTCGCTAGAAAATGTATTTCTAGGAAATGGCTTTCCAAATCTGAACCAATTTTTTGAATCTTCTAAATGAAACAGCATTGATGGAAGTAAAAGTAAAAGAGTCAAGGATTATTCCTAAGAAATGGAGCAACAATCCATGGAAGAAGGTAACTCTTCTTATTAAAACATTGAGAATGGATTTAGTCTCTTCTTGAAAGTTCGATATCAAGAAGATATAAGATAAACTTATATCTAAAGTATCTGCATATTTGACTTAGATTGGTTTATTATATAATTTATACTCAGGCCAACGTACATAATGTAAATATTCTCAGTTACTCTTGTTATTTACTTCTTGATATTTCTTTTGGATAATTTACAAGTAGTTTGTATTAAAATTTCAAGAAAATTAATAAAAACTTATGAGTAAAAAAACAAGCTGTGTCCTGTGCATTGATGTATATATTTTACTGCATAGACGTGCCTGCTTGCATAGTTACCATGCTATTCCTTTCTGTATGCTGGAGTATAGCTGTCTGCCTAGTAGCACTGCATGCCTTGTTTTGGATAGTCAGTTACTGCCTACATTGACAACCAGTGTTTTCAAGCACTGCATGCCTTGCACAGACTTGCAGCACATCTCTATGAATCTTGATCTGTATTTCTTCTCTAGCAACATCATCTCTGTAACAGCATCACATGAACTAACATGATGCCTAATAACTTGATGATGTATATAAGTACTTGTTTAGAATACTACAGTTAATTTCTAGTACTGCAAAACAGTGAAAACAAGGCTTCAGATGGTAGTGTACTTTCTGGTTAAATTGTGACCTCTAGGCATAAGTTTAATTACCATATGGAGAGAAACCCTTATTCAGTTTCACTAAATGAATTAACTTTTCCAGCAATGCTCTGATCCAAAATCATGTAAATATCTGCTGTGCAAAAGAACTGCATTTCATAGCACATGTTTCAAAATTGTTTTAAAAGAAGCATCCTGAGACGAAAATAGGGAGAAACTTAAGAACAACACCAGTTTTTCTCCTCCAGAAGCAGCAAGTTGATCAATTTTAATTGTAATTTTGCTTTATCCCTTAGTGTTCTTTTTACACCAAGGCTCCCGAACTTGCTAACCCAAAGACTAGGACTGAGCAGATAACCCTGCACAAAACTGTTTACTTAGGAAAACAGCTGGAAAATTTTGTATGCTTTAACTTTAATTTGGTTGAATGAAAATAAACATTAGACAAACAGAACACAGCTAACTCAGACAAGGAAGTTTATAAATCACTCCATCACATAGTACTAAACTGTGTATGTAGGCTTCTTTGTAGCTGATATATAAACTTTCATTACTTTTATGTACTGTTAAAGTGACAGAGAAAATTACCTGCATTATACAGGTAAGCATAACATTATTACAACTGATATTTTA